>NW_021703774.1:61011077-61060731 GCF_005190385.1 Monodon monoceros | reverse complement strand
TGTGTGTGTGTGTGTGTGTGTGTGTGTGTGTGTGTGTGTGTGTGTGTGTGTGTGTGTGTTAGCCATGACATCCTATAGTCACACCATCTCCTAAATGCTCCTTCCATTTTCCAATGTGCTAGGCTTAATTCCACCAGGGGGCGTAATTGAAATTTCTCCTAATCATTTCATTCATCAACCATGTACCTAGGCTCTGCTGTGTGTCTGTCGCCGAAATACATTATTTTATTTTAAATCTCACTTGACTTATATGAGGTGGATTATGTTACCCCACTTTCCATGAAAGGAGCTGAGGTTTAGGAGAGGTTAAGTAAATTATGCCAAGTCAGCAATGCATGGAGGTGCTGGCATTGGAACCCATGTTTTTCTAATTGCAGAGCTTCAACTCTGTACCTTACACTCTGCTACCTCCTCTGTGTCCTGCGTCCCAAAGACTGCCTCCCAGTCTCCCCCACCTGGAGAGCTTTACAAGTGCTACGCTGCTCTCCACTAAACTAGGTTTCCTGCTCACCTGACCAGGACATGGTTACCTCGGCCACCTGGCCTGGGCCTCATGTTCCCGATAACATCCCCATTTGGGACAGTATCGATCACAGCTGCACTTTAAAAGTCCCTCTTCACGGACCTCTCCGACCCCACCCTCAGTTCTTTTACTCGGGTCTGTGGCTTGGCCCATCTCCCTTCAGGTGGCTCCCCCCTGAGCTCACAATGGCTTAGAGGGGAGGAATATTCCTTCACTAGACTGTTTCCACCCAACAGTCCTCTTGTCAGGACAGCCAGGGAAGGGGAGCAGGGCCTTGATGGGTGCTGCCTGAGAAAGTCAGGGGTTCATCTTGTCCTGAGTGAAAGGACACAAGAAAAATAAGATTTGTCAAGAGGGGAGTGGACCACAGAATTCTGTATTAAGGGTCTGGCTGAAATATGCTTGAGGGTGAAGCGGGCAGCACATGGGTTAGAGCTTGTGTTACTCAGGGCTTCAGAAGAACCCAAGGTAATCACTATCTCAGCAAAGTTTATGCTTCTTTTTTGTTTTTGTACCAGAACAGAGACTAAGGGGTGAGGTGGGGGAACGGAGGGTGTGTTTTATTGTCCTGTTGACAAACTGGAGTCTTTTTATTTTATTTTATTTTGCAGTGACTATATAGATTTTTAAAATTTTTTTTATTGTGGTAAAAGTCACCTAACATAAAACATACCATTTTAACTATATTCAGCTGCACGGTTCAGTGGCACCAAGTACATTCACACGGTTGTGCAACTCTCACCATCGTCCATGTCTCAAATCCTTTACCTTCCTAAACTGAAACTCTCTGCCTTAAACACTAACTCCCCGTTCCCCCTCCCCCCACCCCAAGTTTTCTTCACATCTCACAAAATAAAAACTCTTAGCTTTGAGAATATGGTTATATCTATTCAAGGACACTGCTCAGGGCTATCGATTTGCTCTCTCCTAAAGGACAGACTTGTCATTAAATCATACATTCTTGAAGAAGGGATGTGGGCAACCTCACTGACCTAAGGTCTAGTGCGTATCCCTGTCACTGAGCCAAGGGAGGGACTCTGGCCTGGATGCAGGCAGCTCCCACACCTGTTTCCAGAGTTCGCTTTAGAGCTGTCACCTGTCTTCCGGTGCCACCAAGGACACTGCAAGGAGAATGGCACAGAATGGGATGTGGTTGAGGAAAACAGTCCTGGCAATGGTGTGCAGACCCAGCCAGACTGGGGGACATCCATCCACCTAGTCCTGTGCCTACTAAAAACCCTGGCCTCAGGAGTCCCGCAGACCTGGGTGCAAATTTCAACTCCAAAAACGAATCTAGGGATTCAGAATTCAGGATAGTGCTTACCTTTGGGGAGGAGGGAAAGGAAGAGTTGGGGAAGGGGCCGGAGAGAGGCTTTGGAAGGGTGAGATTCGGTTTCTTGACCTGGCTGGTAGTTACTAGGTGTATTCTCTTTGTGATGATTTATCCATCTGTACACTTAGGATATGAAATCTTTTCTGTATGTGTGTTATACTTCAATAAAAAATTTTAAAATTTAATTTAATTTTTATTTTATATTGGAGTATAGTTGATTTACAATGTTGTGTTAGTTTCAGGCGTACAGCAAAGTGATTCGGTTTTACATATATCAATTCTTTTTCAAATTCTTTTCCTGTTTAGTTTATTACAGAATATTGAGTAGAGTTCCCTGTGCAATCCAGTAGGTCCTTGTCGGTTATCTATTTTAAATATAGCAGTGTGTGTATGTTAATCCCAAACTCCTAATTTATCCCTCCCCCGTACCTTTCCCCTTTGGTAACCATAAATTTGTTTTCTAAGTCTATGAGTCTGTTTCTGTTTTGTAACCCTTAGGATTTGTAATCTTTCCTGTATCTGTGTTATACTTCAATAAAAACTTTAAAAAAATTTTTTTAATCCCTCTTCTTACTAAATAATCTTGGTCAACTCACTTAAGCTCTCAGAGCCTGTTTCCTCACCCCATACGATGCGGCTGTGGTACCGCCTGCCTCCCAGCGTTGGGAGGATCAAGTGAGCAATTGCCTTTAAGCTCTTCATATTGCCTGTTGCCTGGCTTGCCTGGCACATTGCTCAGTAAATATTAGTTGTTTCTGCTACAGCTCCTGTTGTTCAGGCCACAGGGACTCCCCCTGCCCAGGACTGCTTGGGGCCCATGCTTCTGCACACCTGCCTGCCTCTGTTTACACATGGCCCTCCCCTAGTCCTGTTCAGGGCACACACATTAAAGACCTTCTCCTGGTCCCTTTTCCCTTACTCCTGGCTTCATCCTTCACGCCTTCGCTTGTGTCCCCCAGCCTCTCTCCCCACCACCAGGCTAAGAGCACAACACCCTGTAATGTGCAGCTTGGTGCCCCAGCCAACACCTGGCAAGAAGGTGCTCAAGAACATGTATTGAAATGAAGCGTCCCCAGCCTCTTGGTGGGACACACAGCGTGGCTCCCTGAATGGGAGGGAATTGAGGCGCCTCCCTCAGCGTTCTGCCTTTGTTCCATCATCTTGCATTAAAGTGGCACGCGGTGTTTTCACTACTGGGGAAATGTCATTCGAAAAATACACAGCAAGTGCTAGATGGTGCGTCTGGCCTGCCGTCTTGACGAAAGAGGGGCGGGGAACCAAGGACGGTTCTGTAGCTGGTGCTGAGCCTCTAGCCGGACCTTCTGTGTTGCTCTGATGCCTCCCATGCCGAGGTCCCCGGCTAGGATCAGGATTATAACTGGACTAGGACTCTGCTTCCATTCTGTTTTTTTTTTTTGCTGTACGTGGACCTCTCACTGTTGTGCCCTCTCCCGTTGCGGAGCACAGGCTCTGGACGTGCAGGCTCAGCGGCCATGGCTCATGGGCACAGCTGCTCCGCGGCATGTGGGATCTTCCCAGACCGGGGCACGAACCCGTATCCCCCGCATCGGCAGGAGGACTCTCAACCACTGCGCCACCAGGGAAGCCCCTCTGCTTCCATTCTTGCCCTTTATAACCTGTTCTCCCCAGAACAGCCGCAGCCATATTTTAAGAATGTAAATCAAATCAAGACACCTACTTATTCTGTAATCCTCCAGGTTCCAACACATTTAAGAAAAAAAATCCCAAGTCTTTCCTGTGACCACCAAGGCTACATATTCGCCTCGCTGCCCCCTTCCCGCCCCAGCCCTAAGACCTCACCTCCTACCACCCTCCTTCTTGTTCTTTTGCAACCACAATGTCTTACTTGCTAGCCCTTGATCACTGCACTGCTCCAGTCTCGGGAACTTTGCATTGGCCGTTCCTTCTGCCTGGGATGCCCTTCCTCTGATACTCACATTCTCTCACTTCATTTGGGTTCTGTTGGATGTGATGCTCAGAGCAGCCATCCTTGTCCCTCTGTCTATCCTTTAACCCTGATTTAATTTTTCCTTTGAGATTGTCTATGGCTAGGCCTATATCCACCTACTTATCTTTCCTTCTATAGATAATTCTGTGGGGTCTGTCTCCTCACTAGAATGTACGCTTTTGTGGGCAGGGACTTTGCGTTGCTTCTTGCCATACCCTCAGCCAATTGTCTAGCATACAGACAGGCTCAGTACATATTTGTTGAATAGGTGAATGAATGAAATGAGATAAGGCACGGGAAATCGCCCTGAAAAGTGGAAGCGTTATCCGTAGGTTGAGACCGTTGTCCAGTGCCTCTGCCTCTAGGGGCAGGAAAGCCTCTCACCCGCTGGCTGGTGGTGAGAGCCTGGGCTTTGCAATCGATTAACTCAGGTTCAGAACCCAGCTGTGCAACTTACTAGTTGTGTGAGCTTAGGCAAGATTCCTAATCCCTCTGGGCTTTAGTCCCTCTTCTGTAACAGGTAAGAGTCATACCTGCCTCAGGTCTCCTGGGTGATTCTTGGAGATAAAAATGGTACATCCCTTAGCCCAGAGTGCCATGCACGAATTCAGGAGGGATATATTAGCCACAAGTTGGTCACAAATTCAATCCACATTCTCCAATTCAGCTCTACCAATTAAACTGATTTTATTTTATTATTTTTTTAATTTGTTGGCCGTGCCACACAGCATGTGGGATCTTAGTTCCCCAACAAGGGATTGAACCCACTCCCCCTGCAGCAGAAGCATGGAATCTTAACCACTGGACCACTCGGGAAGTCCCCTAAACTGATTTAAAAAATTCACTCTGCTTCAGTTTTGTCTTTTTTTCTTAACTAGTTCTAGGCTCAGGAAGGGAGGATGGGAATATTATTTATTGACCCCCTAAATGCATGATGTTATTTGACTTTCACAAGAGCTCTAAGAGACAGGCAGGTCTTACTTTCCTCCCCCTTTCTCAGGTGAGTAAACTGAGGCTCAGAGATGATGGGTCCTGAGCAAGCCCACACAGTTAACAAGATCCCACGTGGAGCTGGGATCACACCTGGGTCATGTAGCTCTGAACCCGAGGCCCTTGCCTTCTCACCATGGGCACGTGTGGGCGTGATGTGATGATCCCACAGGCCAGGGGAGGGGACATGGGGGGACACAGTTAGCAAATCTGCTCTGGAGCTGGCAGGAGTGTAGTAGTCAGAGGCACTGGGTCTGAGGCATAGAAATCCAAGGCAGGGTTGGGGAGGAGGGAGGTGGGGCTGAGGTTCAGCCGAGTGGCCCCGAGTCAGGAGGAGGGAGGCAGCAGAAAGGGCATCAGGGACCCCTCCCAGACTCCAGCCTGGGCTGGGGAAGAGCCAAGGGAGCCCATCAGCCAGAGCTCTTGCCTAATTAGGAGCCCCAGCTGAGGCTAAGCTGCCTTGCGAGCCCTTCCCACCCAGAGGGACGAAATGAGAAGCAGCCTTGGTGGGGAGACTTACGTAAGAAATAAGAGCGCTTGGGGAATTAAAAACTTTTCTGGGTCTAGGAAAGGCCCTGCTTCTCTCTCAAACATGTCTGCCTCTCTCCAGTGTGGCAACGTGAAGATGGCTGTGAAAATGCCAGTGTTGGGAGGGCTGACATTGTAAGCCACCACCAGCTGTTAGGCTGAAGCTTGCTCATCTGGCCAGCGGAGCTTCAGTCGGCCCCCAGGGCAGAGGCTGGAGAAGCGGCTCTGCAGAGGGCCAGCTGCCCTGAGTCAGAACTGGCTGGTTTGGACCTCTGAGCCCTCCGGTGAGGTCGCTGCTTGGACCCAGGGAATACCTGAACTGTTTTCATCCACACCATCGGCACAGGCTGGGCCCTACTGCTTGACCTGCTCCTCTAACTGCTTCAGCTCCACCCCAGGGTCTAGGGCTTTGGGGAGCTAGGATGAAAGTGAGAGAGTGCACAAATATCATATAATACCACTTAGATGTGAAATCTGAGAAAAAGATACAAATGAACTTATTTACAAGACAGAAATAGACAGACATAGAAAACAAACTTAGTTGACCCAAGTGGGGATGGGGGGAGTGGGATAAATTAGGAGGTTGGGATTAACATGTATACACTACTATATATAAAACAGATAAAACAACGCAGGCCTACGATATAGCCTGCGTTATTACTACTACGCTATAGTAGTAATAACCAATAATGGAAGAGAATTAAAAAATATATATATATATGTATAACTGAATCAAATTACTGTACACCTGAAACTAACACAACACTGTAAATCAACTATATTTCAATAAAATTTTTTTTAAAAAATGAATCCCTTATCAGAAAAAAACATAGTGCAAGAGTGGATTCAGTGCAGATGTTAGGGGAAATCCTCGTCTCTCCAGGCTCACCCATACACATTTTATCAGCACTAGTTCTCCCTCTTCCCCCATGATAGGTGGTGGGCTTGCAATTTTAGACTCAGAAAATCCTGATGGGTCTTTTGCCAGCTGTGTGACCATTGAGTAAGTCCCTTAAGCTCTCTTATCCACAGATTCTTCATTTATAAAAATTTGCCTCAATACTATCTATCTCTTACGGTAATTGTGACTTTATTTTTATTTATTTATTTTTTTACATCTTTATTGGAGTATAATTGCTTTACAATGGTGTGTTAGTTTCTGCTTTATAACAAAGTGAATCAGTTATACATATACATATGTTCCCATTATCTCTTCCCTCTAGCGTCTCCCTCCCTCCCACCCTCCCTATCCCACCCCTCTAGGTGGTCACAGAGCACCGAGTTGATCTCCCTGTGCTATGCGGCTGCTTCCCACTAGCTATCTACCTTACGTTTGGTAGTGTATATATGTCCATGCCTCTCTCTCGCTTTGTCACAGCTTACCCTTCCCCCTCCCCATATGCTCAAGTCCATTCTCTAGTAGGTCTGTGTCTCTATTCCTGTCTTACCCCTAGGTTCTTCATGACATTGTTTTTTCTTAAATTCCATATATATGTGTTAGCATACGGTATTTGTCTTTCTCTTTCTCACTTACTTCACTCTGTATGACAGTCTCTAGGTCCATCCACCTCATTACAAATAGCTCAATTTCGTTTCTTTTTATGGCTGAGTAATATTCCATTGTATATATGTGCCACATCTTCTTTATCCATTCATCAGATGATGGACACTTAGCTTGTTTCCATCTCCGGGCTATTGTAAATAGAGCTGCAATGAACATTTTGGTACATGACTCTTTTTGAATTATGGTTTTCTCAGGGTATATGCCCAGTAGTGGGATTGCTGGGTCATATGGTAGTTCTATTTGTAGTTTTTTAAGGAACCTCCATACTGTTCTCCACAGTGGCTGTAACAATTTACACTCCCACCAACAGTGCAAGAGGGTTCCGTTTTCTCCACACCCTCTCCAGCATTTATTGTTTCTAGGTATTTTGATGATGGCCATTCTGACTGGTGTGAGATGATATCTCATTGTAGTTTTGATTTGCATTTCTCTAATGATTAGTGATGTTGAGCATTCTTTCATATGTTTGTTGGCAGTCTGTATATCTTCTTTGGAGAAATGTCTATTTAGGTCTTCTGCCCATTTTTGGATTGGGTTGTTTGTTTTTTTGTTATTGAGCTGCATGAGCTGCTTATAAGTTTTGGAGATTAATCTTTTGACAGTTGCTTCATTTGCAAATATTTTCTCCCATTCTGAGGATTGTCTTTTTGTCTTGTTTACGGTTTCCTTTGCTGTGCAAAAGCTTTGAAGTTTCATTAGGTCCCATTTGTTTATTTTTGTTTTTATTTCCATTTCTCTAGGAGGTGGGTCAAAAAGGATCTTGCTGTGATTTATGTCATAGAGTGTTCTGCCTATGTTTTCCTCTAAGAGTTTGATAGTTTCTGGCCGTACATTTAGGTCTTTAATCCACTTTGAGCTTATTTTTGTGTATGCTGTTAGGGAGTGATCTAATCTCATACTTTTACATGTACCTGTCCACTTTACCCAGCACCACTTATTGAAGAGGCTGTCCTTTCTCCACTATACATTCCTGCCTCCTTTATCAAAGATAAGGTGACCATATGTGCGTGGGTTTATCTCTGGGCTTTCTATCCTGTTCCATTGATCTATCTTTCTGTTTTTGTGCCAGTACTATACTGTCTTGATTACTGTAGCTTTGTAGTATAGTCTGAAGTCAGGGAGCCTGATTCCTCCAGCTCCGTTTTTCGTTCTCAAGATTGCTTTGGCTATTTGGGGTCTTTTGTGTTTCCATACAAATTGTGAAATTTTTTGTTCTAGTTCTGTGAAAAATGCCACTGGTAGTTTGATAGGGATTGCATTGAATCTGTAGATTGCTTTGGGTAGTAGAGTCATTTTCACAATGTTGATTCTTCCAATCCAAGAACATGGTATATCTCTCCATCTATTTGTATCATCTTTAATTTCTTTCATCAGTGTCTTATTATTTTCTGCGTACAGGTCTTTTGTCTCTTTAGGTAGGTTTATTCCTAGATATTTTATTCTTTTTGTTGCAATGGTAAATGGGAGTGTTTTCTTGATTTCACTTTCAGATTTTTCATCATTAGTGTATAGGAATGGCAGAGATTTCTGTGCATTAATTTTGTATCCTGCTACTTTACCAAATTCATTGATTAGCTCTAGTAGTTTTCTGGTAGAATCTTTAGGATTCTCTATGTAGAGTATCATGTCATCTGCAAACAGTGACAGCTTTACTTCTTTTCTGATTTGGATTCGTTTTATTTCCTTTTCTTCTCTGATTGCTGTGGCTAAAACTCCCATAACTATGTTGAATAAGAGTGGTGAGAGTGGGCAACCTTGTCTTGTTCCTAATCTTAGTGGAAATGCTTTCAGTTTTTCACCATTGAGGAGGAAGTTGGCTGTGGGTTTGTAATATATGGCCTTTATTATGTTGAGGAAAGTTCCCTCTATGCCTACGTTCTGCAGCGTTTTTTTCTTTTGTCATAAATGGGTGTTGAATTTTGTCAAAAGCTTTCTCTGCATCTATTGAGATGATCATATGGTTTTTCTCCTTCAATTTGTTAATATGGTGTATCACATTGATTGATTTGCGTATATTGAAGAATCCTTGCATTCCTGGAATAAACCCCACTTGATCATGGTGTATGATCCGTTTAATGTGCTGTTGGATTCTGTTTGCTAGTATTTTGTTGAGGATTTTTGCATCTATGTTCATCAGTGATATTGGCCTGTAGTTTTCTTTCTTTCTGACCTACTTGTCTGGTTTTGGTATCAGGGTGATGGTGGCCTTGTAGAATGGGTTTGGGAGTGTTCCTCCCTCTGCTATATTTTGGAAGAGTTTGAGAAGGATAGGTGTTAGCTCTCCTCTAAATGTTTGATAGAATTCGCCTGTGAAGCCATCTGGTCCTGGGCTTTTGTTTGTTGGAAGATTTTTAATTACAGTTTCAATTTCAGTGCTTGTGATTGGTCTGTTCATATTTTCTATTTCTTCCTGATTCAGTCTTGGCAGGTTGTTAATTTCTAAGAATTTGTCCATTTCTTCCAGGTTGTCCATTTTATTGGCATAGAGTTGCTTGTAGTAATCTCTAATGATCTTTTGTATTTCTGCAGTGTCAGTTGTTACTTCTCCTTCTTCATTTCTAATTCAATTGATTTGAGTCTTCTCGCTTTTTTTTTTTTGATGAGTCTGGCTAACGGTTTATCAATTTTGTTTATCTTCTCAAAGAAGCAGCTTTTAGTTTTATTGATCTTTGCTATTGTTTCCTTCATTTCTTTTTCATTTATTTCAGACCTGATTTTTATGATTCTTTCCTTCTGCTAACTTTGGGGGTTTTTTGTTCTTCTTTGTCTAATTGCTTTAGGTGCAAGGTTAGGTTGTTTATTCGAGATGTTTCCTGTTTCTTAAGGTAGGATTGTATTGCAGTAAACTTCCCTCTTAGAACTGCTTTTGCTGCATCCCATAGATTTTGGGTCGTCGTGTCTCCATTGTCATTTGTTTCTAGGTATTTTTTTATTTCCTCTTTGATTGCTTCAGTGATCACTTCGTTATTAAGTAGTGTATTGTTTAGCCTCCATGTGTTTGTATTTTTTACAGATCTTTTCCTGTAATTGATATCTAGTCTCATAGCGTTGTGGTCAGAAAAGACACTTGATACAATTTCAATTTTCTTAAATTTACCAAGGCTTGATTTGTGACCCAAGACATGATCTATCCTGGAGAATGTTCCATGAGCACTTGAGAAAAATGTGTATTCTGTTGTTTTTGGATGGAATGTCCTATAAATATCAATTAAGTCCATCTTGTTTAATGTATCATTTGAAGCTTGTGTTTCCTTATTTATTTTCATTTTGGATGATCTGTCCATGGGTGAAAGTGGGGTGTTAAAGTCCCCTAGTATGAATGTGTTACTGTCGATTTCCCCTTTTATGGCTGTTAGTATTTGCCTTATGTATTGAGGTGCTCCTATGTTGGGTGCATAAATATTTACAATTGTTATATCTTCTTCTTGGATTGATCCCTTGATCATTATGTAGTGTCCTTCTTTGTCTCTTCTAATTGTCTTTATTTTAAAGTCTATTTTGTCTGATATGAGAATTGCTACTCCAGATTTCTTTTGGTTTCCATTTGCATGAAATCACTTTTTCCATCCCCTTACTTTCAGTCTGTATGTGTCCCTAGGTCTGAAGTGGGTCTCTTGTAGACAGCAAATATATGGGTCTTGTTTTTGTATCCATTCAGCCAATCTGTGTCTTTTGTTGGGAGCATTTAGTCCATTTACATTTAAGGTAATTAGCGATATGTATGTTCCTATTCCCATTTTCTTAATCGTTTTGGGTTCGTTATTGTAGGTCTTTTCGTTCTCTTGTGTTTCTTGCCTAGAGAAGTTCCTTTAGCAGTTGTTGTAAAGCTGGTTTGGTGTTGCTGAACTCTCTCAGCTTTTGCTTGTCTTTAAAGGTTTTAATTTCTCCATCAAATCTGAATGAGATCCTTGCTGGGTAGAGTAATCTTGGTTGCAGGTTTTTCTCCTTCATCACTTTAAATATGTCCTGCCAGTCCCTTCTAGCTTGCAGAGTTTCTGCTGAAAGATCAGCTGTTAACCTTATGGGGATTCCCTTGTGTGTTATTTGTTGTTTTTCCCTTGCTGCTTTTAATATGTTTTCTTTGTATTTAACTGTTGACAGTTTGATTAATATGTGTCTTGGCGTATTTTTCCTTGGATTTATCCTGTATGGGACTCTCTGTGCTTCCTGGACTTGATTAACTATTTCCTTTCCCATATTAGGGAAGTTTTCAACTATAATCTCTTCAAATATTTTCAGTCCCTTTCTTTTTCTCTTCTTCTTCTGGAACCCCTATAATTCGAATGTTGGTGCGTTTAATGTTGTCCCAGAGGTCTCTGAGACTGTCCTCAGTTCTTTTCATTCTTTTTTCTTTATTCTGCTCTGCAGTAGTTATTTCCACTATTTTATCTTCTGGGTCACTTATCCATTCTTCTGCCTCAGTTATTCTGCTATTGATCCCATCTAGAGTATTTTTAATTTCATTTATTGTGTTGTCCATCATTGTTTGTTTCATCTTTAGTTCGCCTAGGTCCTTGTTAAATGTTTCTTGCACTTTGTCTATGGTATTTCCAAGATTTTGGATCATCTTTACTATCATTATTCTGAATTCTTTTTCAGGTAGACTGCCTATTTCCTCTTCATTTGTTAGGTCTGGTGGGTTTTTATCTTGCTCCTTCATCTGCTGTGTGTTTTTCTGTCTTCTCATTTTGCTTATCTTACTGTGTTTGGGGTCTACTTTTTGCAGGCTGCAGATTCGTAGTTCCTATTGTTTTTGGTGTCTGTCCCCAGTGGCTAAGGTTGGTTCAGTGGGTTGTGTAGGCTTCCTGGTGGAGGGGACTAGTGCCTGTGTTCTGCTGGATGAGGCTGGATCTTGTCTTTCTGGTGGGCAGGTCCACGTCTGGTGGTGTGTTTTGGGGTGTCTGTGGACTTTTTATGATTTAGGCAGCCTCTCTGCTAATGGGTGGGGTTGTGTTCCTGTCTTGCTAGTTGTTTGGCATAGGATGTCCAGCACTGTGGCTTGCTGGTCGTTGAGTGAAGCTGGGTGCTGGTGTTGAGAGGGAGATCTCTGGGAGGTTTTCGCCGTTTGATATTATGTGGAGCTGGGAGGTCTCTTGTGGACCAGTGTCCTGAAGTTGGCTCTCCCACCTCAGAGGCACAGCACTGACTCCTGGCTGCAGCACCAAGAGCCTTTCATCCACATGGCTCAGAATAAAAGGGAGAAAAAGTAGAAAGAAAGAATTAGTAGATGAAGAAAGAAAGAAAGGAAGGAGAGAGGGAGGGAGGGAGGAAGGAGGGAGGGAGGGAGGAAGGAGGGAGGGAGGGAGGAAGGAAGGAAGGGAGGAAGGAAGGAAGGAAGGGAGGAAGGAAGGAAGGAAGGAAGGAAGGACAAAAAGAAATAAAGAAGATAAAGTAAAATAAAATAAAGTTATTAAAATAAAAAATAATTATTAAGAAAAAAAAAACGGACGGATAGAACCCTAGGACAAATGGTGGAAGCAAAGCTATACAGACAAAATCTCACACAGAAGCATACACATACACACTCACAAAAAGAGGAAAAGTGGAAAAAATCATAAATCTTGCTCTCAAAGTCCACCTCCTCAATTTGGAATGATTCGTTGTGTATTCATGTATTCCACAGACGCAGGGTACATCAAGTTGATTGTGGAGCTTTAATCCGCTGCTTCTGAGGCTGCTGGGAGAAATTTCCCTTTCTCTTCTTTGTTCTCACAGCTCCCAGGGGCTCAGCTTTGGATTTGGCCCCGCCTCTGCGTGTAGGTCGCCGGAGGGCGTCTGTTTTTCGCTCAGACAGGACGGGGTTAAAGGAGCCGCTGATTCAGGGGCTTTGGCTCACTCAGGCCGGGGAGGAGGGAGGGGCACGGAGTGCGGGGCGGGCCTGCGGCGGCAGAGGCCTACGTGATGTTGCACCAGCCTGAGGCGCGCCGTGCGTTCTCCCGGGGGAGTTGTCCCTGGATCCCGGGACCCTGGCAGTGGCGGGCTGCACAGGCTCCCCGGAAGTGGGGTGTGGATAGTGACCGGTGCTTGCACACAGGCTTCTTGGTGGCGGCAGCAGCAGCCTTAGCGTCTCATGCCCGTCTCTGGGGTCCACGGTTTTGGCGGCGGCTCGCGCCTGTCTCTGGAGCTCCTTTAAGCAGCGCTCTTAATCCCCTCTCCTCGCGCACCAGGAAACAAAGAGGGAAGAAAAAGTCTCTTGCCTCTTTGGCAGGTCCAGACTTCTCCCCGGACTCCCTCCCGGCTAGCCGTGGCGCACTAACCCCCTGCAGGCTGTGTTCACGCTGCCAAGCCCAGTCGTCTCCCGACGCTCCCACCGAAGCCCGAGCCTCAACTCCAGGCCCCGCCCGCCCCGGCGGGTGAGCAGACAAGCTTCTTGGATTGGTGAGTGCCGGTCGGCCCTGATCCTCTGTGCGGGAATCTCTCCAGTTTGCTCTCCGCACCCCTGTGGCTGTGCTCTCTTCCGCGGTTCCGAAGCTTTCCCCCTCCGCCACCTGCAGTTTCCGCCCGCGTAGGGGCTTCCTAGTGTGTGGAAACTTTTCCTCCTTCACAGCTCCCTCCCACTGGTGCAGGTCCCGTCCCTATTCTTTTGTCTCTGTTGTTTCTTTTTTCTTTTGCCCTACCCAGGTACGTGCGGGGTTTCTTGCCTTTTGGGAGGTCTGAGGTCTTCTGTCAGCGTTCAGTAGGTGTTCTGTAGGAGTTGTTCCACGTGTAGATGTATTTCTGGTGTATCTGTGGGGAGGAAGGTGATTTCCGCGTCTTACTCTTCCGCCATCTTCCCGGAAGCCTCTAATTGTGACTTTAGCAGCCCATCGCAGCTATAAATAAATTCCCTCCCGTCTTATCTTTAATCCCCCTGCATTTTTCCATAGTCACAAATTTCCACACCTGATATCCTCTTGGGTTAAGAAAGAGTCTCCAGAAGATTTGTAGAAAATATTTAAACTTATGCTTAGTGAATCAATGTTGCAGGAGGGCAACACCTGTAAAGATGCATCCATTAACCCCAGCCCTGGGGCTAGTTGATCACATCTAGTAAGCCATGAATAGCAGGGAGTGGGGACAGAGAGAAAGGGACACAGGCTGGGTAAGCATCGAAAGATGTGGCTAGAAAGGCCCAGACAGCTGGGGGAAATCTTAACTTGGGAGGAGGTAGCGAGAGAAGCAACCCAGGTCGGCCTCTAAAAGGGGAGTCGTGAGTGAGAGCGGGAGGCAGGCTAAGGGCGGGGGGTTGGCTTAGGCTGCTGGCCCCATTGAACTGAACCAGACGTTGGGCCTGCAGAGGCTCTGGACCAACCTGCTGTGTTGACCAGCAAGAAGCTCATGGCTGTCTTCTAGAAGAAGCCTTCACCCAGAAGGGACTCTGGCTCTCAGCCAACCTCGGGCAGGGTCTGGCAGTCTGCTGCAGGGCCAGCCACTCTGCACCCCTCCGGAGTGCTACCATGTCCCCAGTGCCTGGCAGTGGCTGTTCCATATCACTGCTCGAGACACAGTCCTGCTGCCAGGAGCTCTCAATTCCCTGCCCGACATGACCCCGTTTCTGACCCCAGTGGGGCTTACCTGCCGCCTGGTCACACCGAGCTACTTTGTCTCCTACAAAGCACTGCTCGGGATAATGAAATAGTCATAATGAAACCCTTAATATTTAAATCTCCAGGAGCCGCAGCCCTGTACCATATTGAACTAAAGATAAATCATCCTGGTTAGACGGCCTCACTGGGCTCCAGTTTCTCTGCTTCAGCTGCCTTGCCTGTCGGAGCTTTTCTTTGTGAGTGGACTGGAGGCTGCGTTTGACAGATCTCCTAGGGAGAGGCGCCCCCGTTCATTTTCCTTGGGTAAATTCAATAAAAAAGTTTTGAGGGCCTGCTGTGAGCGAGCAGGGCAGGTGTTTTTGTCTGTTTTGTTCACTGCTGTAGCCCTGACGCTTCAAAGGGTGCCGGCACACAATAGGGAATCAATAACAATTGCCTCACGCACGAATCCTCACCATGGCCCTGTGGAGTACTTGTGTCATTCTCATCTACAGATCATAAACCAAGGCTTAGACAGGAGAGGTGACTTGCCTAAGTTCACACAGAGAAGTGGGCAGACAGGGTGGTGAGAGCACACATATTCATTCCCAGGTTATCCTGATTAAGTGGGATAGGTTTTTCTGTGATGTTTTATGGGGGGAGGGGGGAGGGGTTGGGTTGGCTTGGCTTGGTGACACCGAGTGCTATCTCATGGGCCCACCAAGATGTTCTCCTCGATGGATAGCCCGCCAACTTTCATTGCCTATTAGCTGAATCCCATGGTTCTGACATTTAATGGGTCACTTGTGAGCAACAAAAGATGGGGCAGTAAAATTGGAAGTAGGCTGTCCTCCCGAAATTTTGTTTTCAGCCTCAGAACAAGGACAGTCCTTGCTTTCTTTGAAAAGTGGATCCACCTAAACATGAGGCGAGATGTATCAGGAATATTCCTCAAGGTGGAGTCGATCCCCTTCCACCCTCTTAATGCTGCCTTATCTTTAGATCTAATGTTCTCACAGGGGAGCCATGCCAGTTCCTACCTTGGAATCAACAAGTTCTGACTGCAGTGAGGCTTCTAGGTAAGGAGCTGCTGCCTCTTCGGTGTGGGCAGTGGGAGAAGTAAGGCATGCTAGAGCTGCAAGGAGTTTAGCCATCATCAAGACCAGTGGCTCTCTAAGTACGAGCTGGGGCCAGCAGCATCACACCACCTGGGAACATGTTCTAGGTGCAAAGCCTCAGGTTCCACTCCAGATTTACTGAATCAGAAACGCCAGGGAAGGGGCCCACAATCTGTGTTTTAACAAGTCATCCAGGTGATTCATACCCACACTAAGAATGATCTGGATCACACTGATCTAGACCAGGGTTTCTCAAACTCAGCACTATTGACATGTGGGGCTGAAAAGTTCTTTGTTGTGCATTGTAGGATGTTTAGCAGCATTCCTGGTCTTTCTCCACTAGATGCCAGTAGTACTTACCTTCCAGCTGTGGCACCCAAATGTGTCTCCAGACATGACCAAATGTCTCCTATGGGGCAAAATCATCTCTACTTGAAAACCATGGGTCCAGACCCTTGCTTCTCAAAATGTGGTCCATGGTCCAGTAGCATCGGCCTCATCTAGACACTTGTTATAAACGAAGACTCTGGGCCTCAGATACTCCACAAGTTCTTCAGACGATGCATCTGCAGTTAGAGATTGACAAGTGCTGATCTAAACTGACTGCCTCATTTGCCAAATGGGGACAGGGCCTTCCAGAGGGGGCAACTTGCCTAAGCTCATGACTCCTGTCTTCTGAGCCCTGGATGTGCAAGTCTAGGTGCTCGCTTATCATGGTTATTTCTGAAGTTAGGAGAACCGCCTGCCTGGATCCTAAGGCTTTTGGGGGAGCCTTGGTGGTAAGGGACCAATAGCAGGGAGCCAGGGCTTTCACACACTCTGGGGAATGGCAGTCTCTGTAGCTGCCAGTATGTGCAGTAGTTTGAGGAAACCTGGTTAGATATTTTGCAAACCATCCCTTAATTGGGATTTGTCTGATGATTGTCTCGGGACTAGTCTGGGATATGAGTTTTGGGGGGAAGACCACAGAGGTAAAGTGTCATTTACATCTCATCACATCACAGGGTAGCTTTTACTTCTTTCCTCCAATAACTGATTAAAAATGCTCAGATGCCTCCACTCCAGGTAACCACCAGCATAGCCACTTTACTCTTGCCCTGGTGAATGCAAAGTAAATCTTGTGTAACAAAGTGCTTTGGAACAGTTCCAGCATCTCCTGCCCAGAGTCTCCTATGGCCGATAAAAGCCAGCCAGGCAATATTAGAGCTGAGGTCTGACACAAAGTCCCACCTTTCCTTTATTAATGGGGACTGATAGACACAGCCCTTCTCTAATGAGCAGCCAACCACTCAGCAGTTTTCCTTTTATGGTTCCCATTTCTGATCATTGCACCACCCTCATTAGTCAGGTTGACAGCAGCCTCCTGGTGAACAAAGCTGGCAGTCACCAATGCCAGCACAAAGGCGGCGAGAGTGATGTGAAAGCCCCACAAGGAGTAAGGACTCCGCGTGGTCCATCCTAGCCAGGTCTCTGGATCAGAATCTCGTTCTGGGTGTGACATTAACCACCCAGGGAATTCTCTCCAGTAGAACAGATTGTTGCCGTTGAGACGATTTTCCAGATACTCCAACAGCTACTCCTTATAACACTTTCCTGCTCACCCTCCACAAGACAGACTGACACACACACACACACACACACACACACACACACACACACACACGTCTCCCCTGCTGGCCTGCCAGATTTTGAAAAATTTTCTTTGTTTGAAGAAACTGCAGAGTTAAGACGGTAAACATCTCTGTTTAAGGGCAAGTGTTGTGAAAACGCAGAGTATTGGTTTTCTACTGCTGCCGTAGCAAACTACCACAAATTCATAGCTCAAAATGACACAAATTTATTATCTTACAGGCTGGAGGTCAGACATCTGAAATGGGTCTTATGCGTTAAATCAAGGTGTTGGCAGGTTTTCGTTCCTTCTGGAGGCTCAAGGGGAGAATGGAATTCCTTGCCTTTTCCAGCTTGTAGAGGCTGCCTTGTTCCCAGGCTCATGACCCCTACCTCCATCTTCAAGGTGCACTAAGCTTCCATCTGTTTCTACTGTCACGCCTCCAGTCTGACTCTGGTGCTTCTACCTCCCTCTTAGAAGGACCCTTGTGATTATCTAGGATAATCTCTCCATCTCAAGATCTTTAACTTTTTTTTTTTTTTTTGCCATGGAAAGTACCACATTGCTAGGTTCTGGTGATTAGGATGTGGGTATTTTGGAGGGGGTGCCTTGTTTGGTCTACCAAGGCCATTTACTCTTTGGCTAAATGCCAATAATAACACTATTTATTATATAAGTATAAACTGTGAGTACTAATGAGATGCTATGTGTCATTTGTTGGGCACAGGTCCTGGCACAGAGTAAGCCTTCGGTAACTGTTAACTAACTGTTATTATTGGAATCATATCTTGAGTTACTTTCTATCATTGACCCTTCGGTAATTGTTTCATCAGCCAGTCATTTGGAAAGGCCAGCAGGTGATCAGCAATGGAACAGGTATGGTTTATGCTAGGAGTTGGGGAGAGGGGCTGAGAAGGGTGAGAATAGGGGAGATGTCTAGGGCAGGACAGATCCAAGAGGGGTGCTGTCCACGAGCAGGCTCTGGGCGACACGGGTGGGAAAGTGAGCGTGCAGGGCTGTGTACAGAGCACCAAGAGGGCGGAAGTGAAAGAGACCAGTGGAGGGAGGCATAATTTACTTAACTAACTCTGATATTTTTTCTCATCCCCTTGATCCCTTAATTGATGATGGCTTGTCTCAAACGCCCCTGCACCTTGTTCCTCCTCCCCCTATTCTAGTTCCTCACGCCTCTGCAGCACCATGTAAGCTCTGCTCTCTCTTCAAGGTCTGACTCAAGCACTACTTTTTCCAAGAAAGCCTTTACTAATCATTTAGTAATCATGGTCATTTCCTCTCCTCCAAATGCCAGTAGGGCTTAATTCCAAGCCACTGGTGTGGCACCCCCTAGTCTAGTTTTTAACAGTTAGATCATAAAACGTTTTGCTGCCCTTCTGTGTTGCCTGCAGTGCCTAGCTCGGTGCTTGCTTTGCAGCTGTCAACGTTTCTAAAATTGAACTCCTCTCCACCCCCCCTCTGCAATTCTACCATCAGCTTGTGATTTCCCTTCCTCTGTTTAAGCCCCTCTCCTTTTCCAATCCCCTAAGCATGAAACCTTTTAGTCTGCATTTTCTGTATCACCCATAACCCAGGGGTAACAAAGATTTGATGATTCTTAACAAAAAGGTGATTTGTGTGCTCAGGTTGATTTGGGAAAACACTGGCATAATTAATGGTAAGGACAGTCCTGGGAACCAGGACTCCAGAGTTCCAGTCCCATTTCTACACTTAAGGAACCACCTCCCTTCCTTTGTCTTCATTTTCCTTGGGTGTAAAAGGAGAACATTGGGCCAGATAGTCATAAAGATTCCTTTGAGCTCTTGCAGGCTTCCTTTCTGTGTGTTAAACCCACTTAGTGTTGAGGCCCCATTCTCAGGCCTGTTGACTGCCCTCTTATCCCTGTTGGAGGTGGGAAAGGATGGAGCTGTTTTTCAGACATCTTAAGTTAGACCCTGGTGCTTTCTCTGCAGAAGATGAAGTTACTGATTATGGAGCAGTTTGTTCAGGAGACACTGAAGATAATTAGCAAGAGAAGAGGCAAGGCATCTGGAGTGGAGTCTTTCCAATGCCTTAGCACTGATCAGTCAATTCCACGAGCACTACACTGGCTGGCTAGGACTTGGATTGGGAAACTCATTGTCTCCATGGCACTAAAAAGAGTATCGGAAGGAAACAGATACTGGCTTAATTTTACTTGGGAGCTGCTGGAAGCCCAAGAAATGACGGGCATGCTATTTCTCTTTCCTTTTATTTAACATTCATTCATTCAGGAGAACATTGTTAAGTGTCTATGACATATTGTCAACACCAAAAGTGGCTCTACCACCTTCCCTACCTAATAGAAACTTTTAACACAGTGGAAGAGACAGATGTAGCTGACCAATAGCTGTAATACGAAGCAGAATGTGACACGTGGGAAATGAGACATCCACTTTGGGGAAGAGGGAAGTGAGCTCTGAGTTGCCTGAGGTTTGCGCTGCCTCCAGAAAGCTGGTGGGCTGCTCAGCGGCACAATGCGGTGAGAGGGTACTTGCGGTGGAGGAGATGACATGCATGCGGTTGCACAAAGGGAATCACGAGGGGCAAGTTCTGAAAATGGATGATGTTTGATTTTGCCTGGATCATAGCATCCTAGACAGTGTGAAATAGGATTAGGAAAAGAGGTCAGGTTCAGTTGTTTGAGACTTGAAAAGATATTGGATTTAATTTGCTGGCAGTGAGGAGACACTGGTTTCTTTTGGGCATAGAGTGGCGTGAGGTATAGAGTCACACATTAACAAGCTATTAACAAAGGAGAAGGCATGTACTCCCATCTCGTTCTTCTGAGATGAAACCAAGAAGCTGTAGAAAAGAGAAAGAAGAATCAAAGAATCTCACATTCCCCATCGTTCCGCGAAAAGTAAGAACTGGCAATGCCAAGCTCCATGCCACCGTTTCTGAAATCTCTAATGATTCCCAGGGCTGATGGAGTGCAGAGAGGTGTGACAAGAAGCTGTTTTCCTCAAATCACTCAGCTGCCAGGTGCTACATGCATCTGCTTTAGGGAAAACAAGCACATGGAGATCTGTTTGTTACTCAGAGTTCCCTCTAGGTGGCCAGAAACATCCTCTAAAATGGTTAAATAAAAAAAAGAGAAGTCAGAGAAAGCATTGAAAAGTACTCAGCTGCTTAGCAGCGTATGTGGCTGTTAGAAAAGCTTTCCTTGAAATATGTTCAAGAAGAGAAAAGCCTAATCCTTTCAGTGCCTATCTGCCAAGGGTCTGGTGAATATTCTGGGGAGTGGGAGTTAAGTAACTTCCACAGTGATTAAAAGCAAGACAAAATAACAACAATAAAACCAAACCTTGTTTAGGAGTGCATTGTCCTTGAGTTTGCAGATGTGCTTATCTGGGTGCAGTTTCCTCATTCTCATTTCTGTGTGCTGCTTATCATAAGAAAAAAATGACGCAAGGACAGAGAAAAACTGAAGACATGTTGCTCACAATTGGGAAGGACGAAAACTGACACCTGTCCAGTAAGTCTTGTTCTATGCACGCTATGTTATGTCTCATCACTTGTAGATTCTCCATGGGCTGCAGATGAACCAGCAGAGATGGCTGACACAGGATACCCTGGTAATTACAGAAGATAACATGAAGTGTCTGGAGACTTGGAGGACACTGATGAAGGGTGGTTCTTTAACCCTAAAGGACCACAAGGGGGCAGTGAGTTAAAGTAACACACCATTGTAAAGCAATTGTACTCCAATAAAGATGTTAGGGGCTTCCCTGGTGGCGCAGTGGTTGAGAGTCCGCCTGCCGATGCAGGGGACGCGGGTTCGTGCCCCGGTCCGGGAGGATCCCACGTGCCGCGGAGCGGCTGGGCCCGTGAGCCATGGCCGCTGAGCCTGCGCGTCCGGAGCCTTTGCTCCGCAACAGGAGAGGCCACAACAGTGAGAGGCCCGTGTACCGAAAAAAAAAAAGAAATAGTACAAAGCAGAATTATATAGATTAGATCATGTCACAATTCTTTTTTATTGTTTCCAATTCTTTGCATAAAAAGAATATGTTTTTATAAACAACAATGACTTAACTGTATAGCAGAGGAAACTATGTTCAATATTTTGTAATAACCTATAATGGAAAAGAATCTGAAAAGGAATACATATATATTTATATGTATAACTGAATCACCTTGCTGTACTGTACACCTGAAACATTGTAAATCAACTATACTTCAATTAAAAAAAGAAAAAAAAAGTTGCTCAGACGAGAAGACAGAAAGCCAGAATTCATTTAAACTAGTGATTTTTGAAAACTTGGTTGAGGGGAAGTTATTCTAATTTTTCAGAGTTACCTGGAGCTTTTACAAAAACATTTTATTATAGAAACTTTGAAACATATACAGAATAAGCATGTCACCAAAAATGACAGAGTAGGGAACTGAAAAACTATGTCTCTCCACTAAAGGAATGATTAAACTGACAAAAACTGTCAGAATCAGCTTTTTCAGAACCCTGGAATCTCCTAAAAAACTTACAGTCATCAGGGGAATGCTTAATGAAGAAAGAAGCTGCTGAAGTTGGGGAAGAGACCACTGTATGGTTTTAAGTTACACACTTACAAATCCCCACTTCTCAGCTGGACGGCAGCCATAAGGACAGAGATATGCATTTCTGCAGAAGCTTTCTGGTACCAGAGGGAGCAACGTGGACCTTTCTTTCAAACAACTGTGCTGTGTGTTTTGACCTGTCTTGTGGTTCCCTGGAAAATAGGCTCAAGGGCTTGCCTTTGTTTCTCCTGCCTTGGAACTTTCTCAGGGTTGAAGTGACTTCCCTGGGTGGTGTTTGTTGAAAGCATGTAAAGGTGAATATACTAGCTGTAGCCACCTGTGGCAAGGGAGAACAGTCAGGGCAAGCAGAGACAGATGGGAAATCCTGAAAGGAAGAGGCTTGGGGAAGGAGATACAGAATAAAGACTT
Source organism: Monodon monoceros (assembly GCF_005190385.1). Taxonomy (NCBI): domain Eukaryota; kingdom Metazoa; phylum Chordata; class Mammalia; order Artiodactyla; family Monodontidae; genus Monodon; species Monodon monoceros. Next base: position 61,038,636 of record NW_021703774.1, on the reverse strand, counting down.
TGAAAACCTCCCCGTTTATACTGGGACATCTAGAAGGCCACACACATGCTCATGGCTGGACACATGCTCAGAAAAAACCTGAGAAGACCCTATGCTTCCACCTGTGGCTGACCATTAGGATCCATGCAAGTAGGAAGTGAAGGCTAAGGCAGAACAATAAATGCCTGGCTAAGCACTGAAGGAGTGCCCAACACAGATTCATTTCCTATATAGGTTATTACAAGATATTGGATATATAATGCATATATGTGGAATCTAGAAAAATGGTACAGATGAACCAGTTTGCAAGGCAGAAATAGAGACACAGGTGTAGAGAACAAACGCATGGACACCAAGGGGGGAAGTGGGTGGCGTGTGGTGGTGGTGGTGGGATGAATTGGGAGATTGGGGTTGACATGTATACACTAATATGTATAAAATGGATAACTAATAAGAACCTGCTGTATAAAAATAAATAAAATAAAAATTTAAAAAAGATATTGCATATGGTTCCCTATGTTATACAGTAGGTCCTTGTTGTTTATCTATTTTATATATAGTAGTGTGTATCTGTTAATCCCCAACTCCTAATTTATATAGCCCCCCCACTTTCCCCTTTGGTACCCATAAGTTTGTTTCTATGTCTGAGTCTATTTCTGTTTCATAAATAAGTTCATTTGTATCCTTTTTTTTTTTTAGATTCCACATAAAAGCAGTACCGTATGATATCTGTCTTTCTCTGTCTATTTACTTCACTTAATGTGATAATCTCTAGGTCTATCCATGTTGCTACAAATGGCATTATTTCATTCTTTTTATGGCTGAGTAATATTCCATTGTGTGTATATATATATATATATATATACCATATCTTCTTTATCCATTCATCTGTTGATGGACGTTGAGCAAGGGGCTTCTGAATGAGGAACACTTGGAGAAATATTTGGCAGGAGATTTTAGAAAGGTTTAATCTCTCCAAGCCTTTTTTTTTTGGCCACACAGCATGGCTTGTGCGATCTTAGTTCCCCGACCAAGGATTGAACCCACGCCCTTGGCAGTGAAAGTGCGGAGTCCTCACCACTGGATCACCAGGGAATTCCCCCTCCAAGCCTTTTCATATGCCATTCCCTTGTCCTGTATGCCCTTCACTTTTAAGACTGTCACACAGATTTTGCAAGGCTTAGCTCAGCATTCCTGACTAGCCCTGATATCCTCCTTTTTGCTCCCAATATGCATTTCTATTATGATACCAAATCATATTAAAACTACGAATGTGTTGGTGCCGTGGAATAGACTTAAAGCTTTTTGAAGTCAGCATCTAGGTCATATTTATCTTGGTATTTTTAGCTTCCAGATTGGTTGAAAAGTGTCTTAGCCTGAGTTTCCTAGGAAACAGAGACTGAAAAAAAACTTATGAGTTCATGCTCTATAAGGGTGCAAGAGTGCAATCCCAGGGAAGTGACAGTGAGGGAGAAAGGGAAATGAGGCAAAGTGGAAGGGAAAGCAAATACAAGGAAGTGTGTTACCAAACTGGCTACAGTTTACCAAAAAGCATAGCTACCGATGCATTAAATAGGAGGTCTCTGGAGAGGTTGTACAGAAATACTGAGTCTGGTAATAGTCTGTTGGGAGGAGGAAGGGAGAAGAATTGATCCGCTATTTTTTCCTATCTTCCTGCTGTGATAGCTTAAATCTCTCCCCCACGGGGCCTTAACGCCTTTGTATTCCTAGGTTGCATTATCTGGCTTCTGTGGGCAGCTGCTGGGGAAGCCTGATCTGATGATATAGGTTGTGGCATAGGCCAGTGTCACACCCTCCTTCCCTGCCTGCCTGCAGCAGAAACCTTGTGGGCCAGCCAGTGTGTATGCACAGGAGCTTAGTGGGGCTCCCAGTGTCGGGGGTGGGATGCACGAGACAGGAGGTATGACATGTGAGATGCGAGGTACATTGCAATATTGTACCTTGAGCAACATGGGAGACTGGAAGCAGCTGTAGCAGTGGGTCCAGTTGGCCACATAGGCAAAGCACTATAATGATGTGGCCTGTGCCATGAAGACAGTATTGAAGTTAAATGAATAGTTCTTTAACCATGGCCAAACCCTCCTCTCTGTGGCCTACAAGAATCTGGAGGATCATCACTAATGCTGAGCCATCCATGGCTAAGCTCACCTCAGGACACATACGAACTGGGTCCTGTATAATAAATATGAGCTTAGGGGGCATGGTGATGATAGGAAACAGAAACACAGAAAGAAGTGGGGGACTGGGTCCTTCAGAGAGTAAACAATGCAAATGCAGTGTTGGTCCCCTGCCTCTTGCTCATGGATCATGAGTTCCTTGAAGGCTAGGGCCGTTTTCAGATCTTGACACTGAGTACAGCATCTGACACATAGTAGGGACTCTACAAAAGAAGTGAGGAGGGGACAAAGTGAGTCTACCTAGGCAAAAGCCCTTCACATCCTACTCTGCAGCACCTGAGCAGGGTAAATGACTCCAGGGCAGATGGATACCTGCCACAGTTACAGAGCCAGGAAAGGAGGGATTGTCCCAGGGCTGGTGGCTGCCTATGCAGAGTTGTGATTTACAGGATTTTATAACCCTGTTTTGGGATGTTCACTCACCGTTTACTGCTCTGCTGCTAATAAACATCTTGTCATAAATGATAAACAGGGCAACTTGGGGTGGGGGACATGGGAGCCATGTTTAAATAGACTTGGTGTTCTGCAGAATACTCAACAATGCCTGTGGATTAGGTGGCCACAAATTTATCTTTTTAAGTCTGTCTGTCTCTATTGTTTATGGGACTGGAATACAAGAGAGGCAGACTGTGTAGTTTTGTTGGAAATCTCTGAAAGGAATGGGCTGCGGTGGCTGCAGGATCTGCAGAGCCTGCAGGGAGCTGTCCAGGGTTCTGAGGTGGGGAACAGAGTTAGGCAATGCAGGCCATTTCTTCCCAGGAGGAAATGGGAAGCCTCCTTGAGGGCAGATTTCCGGAGGTTCCAGGGCAGGGAAACACTACATTCCTCAGTGCTTGGCTGGAACATGAGTTGAGAAAATTGGGAATAGCTTGGTCCTCATGGTACAGTGACAGGTGCTTCAGGCTATGACAGAGAAACTTCCCTTAGGATTCATGCTTCCGAGACAGGGCTGGTGCCATGTGCTGCCACCCTGTGGATTCAGTCTTCTGTTGGCACCCTCTTGGCCCTTGTTCCTTCCTTTCCCTCCCCTCCTCATGTCCTCTCCATCTGCCCCCCTACTCTCTACCATATCCAAGCTTCGTACCTGCTGCATGATGGAGGGCTGAGATGGGAGAAGGGCCAGCTTGCAGCAGCCCAAGGTGGGTTTTGTGTTGTTCATGATGGAAGGAAAGAACACATCCAAAGGAAAATGAAAAGCTTCAAGGAGTCTGGCAGCTAGGAAGAGCCCAGTTTGGACTTACCCACTGTGGGTTCAGGCAGATGTGAGGCAGCTGCAGAACTGCCTGCTGCCCATGACACATTACATCACATTTCAAGAGTAATGAGGAAAATGTAGAGATGTCAGTTCCATCTATCTTGGAGAGTCCATAGGCCTCAAGTTTTTGAATTGAGGATTTATTGAAAATGGGAGGAGTTATGCTTTATTCTGATATCATCTGGAATGGGAAGAGAAAGTTCCATAATCCTGGCAGGAACTTGGAGCTTCAGATAGCAGAGTTCCTTGTTTTGGGACAAGTCTTGGCAGCCCTCAATGTGGGGTTGAGCCTCCTTTGCATCTGAAGAGACAAGCCAAGTTGTGCAGTCATACCTCAAAAGCCTGGCCTCTTTCTTCAAGTCACCTTATGCAACAACCCATGACTTCGGGGCAGAGGGTCAGCACACTTCCAGAGGTGGAGGCCAAGGTGCTAGCCTCTTCTGGCATAAGGGAAAGTGACTGTGGCAGCAGCTTGGAGGAAGCAGGAGAAACTCCAGAGACCCACCCCTCCCATTGTTAAAATATTGTTCACACAATTCAAGCAATTGTAGATTCATCTGGGCGAAAAACATTCTTCTTTTAAAATTTAAATATTCCCCGGAAGGGATAAGACTCACACTTAAATGCAAAATTCCTCAGCATTATTTGTGCTGAGTAGCTGAGGCTCTGGGGCCTCTTTCCAGTTGGAATGGCCCACGGGATGCAGGGAAGGAGGCAGCTGCCAGCCCTCCTTCCTCTGGCACTAGGACTTCTGAGATGCTGGTGAGCTTTAGCTTCTACCTTGATCCCAGAGCGGGGCTGAAATTTCCACAGCTCTGGGACCTCAGGAAAGAGGAAGTGTTGGCAGCTTCTGAGTTATCTTTTTGTTTTGGCAACATGGTGTAAGAACACAGACTTTGTAATCACAAAATTATGTTCAAATCTCAGCTTAATAGCTAGGAAGGTTACTTATCTTCATCTATCAAATGAGAAGAAAGGTGTCACCCCTAATGTGTTGTGGGATTTTCTGAGATAAAATACCAGAAGCACGTGGCATCTAGGCTCATGCCAAGGGTTACATTCTCAGAAGGAAAATAAATCATCCTCTCTATCAATAATGATAATTTTCTGCTCTCCAAATGCATGCTTCTTATTATGTTTCGTGTCTCATTGAATTGTCTAGAACTTTATAAACAACATAATACACCATAACAGAAATGGTGGGCATCTTTGTTTGGGGCCTCTAGTGTTTTACACACAAATATGATGCCAGCTGAAAGTAGTATCTCTGTATCATGTTGAGAAACAACCCATTTGGTCTCACATCTTAAAATGTTGTTTATTTGAAGTGTATTCAAATTTTACTGAATGTCCTTTTCACACCTATTGAAATAATCATATGCTTTTGTCATATGTAACTTGTGATACAGTATATTCATAGATTTCTTAGTATTGGACTATCCTTATATTTATGAGATAAACTTTGCTTCAACATTGGAGATGATTTTTTAGCGGACAGAGTCCCACTCATAATAGTTTAACTTGTCCTTCTGCCTCCACTCTTTCCCTCCAAGTGACATATAGCAGCCAGAATTATCTTTCTAAAGCATAAATCAGATCACGTCACTCTGCTGCCTAAATACCTCTAATGACTTGCCATTGTAATGGGAATAAAATAAAACCCCTTATCATGACCCGTAAGACCTTTTATTATCTGACCCCCACCTAGCTCTCTCTCCATGTTCCTCCTTGTTCCCTAGATCCAGCAGCATTGGTTTTGAACATACCAGCGTTACTCTGTCACTGGGCAATGTTCTTCCTCCTGGTCTTTTTTGAGCTGCCTCTTTCTCATCATTCATAATCCAACTTGAATGTCACCTTCTCAGGAAGCCTCTACCCGTGCTTTCTAGTTAGCCAGCTTCACAATACCTCTACATCCCATTATCCTATTTACTTTCTCCTTAGAATTTACTGGTGCCTGAAATTACCTTATTACATTTCTTTGTTTATGTGCCTATTGTCTGTTTCCTTCCACTAAAATGTGTGTGTCTTGAGGGTGACAATTTCTGGTTTATACTGGCCACTGCTCCTAAGAACTGCTGCCTGGTGAATAATTGTGCTCAGTAAATAGACTCACAAATGAAAATGGCCTATGACATTCTTTACCTTTTCATTTTTGGTTCTTTGTCATCTTCCAATAACTTCAAAGCCTTAACTGGATCTCTTCTCATCCTCTTCTTTGTCTGGAGTCACCTTACATAGCATAGGACCTTGGAGTGGAATGGGGTCTTATAGACTATTTAATTCTCTGACTAATTCAGTGCAGGAAGCCTTTTGTCCCATCCTGGAAGATGACCATCCAACCTGTTTAGATCCTTATAGGAACTGATATGAGTATGGAATTGCTGTCCTTCCAGTTTTACTTTTCAGGGGAAAAATGATTGCAATGGGGAGGCCTGTTGACCTTTTAAGACCAACGATGGGAAGATAGGAGGTGAGGGTCTCTTTTCAAACAAGAAAGGTGGATGTCTGACTTGAGTGATCTCTTATCTTCTATAAAAGTTTTTGAGCCATGGGAGGAGGCACTGGTCATTGGTAGCCAACACTCCTAGGACCTGAGTGACTGTGGCAAGTGCCCTATTGTATTTTCTTAGCTTAGTTTGGGGATTCTAACACATAGATATATAATTCTCTTTTCTTTCTTTCCTGAATTTATTACATCTTTTCCCCTTTATCTCAAAAGCATTTTATTATTTATGTGTGGCCCTTATGACCCTTTAGTGTCCTGAGGACATTGGAAAAGAAGGAGACTAAAAAATAAATCATGCAAGTGACTACCTAACTCTGCGAAGGCATTTCCCACTTGGTGGTGTAATTACTGTTGATGACTCTTTTTGTTTTTCCTCTTGACTGTGAGCCCCTGGGTGAGGGATGGTGTCTTATTTGTTTTTGGATGCTCAGGGCTATTTTAGCATGTCACACAGTAGGGGCTGGATTTGTATTGGTTAAAGGGACCCACATTGTTGGATCACCAGTGGTATCACGGGTATGTGTGTCGCACCCCAGAAAAAACATAGGATCCCCTGCTGGTCAGACTCATGTCTGAACCCTGAAGCTGCTACCTACTGCTTGTGTGATCTTGTGCTTGTTGCTTTAGTATTTTCTGAACTTTAGTTTCTTTTTTTTTTCATGTAAAATGAAATCATAAAACCCACACCTACAGGCTTATAGTGAGGATTAACCAAAAAAAGTTTTGTAAAGTGCTTGCACTTAGTAGGTGCTCTGTGATCAGTAGTCATTAATATTAATATTTTATGTTCTCCCAGACCTCCGAGCAGGGCTCAATTTGTTTATCCTAGCTAATTATCATCAGCAAGGAGGCTTCCCTATCCCCTCATCAGTCATAATTACTCCAGTGAAGTCATCTGCATGGAACAGAGCTGCCATCTGCTCAGAGGCCTCCCAGGCTGGGCTCCTCTCCCCCTTCTGGAGCCCAGGAGCAGATGTGGGAGGCTGAGCAGGCAAGACTTCCATTGCTGCTGTTAGCAGCTGAAATTCTGGAATCCTTGCTAACAGCTCAAATCACAAAGCTAGAGCAGCTGTATGTTTCCCTGGGGTCTGCAGGGCTTTATAGGTGTGGGAAGCCCCTTTTTTTGGTTCTTTCCTCTACTCCCCATCAACTCAAAAAAAATTGCTGGAATTTTCTGTCAGTGGTGGTAGTATAGAAAAGGGGATTGCTGTATGGGTGTGTGAACTTCTGCAGGACGAGGACACCCAGGGCACTGGAGAGAAGGAGGTAAGGATGGTGGTGAAGGGTGGGACTCAGCAAAATGGTCTTCCATCTTTGGTCTCCAGGAGATGCATGGTGTATAAAGAACAGCAAACAGGGGGTCAGGAGGTCTGGGATGGGGAACCAGCATTCTTGCTAAGGGTCTGGGACTATGGGCAATCACTTCACATCCTTGGGACTCAGTGTCCTCATATATGTGATGAGGGGTTGGCCTAAATGACTTCCAAGATCGCTTTAGATCTGAAGGCCAATGATTCTCTTTCTATATTTCTGGGTCTCCCTCTCCCCATTATCCCAACAGTGGGAGGTGTGCCTGATCTTATGGCCCACTCCCTGGATTGGCTCCTGCTTATGGAATCGTCTATGAGATGTTGGATGATGAAGGCTTACATTGCTACATAAAATTATTTTAGTTTTCCTAGGGTTCTTTCCTGGGCAGATATAATATTTTCAAAAATAAATGACAGAGTTTCTAGTGTTGGAATTTGAGGTACTGTACAGGGAGTGGGGGAGTCTCTGTGTGTGTGTGCGTGAGAGAGAGAGAGAGAGAGAGAGAGAGAGAGGGAGGAAGAGAGAGAGAACCAACCAGGGCTGGTGGGCATGGTGAGGAAGAAGCAGCCTTGCTGGCCATCCCTTAGGTCTCACTATGGCCACTACGTTAGGGCACCTGTTGTGTCCATGTGTGGTCTCACTGAGGCTGTCTTGTAGAACAATGGCTGTCACTTACTGAGTGCCTGTTGTGTAGCAGGCATTGTCCAGGCTTGTCTCTAACCCTCATAAAAAACCCTGCAAGCTGGGAATTACAGTATTTATCACTTACAGTTTCAGCTATTCTCAAGCAACCTGGAGGTCCATGGTGTGCAGCAATCTGCAGTGCTGCAGAGGCTGAGTCTGTGTTGTGCTGGAGGCTAGGTGAAGAGGGAACTACTTGGCTGGGGAACTGCTCAGTGCCTGTGCCTCAACCCATCAGAAGTCGTAACTCATGAAATAACAGTTTAGTGTCTTGGTGAAAAATGGCCTCTAGAAGAAAGCAACAACTAGTGTTGAGGATGGAGGTGAAAAGAAAATGAAGAGGGTTAAGAAAGTGGGCTAGAAGATAGAATTTTAAGATAAAGACTGGGAGGTTGAATTTAGTCGTGGCTCAGATTTATAATGTGACTGAGAGAGCTCATCATATTTTCTATATAGAATAAGGCAAAATGACTCATGAAAACTGGCTTAGGGAGTGTTCTAGCCTGTGCAAATAATGGTCATGGAGTATGATGTATAAGGCACTCAAAGTGCAGGTTAAATGGAGTGTGGGTCACAAAGACCAATGAGACCCCAAGCCCTGTTCTCAAGGAATTCACAGTCTATCTAGCAGGGACACAGACAATAAATGACCAAATATTCTAGAAAGTTGTAAGGGAAATACCCACGAATGGAATACTTAAAGAACTATTGGAATTCACGGTACGACTCATTTCTAACTCAGGCCATCAAGGAAGACCTCTTGGGAGAGAGAGTTACTAAACTGGATTTTATGAGGCTGATAGGATTTAGATGGGAGAGTGGCATTTCAGGCCAGAAGACTAGCATGAGAAAAGGTCTGCTTGTCAGATGGTGCTGGATATGGCTGGAAGATGGTAAATAGACTAAGAGTATAGATTCATGTAAGTATTATGAAACAAAAGCTTAGAAGAGTAGGTACTCTGATGTATGGAAAGGCCTTGAATGCCAGCCTAAGGGGTCTGGATGGGCTATTATCCTGCAGGAAAAACCAGACTGAAATCTCAGAGGCTTAAATCAACAAAGCTTAATTTTAACTTATGCTATAAGAGTCCATCTCAGGTCAGCAAGGAACCTGCTCCCTGTTCTCCTCAATCCGGGCTCATATTGATGGAGTTTCCACCATGTAGAACATTGGAATTTGCTATGGTAGGAGGAAGAGGACATGGAAATTTGCACACCAGTACTTAAAGGTTTCCACCAAAAAATAACATGTCACTCTCACTTACATTTTGTTGGTCAAGATAAGTCATATGGTCATGGGGAGAGGAGGGAAGGACAATGCCACTCTGGACCTGGAAAGAAGAGAGCAGGGATACTGGTGAAAAGAGCACTTGACTGCTGCAATTATGGAGAATGTGTGGAGCGCTTGTAAGCTTTTGTGCAGGAGAGTGACGTGACGCTTTCAACTCCTGAGTGCCCACTTCACATGCCCATTTATTGCCCGGATCACACTGAAATGGTCTGCTCCATGTTCATTTCCCAGGGACCAGGTCTTATTCATCTTGTCCCTCAGTGGCCCACAGATTGGATGCTCAAGTGAGATTTGTTATATAGACCAATGAGTTTATTTTTTGAAGGACGGAATGGAGAGAGGGGAGATTGGAGCCTGGGGAGGTCAGTTATTGTATTTGTCACTGTTAACTTTAAAGAAAGAAAGACACTTTCCTCAGAGTCGTTTCTGCCTTTTTATTGGGAAACATTTTGTCAGTCCTAGTGTACATGACCATCCGTGTTAACAATTAGACATAAAGGAAAATACTTACCTCCTGGAAGCAGAAGAGAGCTGTTTGCTTTTCTTGTCAGGCTCTTCCTTGAGAGGTCTAGGCCCAGTTTCCCTTTGAGTGAAACATCTGGGGACTGCTCCGATCTGGTTTGTTGTGTCTGGAATGCTGACCTTTTTGCTAGTCCCTGGTCTAATGGGCACATGAGTCTGGTAGGTTCTGGCTCCAGAGAGATTGATGTGGGAAGCTCTGGCAGTGACAACTCAGGAGATCAAAGTGACTTTTGAAAACTGCATTGCTGCTGACAGCCCCAAGCTTGATTAAATTGTGACTGGATTAGAAGGCCCTGATGCAATTAGCCGCTTCCCTTCCTTCCCCACCCAGGGCCGGCAGAGGCTGCCATGCAGGGCCAGATGGAGGCAGGGGTATAAATCCCATCTCTGGCTCATGTGAAAGGTAATTTGGTTTCAGTCGAGGCATTTGTCCTGATTGGACTGCCTGTGTCACCGTCTGTGTTACCGTCTGCTTCTTGGCAGCCTGAATAGCATTCTGACGGCTCTGCTTGGCCACAGAGAAGCTTTGGTTAAGGGCAAAGGTGGGGGCAATGCAGTCTGGGGTCAGGAGTCCAGGCCAGGGGAGGAGGTGATGAAGGGGGAGTTGGTAGGGAAAGCATGGTAGGGTAAGGAGTGTTGAAGAAAGCCTAGCTCACTCCAGATGGGTTGTGGCAGCAGCCTCTGGACCCAAGATATCTGAACCATGTGTACTAGGCACAGAACCTGAGGATGTCAAAGGTGTGTGGAGGAGGAGAAAAGATAACATATTTGGGTAGGATTGCAAGTAGTAGAAACCACATCCCCTGGCAGTAAGGGACTCAGTTCTAGTCTTACCTCTGCTTCTTACTAGCTGCACATCCCTGGCATGTGTTTCCTTCATCTATAAGACAAGACAGTTGGACTTGATGAGCTCTGAAGTCCTTTCCAGGGCCAGTATTCTGTGAATCTGTTTGGAAAGTATTACTTGAGCCTGTAATTCCCTATTTAAAAAAATATACACACACATTTCTGGAATCAGTTTTTTGGTCAAAATCCCTAATTTGGATTAAAGCTCAATTTCTCCATTTGTAAAGTGGGGATAAAAATAGAATCTGCTTCATAGAGTTGTTGATAAATTTAAATTAGGTGATACTTAGAAAGTGCTCAACACGGTACCTGATCTATAGTGATGCTCAAATATAGTAGATATTGGTGTTGTTATTATTACTCTTGTGTGATTTTCCATCTGTATACACCCATCGATCGTATGACTAGTGAGAAAATATGCATTGAATTCTTACTGAGCATCTGCAGTTGTGTCCAGTACCCTGCTGGCACTGGGGGAATGCAATATGTAAAAGTTACCCGTTCTTGTTGGGCAGATGAAATAAAAAATCCGAAGCACTTAAGTAGCATCAAGAGGCAGTATATACTCAATGACTAGGATCAGTAATGTAGAAGCTCAGAGAAGTGTTGGAGAATTTGGAGAGGGCTTCATGGAAGAAGTGAGACTTGAAATATAAGCAGACTGGTGGGGAGTATGCAGTGGACATTTCAGGCAAGGGGGAGAGCAATGAGGGGAATGGAGGCAACATGGTGTGTGGGACATAGTTCTTTGCATCCCATATGTATAGGAAGAGTCTTCTTTCATTCCTGTTGATGGATGATGTATACCAGTCAAGGCTGCTCACTCCTATGCTTGCTCCTAACCTTGCAGGGGTCTGAGGATGTGTGCGTGTGAGCATATTTGTGGTCTTGTGTATCACTCTTTTAGAATCAGACAAAAATAAGATGACTCCCTTCCAAAGGTCAAATCTTATTTAATCCTTTAACAACAATAAGAAGTTTCAGGAATCTGAGAGATTGTTAGAAGGTTCTCACTGCTCTTTTTTTCCTTTTCCAATTTAGCATTGAACAATCATCAGATATCTGCACTTTGTCCAGGCTTCTGTTGAAGGTGGAATTTTCAGATGTGTGAACAGTCCCAGACTTTGGAGGCAGATCCAGAGGGGTTGCTCACAGCTCACAGTCAAGCCTTGTGAGCACCGCCAAGACCTGGGAGTTGTGGTGGTGGAGATGGTGAGAGTGGGAAGGGGTGTCGTGAGGCCTTTTATTACCTTCCCTGGAGCAGAAATCATGGACCTGTCATGACATCAAATTTTAACTCTGTTGCCTCCTTTGGGATGCTGATAGAAGCATAAAGGCCAAGCCAGCCTGGTTTCTAAATAAAGAGGCTTTAAATGTCATTGTTACATTTCCTTCATCTTCCGAAGTGTCTCTTCAGAAAGGCCCCCCACCCCGCCCCGATCCTGGTGTAATGTACTTAAGAACAATAGACAGTCACGATCATCTTAAATTCCATCTGCTTATGATAGACAGGGCAAAAAAAAAATTTCTTTTTGGTGGTATTGGAGGTTGTCAGGATTTTCCTCAAGTGCCTGCCACTTTTCCAGCCAGTGAGAGTAGGAGGCAAGGGTTGTTCAGTGCCAGGTGTCAGGCTGTGTGTGGACTCTGTGTTAGGTACTGAGAGTGGATGGATCTCAAGAGGGTCTTGACTGGCCCTGAAACCCGAGTGGAGCTGGTGGTGGGGCTGGGAATGGGCTGGGAGTGGAGGTGCTGCTGGCAGGTGATTCAACAGTGGCCTCAGTACAACCTCCACTTAGGAGATTTTAATTCCCTTATAATCATCAAGCATTGAATATGCTAATATGTTTATTCATTCAACTTCCAGCTAATATTTCTTCAGGACGTACTATGCGCTGGGCACCCTGCTAAACACTGGATGCATCTAAACATGGCAGGCCTGGTTCCTGCCCCTCATGGAGCTTACATTTTAGTAGGGGAGACAGAGAGTAAATGAGTAAATGGAAAAATAAACAAGATTCTTAAAGATTGTTATAGCTCCACAAAGGAAATAAGTGGAGTGCTGTGATATAGAGGAAGGGGGATAGTGTTTCATACCTTTCCCCTCAACTACTTGTAGCTCCTTCTTCCTCACCCCCAGGTGATCATGGTGCCTTAGGCTATACTGAGAAAATAGAAGCTGTCAGATATGTACCCCTTCATCTTCCTACAACTAGACCTAAAAATGTAAATACATTTTCTTCCCTCAGCTTAGCCATATAGGATGCATCTCTTTTCCCATTAAAAGCCAATATTTCCACTGTTCTCTGGATCTCATCTCCTCTTGTTCTCTCAAGGATTGCATCTCTTTGATGATTCATTTTCTCTCCAGCATCAGCAACCTCCCCCTCTCTGTTGAATCATTCCTATACTATACAGGAACACGGATAATTCCAAATCTAAAAAAAACTTTTCCAATGACCTCACTTTTCTATGTAGGTACTATTCTATCTCTGCTTCATTTCATACCCAACCTTTATGAACAGGTCTCATATACTTCACTGCTTCTTCTTCTCCCACTCAATTCTACCACTCACCACACTTCTTTAAATGAACCCTTGTCAAGGTCGTGGCTTCTGTTCCCGTCGCCCTTGACCTCTCAGCATACTGAAATCACTCTTGCAAACCTTTCCCCTCTTGGATCTGGTAACACCACTCTCTCCTCTCTTCATCTTACTTGTTTCCTGCATCTCTGTTTGATGGCTCTTTCTGCTGTACCTGACCTCTAAAGGCAAATGGACCTTAAGACATGCTTTATGTCGTTCAATCTTTCTCTAAATTCTTTCCCTAAGTAATTTTATCCAATTTCATGAATTTAAAAAGACACCTGTATGCTAATGATGACCACATTGATCTCCCCAGCTCAGAATTGTACTTAAAACTACAGAATGGCCCTACTTCTGAAATTTACCATGCCAAATGGGACACTTAACTTCTTCACCCACCTGGCTGATCCAGGCATCTCCATCTCATTTAGCACCACCGTCTACCCAATGACTCAATCCCAAACCAGAAGTTATCCTTGGCTCCTCCCATATCTTCTCTCTCTCTAAAATAAATCTTGAAAATATCTGTTTCTTTTCAGTTTTACTGCCATGTCTTAGTCCAGGAAACCATTATTTCTCTACTGGACTGTGGCAACCACCCCTTAATGGGTCCCCCCAATTCCAGTCTTGCCATTCTTCTATCATGAAAACAAACTAAACAGTATCTTGACCCCAGTTTCCAAATACTCTAAGGATTTTTTTTTTTTTTTTGCGGTACACGGGCCTCTCACTGCTGTGGCCTCTCCCGCTGCGGAGCACAGGCTCCCAACGCGCAGGCTCAGCGGCCATGGCTCACGGGCCCAGCCGCTCCGCAGCATGTGGGATCTTCCCGGACCGGGGCATGAACCCGTGTCCCCTGCATCGGCAGGCGGACTCTCAACCTCTGCGCCACCAGGGAAGCCCTACTCTAAGGATTTTGCAACACTTTATTTCCAATCTTTGCCCATCAATTTATACATTATCCATGTTTGTTTTCCAGTCCTAAACTTTTTAATCCCACAAATAAAACAATTATTATTATTTTATTTACACAGCGTTTGAATTTATCTACATATTTATGGTTTCCTTTGCTCTCCATTCTTTTTTGCAGCTCAGGTCATCTTTCTGGATCTTTTTTTTTTTTTTGAAGTATGTCCTTTAGAGAAGTTTCTTTGTAGTAAACTCTCAGTTTCTGTTTGTCTGTAAATGTTATTCTTTTACCCTCTTTAAACATAATTTTGCTGGGTATACCCTCTTTTTTTAAACGTTTTTATTGGAGTGTAATTGCTTTACAATGGTGTGTTAGTTTCTGCTTTATAAAGAAGTGAATCAGTTATACATATACATATATCCCCATATCTCCTCCCTCTTGCATCTCCTTCCCTCCCACCCTCCCTATCCCACCCTTCTAGCTGGTCACAAAGCACCGAGCTGATCTCTCTGCAACTGCTTCCCACTAGCTATCTATTTTACATTTGGTAGTGTATATGTGTCCATATATACACTACCACTCTCTCACTTTGTCCCAGCTTACCATTCCCCCTCACCGTGTCCTCAAGTCCATTCTCTAGTAGGTCTGCGTCTTTATTCCTGTCTTGCCCCTAGGTTCTTCATGATCATTTTTTTTTTTAGATTCCATATATATGTGTTAGCATACGGTATTTGTTTTTCTCTTTCTGACTTACTTCACTCTGTATAACAGACTCTAGGTTCATCCACCTCACTACAAATAACTCAATTTCGTTCCTTTTTATGGCTGAGTAATATTCCATTGTGTATATATATATATATATATATATATATATATATATATATATATATATATATGCGCTACATCTTCTTTATCCAGTCATCTGTCGATGGACACTTAGGTTGCTTCCATGTCCTGGCTATTGTAAATAGAGCTGCAATGAACATTGTCATACATGACTCTTTTTGAATTATGGTTTTCTCAGGGTATATGCCAAGTAGTGGGATTGCTGGGTCGTATGGTAGTTCTATTTTTAGTTTTTTAAGGCACGTCCATACTGTTCTCCATAGTGACTGTATCAATTTACATTCCCACCAACAGTGTATGAGGGTTCCCTTTTCTCCACACCCTCTCCTTGCTCTTAATTGTTAGTTATTTTCTCTCAACATAGTTAAGTTGTAATTCCACTGTTTTTAATTTTGATTGTTGCCATGGAGAAGTCAGCTGTCTTTCTAATGGCTATGCCTTTGTAAGTAAATTGTCATTGTTGTCAGGCTGTTTTCAAGATCTTGTCTTTTGTGTTATGCAGTTTCACTACTATACTAAGTGTGGATTTTCTTTTATTTTTCATGTCTGGGATGTTTTTACTTCCTGCATTTTGGGACCTATACTTTTTATTAGTTCTATCAAATTTGTGGAGTCTTGAATATTGCCTCTCTTGCCTTCTCCTTGTTCTCTCCTTCTGGGATTCCAATTATATATATATGTTAGACTTTCTATTCTCAGTGCCTGCAAACCCCTCCTTTGCATTTTCTTCCTCCTGATTTCTCTTTGGTATATTCTGACAATTCTTTGGATATCTTCTAGTTCACTGATTCTCTCCTAAATTGCATCTTAACTGCTGTTTAGACTGTCCATTGAGATTTTAATTTTTCATTTTTTAATGGTTCCATTTGTTTTTACTCCAAACTTATTTCTTCTTTCCTAATAGTTTCTTGAGTTCTCATCTTTGTAATTGCATCTTTTATTTCTTTAAACACATTATACATAACTATTTAAAAAATATATTCTCACATCCTTGGGGTTCCTGGGGATCTAAATCTACTGATTCTTGTTTCAGCTTCTTCTCACTCATAGTGGCTTCTCATGCATTTAATACTTTAAAAAAATGTGAGCTCATTGCTTGATCTTAGTTTGTAGGAGTTCTTGAGGCCCAATATGGGAAGCTTCCTTCGGAGATGGTTTGCTTTTGTTTGCTTCTGAGCAGCAATTACCCTGAAACAGGACCACTAAAGCACATCTGAATGGCTTTGACTCAGATCAAGAGTCCTCAGCTCAGCTTTCCCACCTAGTTATGTCCCCAGATATCAAAATATCCTGAATAATCTTGATATAAGCCAGTCAGGCTTTCCTTTTCTGGCTGCCTAATGGTCCAGGCCAGTTCCTTGTCACCCACCTAGTTCCCCCACTCTGAATCCTTCCTTCAGCCCTGGCCTCCCACCTCAGCAACCTTAGTTCTCAGCCATTCCAGATGAAGATCACATTTATATGTATATATTTGGGGGTGTGGCATCATTTTTGGAATCCTTTTCTTCCTTCTGTTAGCTCTCTGATGACTTAGAGAATGTGTCCTCATAATGTTGGTCTCAACATGTGAAGCAAGTAGGTCTTCAGAGTGCCTTGTAAGTCATCCTTCTTCAATCATTATTTGCACTGTGCTGTAAGTGATCAGCTCATGGAACTCGTGGGTCCCCTTGCTCATAGCCATTTAAGAGCTTTCTGTTGCACAAGTCAGTCCACACTTCTTACTCTGTGGCTTACAAGGCTCGTGGGACTTTCTCTTGCTTTTCTCTTCAACTTTATTGCCCATGACTCTCCTTCTTTGTCTCTACCTCCAGTCACCCTGGTCACTTTTAGTTCCTAACTACCAAGCCTTTCCTAACTCTGGGGCTTTGCACAGAGACTTCCTTTGCTTATAACAATCTCTTTCATGCTCTTTACATGGTCCTTCCAATCTCAATTTACCTTCCCTCATCACCTTATCTAGCTTATGCTTTCATTTATTTCTCTTCCTCTCAATATTTTCTTGGTGGGTAACTTTTGTTGTATAGATATTTAAAATTATACTTCAGTTAAATTCATAGGTTTTTGGGTTTTTTTGCTTTTGTGGTCAGTGATTTTGTGTGTTGTTTAAGAAATGTTTTCTTACCCCAATATCATGAATATGTCATACATATTTTTCTCTACAGAAAAGTCATAGATATTTTCTTTTAAAGTTTTTCTTTAAAACGGGAAGGAAGAAAAGAGAAGTGCAAGGGAATTCCCTGGCAGTCCAGTGGTTAGGGCCCTGCGCTCTCACTACTGGGAACTCGGTTCAATCCCTGATCCCCGGTTGGGGAACTAAGACCCCTGCAAGCCATGGTGCTGCCCCCCACCCCCCAAAAAGAGAAGTGTGAAAAGGGAAGTGAAAACTACAAGCAAGAAGGAGAATAAAATAGGGAAGTAGGAAAGTAAGCAAAAAGCAGAGGTAAGAAGAGGGAAGGAAAAAAACCCTTCAGAGTTCCTCCTCCCGTTCCACTAATCTTATTGTGTATCTTCCTTCCTCATGGTCACAAGATGGTTCCTGCACTTTCACGTACAGCACTTTCGTTCTATGGAGGAAGAAAAAATAAAGGCAAAGGGAAAAGACATATATCCCCAAGTCCTCCTTTTACTTTTCAAATAATAGCATTTCCAATCAGTAAACGTATCATGTTGGTTAGACCTGAGTCACATGGACACAATAGCTGCAAGAGAGTCTGAGAAGGTGAGTCATTTTGACTGTTCACGTTGCCACCCTAAACAAAATTGGGATTTTGTTAGAGAGGAATAAGGGGGAATGGATACTGCACAGGCAACCTCCATGCCTGCCGTACTATTTTAATTTTTATTGTGTAATAACAAGTCCACTGATAAGGTGAGGTCCCTCCATATTTTTCTTCTTCAAAATTTTCCTGGTTATTCTTGATTTTTCACTCCTCCATATAAATATATGCATTAGCTTATCAAGTTTTGCCAAAAACTTTGTTGGAGTTTCGATTGGGACTTCACTGATAATTTAGATTAAGTTTGGAGAGAATTTGTTATCTTTAATGTGTTGAATCTTCCCACCCATTAATCTGGTATATCACTCAATTTATTTCAGTCTTCTTTTATGCCATTAAATTAGGCTTTATAATTAAATCCAAAATATCTTGTTCATGCTTTACTCCTGATATCATATAATTTTTAACAATTATTTTTTGGAGTAATTATTTTTAATATAGAGATGCTTTTCATTTAAAAAATTGGAAACCTTGCTAACCTCTCATATTATTCTCTCTTCTTCTCTGGGTTTTATGTGGAGAAGTCATATTATTAGTACATAATGAGTTTTGTTTCTTACTTTGCAAATCCTCTCTCTCTTTTTTCTTCTCTCATTACAGTGCTTTTGTATAATGATAGACATGATTCAATAAAGCGAGAAAAATATAATGATACAGGGGAGAATAAGGACAGTTGCTAGAGTGATGTCCTTCCATAAGTGAGAGGGAATAGGATACACTGTATAAAAGGAGGTTGGCCTTAGATTAGAAGCACAAATGGAATTATTGTTGGCAGCCATTGGTTCATGAGAAGACTAGGATCAAGGAGGGGACGTGGGTTGCATTCTTTTTAGGACCATCCAAAGACCACTGACCCATAAAAAAGAGCACTCATGTTCTCCGTCTCATAATTCTCCTTTAACTCTCTGAATGCCTCTAAGACTAGCAAGACCTTAGGCTGGTTAATTTTTTTTTTTAACAACCCAAGGAGGAGTTTACCCACATGGACTGGGTAGAGGATGTCAGTCGGATGCCAGGGTGTGGCTTGAATTTCTGGTAGCTGGACGCATACAGAGTGTTGTGTACCCACCCACCTAAAGAGAAAAGGGGGAGAGGGTGCCCTGCGTTGCAAGCCAGCAGGACACCTGTCCAATTATTGAAGTGGAATGAGAAGTTTAATTCTTAAGCATGGCTTTGGGAATTTTCCTCCGGGATGTGACATCATTTATTGAAAATTAATTGAGTATCAGCTCTATGCCAGGTCCTGGGGGTAAATAATGAGTGAGCATTTTCTTTGCCTCTTCAGACTTGGAGCTTGGTGAGGAGACAGATGTCTACTCCATGAGGCAGAATGAGATAAGCTTCACAATGTAGATGTGAGTGAAGGGCTACAGGTGCCCAGGGGACATGGTTATAGGACTAGGAATTAACTGTGGAGGGATGACACCTTCAGTTGACTAATGGGGAGGGGAATGAAGCATGCATGGCTGTGCTGGCTTGGCAGGGAGAATGCCCAGGCCAGCAGCTTCAAGGTTAATTAAGTGAAAAGTGATGCAATTGATTTCTTTGCTTCCAGCTGAATAGAACTTGGTCAGCATGGAAAACCAATGAGTTTAAAATTTCTGTACTTTGAGCCTGCAAGATGATTTCAGCATCTTCCCTCAACCCTGAATGCTGATGTTAAAGTGTGATGTTATTTAAGGGTTTAAAAATGCATCACTGCAACTGGATGAGTGGGGTTGCACCAATAACCCCCAACAGAGTACGCTGGTCACCCTTGGGTGTGTGGAAGGAGAGAGGGAGGTGGGGACATTGAAAGGATAGTAGCAAGGTAAGCATACTAGAAGGTGTGCTTGGATAAACCAAAGCATAGCTTAAATAAAGCACCAGGAAAGTGACATGGTTGGATCTGCTTATGTAGATCATTCTGGTAGTGCCTAGGGGAGTGAATTGGCATGGGAAAGACAAGGGACAGGGGGCCCATGAGGGGCCATTGCAGTCGTTCAGGCAAGAGCTGAGGCGAACGGTGGTAAAGAAAGTAAATATTTCCCAGGAGGAGTTGGTAGGATCCAGGATCCTATTTCATCCTTGACAGATTCGCAGCAGAAAAATTAGACTTCAGCTATTTCATTATGAGGTCAGAACTCAAGCAGTTTACTGAGTTTGTTGAATTCAAACAGTTTATTACCAAATTCTGCTTTTTAGTTTTAACTTCAACAATAATTTTTTGAATGACAACAATGTACTAAACCCCATGTGCATGGTTTTGTGGTTACAAAGATGAGGACGACGTAGACCTGCGCTGAGGATCCTCCGCCTTGTCTGGTCTGGTGGGGATGGGTACGTGAGCTACCATCACAGGAGTGCTGGAGAAACGTGCCCATGTTATGGGCCACGTGCTGTGGGGACAGAGAGGAGAGCCCAGGTCTAACTCTCCCAGTGGAGTCAGGGAAAGACTTCATGAACTTGAAGGGTGAGTAGCAGCTTGCTATATGATGGAATGGGGCACGAAGGGAATTTTAGAGGGAACACACACAGAGGCGTAACATGGTCAGAGATGTATGGTATAATGATTAAGAGGTGGGCTCTCCAGTTAGACAGCTTGTGTTTAAATTCTGGATCTTTCAGTTCTAGACCCTGAGCATGTTACTTAACTTTCTAGGCCTCCATTCTCTCATCTTTTAAATATGTTTTTTTACTTTTTGGGGGGCGTGCCGCACAGCTTGAGGAATCTTAGTTCCCCCACCAGGGATTGAACCTGCGCCCTCAGTGGTGAAAGCACGGGGTCCTAACCACTGTACTGCCAGGGAATTCCCTTAAATAAGTTTATTAGTAATACCTATCCCATATTGCAAAAAGTGAGAAAGCTTGTGAAGAGAACCCTATCTTGTAGGTTTGTTATGAGGGTTAATAATGCCTGTAAATTATTTAGAACAGTGCCTGGCACATGGCAAATTCTCAACAAATACTAGCAGTTATCATTTGACCAAATATTTAGGAATTAAAGAAGAGGGATAGGGGAAAATGGAAGGTGCAGCTATTCCTGCTTTTCCTTAAAAATATTCGTGGATGTCAAATAATATAGGGGAGAGGGCTCCTAGGACCAGGAGAGGCTTTAGTAAAAAAGTCAATGTTAAAGTATTGCTGTGAAAGAAAAAATTATTGCTGTGGACTGAATTGTATTCTCCCCACCCCAAATTTGTATGCTGAAGCTCTAACCTCCACTGTGATGGCATTTGGAAATGGGGCCTTAGGAAAGTAATTAGCGTCAGATAAGGTCATGAGGGTGGAACCTTCATGATGGAATTAGTGACTTTGTAAGAAGAGGAAGAGAGAGAGAGAGGCAGAGAGATTTGCCATGTGAGGACACAGTGAGAAGGTGCAAGTAAGGAAGAGGGTCCTCACCAGGAACTAAATTTGCCAACACCTTGATCTTGAACTTCCTCCAGAACTGTGAGAAATAAATATGTTGTTTAAGCTACCCAGTCTGTGGTATTTTGTTATAGCAGCCCGAGCACACTAATGCAGATTTTGCTACTAGGAAGAGGGGCACTGTTGTAACGAATACCTAAACATGTGGAAGCAGCTTTGTAACTGGGTAATGGGTAGAGGCTGGACAAGGTTTGAGGCACACGATAGACATGCTAAAAGCAATTCTGGTGAGATCTCAGACAGAAATGAGGAACATGTTATAGGAAACTGGTGGAAAGGTGGTCCTTGTTATAAAGTGGCATAGAACTTGGCTGAACTGTTTTCTGGTGTTTATAGTGTTTGTAGAACTTGCAAGTGATGAAATTGGATATTTGTCTGAGGAGATTTTTAAGCAAAACATTGAAGGAGTAGCTTTGTTCCTCCCAAATGCTTATAGTAAAATGTGAAAGGAAAGAGACAAATTGAAGAAGAGACCGTTCAGCAAAAATGAAGCAGAACTCAAAGACTGGGGAACTTCTCAGCCTCTCCACATTGCAACATGTGAGAAAGCTTGCGAAGAGAGCACTAAGAGAGTGACTGAACAGCCATTTGATGGAGATCATGGGTGTGACTCACAGACTTACTCAGGCGTTTCAACAGAAGCTAAGAACAGAGATGCAATTATACCAGTGAAGACACTGCCAGTCTGAATGACAGGGAACAGAAAAAATATGAGACGAAATAAAGGACAACTGTCAGACTTCTTCAATCCTGTAGGACTGGACCACAGAGCTATTTAGCTATGGATATGTGCTGTTCTTCAAGAAAAAGGACGAAGGACTCTGAAGACAGTTTGGAGATGATCAGGGCACCTGCTTGTGACAAGTAAGTGTCTGTTTTTTAAGCCACCCCATCTGTGACATCTTGTTATAGCAACTTGAGCAGACTAATACAATTCTCTAAGACCTGGAGGAGGGAATTTGAACTCCCTAACAGCTGGTGAAACCTGGGCTTGAATCTGGGCATTTTCAGTTATCCTCTGGAGCACATCAACTAATTACTCACAAATTGCCCACATTTCGACAGCTGGATTCAAACATGTTCCCCTGTAGAGCCATTCCTCACTCTTACTGATTTGAAGACCAAGGCTTGTCTCATAAACTGGAGGGAAATTATAAAATACGAGCCCCTGATGTGGCCTGTGCTGGGCAGAGAGCAGTGTGTTGGATTTCACTGAACCTTGATTTCAGTGGATGCAGACAAATGGCACCTCTCTTATCCTCCAAGTCTAATGACTACTGTGCTGGGGGAATGCTGGCCCAGCCTGGACACCTGGGCCTCCAGTAATGGAAAAGACTGAAATATGCTTAGGCTATTCATCCATATGACTTGTACAGTAGTCTGTCTTTTGGGTGTCCTGTTACTCAACTTTCTGAACTGATAATATCTGCTTTTGGGGGGATGAGAGGATGACCATTTTAGGATTTCTCTGTGTCTGTCCTTATACTAAGAGGCGTCAATAACTAGTGAGACCTTCTTTCTTTCCTTACCATCACCTCCACTTTCCCACTCTAGACCCGTCGATGTCAACCAAATCTCACTAGAGTGACACTGTTGGTGAAGGGCATTCACCATACTCTCTACTGGGTCTGGAGCCTAGAAACACAACACTGGATCAAAATACAGAAAATGTATTACACACCTACTCTGCTCCCTCCCAGCAAGGCACAGTGAGGAATAATAATGGCTACCAACTTACTGAGTGTTTGTGTGGGTATGTGTGTTTATCCATGCCAGACTCTAAGCACTTGACACGCATATTCTCATTTAATCTTCCCAACAAGTTTATGGAGTAGGAATTATTATGCTGAAGTTACTGATAAGGAAGCTGAAGCTCAGAGATCTTAAATAAGGTATGTGAGGTCATTCAGCTAGAAAGAGGCAGTATTGGGACTTGAACTCCTGAGTCTCTCTGACTCCAGAGACCTCTTCCTTAACCGCTCTGATAGTCTGCCTCCCGCGATGCTGAAGCAACACAAGGCTTGGTCTTTGTCCACAGAGACATTGTGCTAGTTTCTGTGGACTGTTTTAGGGTAAACATCCAGGGGTTATTGTAAAAGGAAGTACATAGTTTCACTTGAGACTGAAGAGAGTTAGAAAATAAAGAAATGCTTCTAGGGACCTGTAGGGACCATGGTGGTGGGAGCGGCATCATCTGTTGAACATGGTCACTGGTCTAGTTCTGAGAGAAGGGGCTTGTGACCTGGGCAGATGCCCCACCAGGTGGCTACTGAAGAAGGACACAGAAGTACCTGGGTCCTCAGGTGGTAGTTTTACTTCCTCTTGCAGACGAAGATTCCGTTTTAGAAAAGCACAGTCATGGTGTCATAGAAAGTTCTTAGTGATCCCTTGATACAACATTTCTCAGTTTATAAATGACAAAATCCTGGCTCAGAAGAGGTGACCTCTACAGAGGAACACAGGGAGTGGCAAACAGGTGAACAAGGGTGAGAAGCCTGAGGAGAGGACCACACTGAGACAGGACTTCAACCCAAAGACCTTCCTCAACAGGGAGGCTGAAGAACCAACGGGACACTGTCCTCTGGGCTGGCAACTAGCCCTCCCCTGAAAGATAGCCCTTTGGTTAGGCAAGGTTGGTGTCTCCACCACAGTCTTCAGAGGTGTAAATCAGAGGGGGCGCTGTCTTGCCAACTGTGAAACAGGACCTGAATGTTTTAACCAATCCCAATCACCTGTAAGCAGTCTCAAGCATCACTTTGAAGCGGATGGAAAATGTGTTTGTGTGTGTGTGTGTGTGTGTGCATACGTATGTGCATGTATTTGCATGTACTTGTATGTGTGTGTGCACATCCCTGTGCATGTGCCTGTGTAAGTACTCTGTGTATGTGTGTGTGAATGTGTGAGTGTGTGTGTGTGTGTGTAACAGGGTAAGGATTCATGTTAGTGCGGAGTTACCATAGCATAGAGAAGCGGCTAAAAGAATCGATTCTGGACATAGGTCTGTGTTCAAACTTTTGCTTTGCCACACACTGTGTGGCAAGTTACTTAACTTCACAAGTCTTGGCTTCCTCATCTGTAAAACTGAAGTAACAACGTTTACCTCTCAGAGTTGTTATGGGGACTAACGGAGACCATAGGTAAGGCCCTTAGCATGATAGCTGAGAATTCAGTAAGTGGTTTTGCAGAAATCTCAGCTCAGTTATCACAGGAGAGCATGTGAGCTGCCCGTCCAAATCCCAGCCACCACTGCGATGAGTTGGAATGGACTCTTCTCACCCCAAGGGCTCACAGTCAGGCATCATAATAAACTTATAAGCACGTGCTCACCCTCACCCATAGTTAAAATTCAAATAGTACAGCAACATGACGAGTAAAAAGTGATCTCTCTCACATCTTAACTGTAAAGAAACTGTGCATCCTTCTAAGACATTTTATGCAGGTGTCATGTTTGCCTGTGGGATGCCTATCTCTACATCATTAGGGTCTTTTTCAGGATATGAGTAGAGAATATTTCCAGAAACTTTTGGTACCAGGCCAAAAGCTGCCCATCTCTGAATAGCTGCCCATCTATCCCTAGAGAAATAATGTTCAAAGGACAAGGCAAACCATCTTCCTTTTTTTTTTTTTTTTTCTCCCATGAGGAGGGTCCCTGGGGCTTCCTGCAAGAGCAGTAGACATCAGACTTTGAGACTGTCAGAAATAAAATCCAGGCCCTGGGGCAATCCCATATTCCTGACTGTCTCTGTCTTCCTCAATATAATAAGAATAGAGGAGGCCTAGAACCTGAGGTTTGTATGGGAGTCCAGCTGTGTAGAGACTGTCAGAGAGAAGGGTTTGGCTTAGAAACACAGGAAGTAGAATGAAACCAGACTGACAGGCCTGACGCTCAGGGCAGATGACAGAGAAAGACAGATGGACTCGTGGGAGCATTTGTAGAGACTGCTATGGATTTCTCCTGATTTAATTGTCACAAAGCGACAGAAGGTAGGAAGTAGGTAGTTGTACATGCTACAGACGATAAAGCTGATGTCTTCGGAGAGGTGAAGGGACTTTGCAAGTGTTATCCACGTGAATACTTGACCCATTGTGTGTGCCCTGAGCATCCCAGTTGCTTACCACTTACTCAGCATCCGAGAATGCCTGGGGGGAGGTGGGGGAGAATGAGTTTAGCAAGAGAATTGTTCACCTGGCTGAAGTGGCTTTAAATTGGAATTCAGGAATAAGGAGAAAAATGCCGGACTATCTGTTGTTAGCTGAGGAGAACCAGCGTTCTGACATTGAAAGAATAGTGGAATTGTCCAGCTATTCTGAAAAGGGAGGAAAAGCAAAGTGTGGCAAAAATAAGACTTAAGACTTTATATATGGATCTAGTGATGTGTGCAGGATATAGAGAACACATAAAGAAACGCCAAGATTTTAACACAAAGCAATATGGCAGAAAGATCTCTGAGAGTGTATCAATGCAAAGAACCTGGATGAGGGGGCGTAAGTGTGGGGTGGAGGAAGCAGGAGAAGCTGCCTAGGGGAGCTAAGTAACCACACAGAGGGGTCCCAGATGAGCTCAGATATTTAAAAGCCTTGCATAAAGATGGAAAGATCTCCAAACAACCAGGAAAGCACAAGAGAGGCACAGATGTACAAAAATAGTATTGGAATTGGTAGAGCCCAGGATGAAATGCAGCTTAAAAAAATTGTTACTGACCAAAAAAAGAAAGAAGTTACCTTTGAAGCAAGATGCTAAAATAAGGGCTGAATGATAGGCCCATGGCTTGGGGTAGATGGGATAATGTTAACAGATGACAGAGAACACAACCCTAATTTGCTTCTGTCTTCTCTATCAAGCAGAATGACCTTAAAACTGAAAAGGGTAGAACAAACATGATTAAGAGGGAATTGAAATCTAAGACAGGTGAAGCAATAGTACAAAGCAGCTCTAAATGAGTTCAAACTCAGATGAATTATTTCCAAGGGAGCTGGAGGAAATTGCAGATGTGGCCACAGAGATGCTGCCCTGAGTTCTGAAGAATCATGGAGAATGAGGGGGCCACACAAGTGTCTGCTTCTCTAAAGGGAAAAACTTAAGCTCCCATGGCTTGACACGGATACCTGGCAAAGTCCCAGATACCATGAAATAGAAGTAGATTTAGCAGAGGAAAGGGTGTTCCTTTGAAACTGGCTTGAGTTCATTTAAAACAAGGCAAGACGAGTCGGGGTAACCATAGTATCTGTTTTTGTGATGGGGGACTAGGTTGGTGGATGAGACAGACAAAGTGGACAATGATGAGTGGTCTGAACAATGTCCAGGGGGAAGCAGGTTGCATGCCCATTCACAAAATGGGTAAAGGGACGGACGGAGCGAGGGTCTCTCAGAAGGCTCCACGACTAGTGCCTTTCTTCCCCACCAGCATTCCGAACAAATTGAGATAAAGACAAAAGAGTAAGCAGACAAGAACTAAAATATCACATTTACTACTGATAGAGGCTAATTTGGAGGATTCAGCTGAGTGTGAGAACCAACTTATCTCCTTAACTAGACAGACATACCCACTCAGCCACAGACGGTATGAACGAGGGCAGGCTTCCTGGAGAGAAGAGCAGAACTCATATTCTCTGTAGGTGACTTCTCAACAGAGAACAAAAGAGTAGCTGAGATGAGAGTGTCCAGTTTACTCCTCCCAAATTCACCAACCAGATGAAGCCACATTCTCTGGGGAGCTGCAGTGAGAGGTGGGAGATGGCCACTACACAGCTACACGTGTAGTTGTATCACAGCTACACGTGGAAAGAAACAACAGGAGCTGGAGAAGTGTCCCCCCAGGAAATGTCATCCTTTAATACTGTACCAATCTCACTGTTACTTCCATTTACTTGTCTGCCTCCTTCACCGACCACATCCTTCAATCACCTCCTGGGACATTGAAGGTCCTCTATAAATAGGGAATGGATAATTTCCTTTTGAAATATTAACTGAATTACTTTTCATCCTTGGTGAAACCTGTTTGTTCCTAGTTCCTACTTGCCTGAAGGGCCTCTGCCTGTTAAATTAACAGTAGTTACTGTTTCTAGAGAACGATAAACAAGGCGACAAAGGAATCACTGCTCAGTTTTGGTTCAAAGTAGCATTTTGTTTCAAAATAGAGTTTCAGTCCATAGCAGATACAGTAGTCTGAAAAATGATTTGCAAGAGTCAGGCTGACAAGGGTTGTTGGCATCCAGAGAAACACACTTGGCCTATTTTTATTTATCAGTTTGCAAATTGGGTAACTGGACTCATATTTTTTTTCTTAACTCAGTGTCAGGGATCCTAGGCTGGCTGGGTTACCTTGGTTGAATGAAGCCCTTTGCTAAGACCAAGGTAGAGAATTACGTTCTCAGATACTTCAGCTGATGGGGATGTGTGTGTGTGTGTGTGTGTGTGTGTGTGTGTGTGTGTGTGTGTGT
>NW_021703774.1:60960480-61011067 GCF_005190385.1 Monodon monoceros | reverse complement strand
GTGTGTGTGTGTGTGTGTGTGTGTGTGTGTGTGTGTGTGTGTGTGTGGGGAGGTGGGAAGGGGAGCTAACAAAACCAAACCTTTACTTCAGTGTCACAACCACTTAATGATGGAAGCTTTATGTACCAGGTCCGGGTTGGAATTTAAGTTCATTTGATATGATCTTGGGCAGGCCACTTCATCTTTATGAGTCTTCATTTCCTTAGCTCTAAAGTGGTGACAAAAGCCTCAGCTCCCTAAACTTGTGTCAGCCTGCCCACATCAGCAGCTGTGGCCACCACATAAATCCAGCTCTAACCTCCAGTTTAGGGAGCCCTCCAGATGTGACTCCTTGCCATCCTCTTCAGATGTCCTCATGTAGAGGATCTCCTGGGCCACTCACCCCCATGACTGTATATCTCCATTTTCTTGGGTAGTAGAGTGAGATTTGGCGACCTTGCCTCAGCCTGTCATTTGGTTCAGGCCAGACATCCTCATAGAATACCATATCAGGCCCAGATTCTAGTGAGACTTCTTGGACACAGTCAGCGAGGCCACCGGAGCACCGTCAGCTGGGCATCCTGAATGTGCGGGCCTCTGTCTTTCTGAGAGGTAGGTCAGACGATTTAAGGATGGTCATGAAGAGTAAATGAGATTTTATAAAGTGCCCAGCATCGTGCTTGGTATACAGTGGGTACTTAGGACTGTTAGTTCCCATCCTTTCATAGGATCTTCAAGGGGCTGTGTCGGTGAGGAGAAAGTTGATGGCTCTTCTTATTTAGAATTCAACACTTCAGGAGAAATGGACAGCAGAGGGCGCTAGGGAGGTGGGGTGCTATTCTCTTGATCTGAGCTGAGGTTTATCTCATAATAGCTACTTGGCCCACTGACTGCTTAGTCACTTAATCCACAGTCACCTCCATTAGTCACTGCTCCTGGGCTACTTCTTATCACAATTATAATTCCTTTAGTTTATTTTTAAACCCAGTCTTATTGCCATTGGAAAAATCAAGTTGGAACCCAGCAAAGCCAAGTGAGAAAAACCTGCAGGAGACATGAAATCTTAGGATCAGATGGACCTATCGGTGGAGGATTTCAAAAATAAAGACAGTGTCTTACTGGGCAAGGGATGAATTGAAAAGTCAAAGGAAGACGGGCTAAGGTTTGGCCTCAAAGAATCCAGTAGGGTAGACACCTTGGTTTGATGCAGACCAGGGAAGGATCTGATGGAAGACCCCTGGACCAGGCTATTTGTCTCGATGCAGTCCTTCAAGGCAGACTCACAAGGTAGGGCTGCAAAAGTGATGCTGAAGGATGTCATAGGGTTTCTGGAAAACCTAAAAATAGTGTTGGGACTTTCCTGGTGGCACAGTGGATAAGACTCTGTGCTCCCAATGCAGGGGGCCTGGGTTTGATCCCTGGTCAGGGAACTAGATCCCACATGCATGCCGCAACTAAGAGTTTGCGTGCCACAACTAAGGAGCCCATGTGCCACAACTAAGGAGCCCTGGGGCCACAACTAAAACCCCAGACAACTAACTAACTAAATAAATATTAAAAAAAAAAAAAAAAGAATAGTGTTAGTGGTGATGCCTCTCAGGCAGGGCTGGCTTTATGGGTGTGAGACCTGTGCAGTTACACAGGGCCCTACTCTCAGAGGAGGGGTGTATCTTGGTTTGTCCTCTGCTGTCACTGTCTTGAAATTCTTAATAATCTTTTCTTTGAACTTGTGTTTTGTAAGAAACCCTGATGGAGCATGCATGCAAGCAGAGGAGATATTCTAGGCAACATGTGTGTAAGTTATAGGCCAGGCCTCTAAACACGGCAGGTAACATGCATGCTGAGGAGTTGCCCTGACAATCCTGTATACATGCCTGGGGTGTCCAGGGTGCTGCAGGGCACAGCCCCAGGGCCAGATTGGTAATGATGATGGTGACAGCAGCAGCAGAGGTAGTGATGTGGCCATGGGAGAGAGGAGGAGCTGTACTGTGGCCAGTGCTGGCATCTACGGTGGGAGGCTGGCTTGCCTGTCCATCCTGGAGCCTGTCCTTGTTTCACGTGGACAGATATTAACTCCAGCCTGAGCACTAGGACAGGAACTACAGGAATAGAGAGTTAACTTTGTCAGAAAATTATTACAAAATATAAGTGTACACATGGACTTTGTAATAAAGCATACATGAGAGTTATTATAATTCTTTAAAGTCTATTTATATTACAAGTGTTCTTTTTTATTGAAGTATATTTGACATATAACACTGTAAATTTAAGGTGTACAACATATTGATTTGATACACTTATATACTGTAGTATGATTGCCACTGTGACGATAGTTGGCACCTCTATCATGTCACATATCATCACTTCTTTTTAATGATTGGAATAATTAAGATCTAGTCTCTTTGAGTATAATACAATATTGCTGCCTGTATTTGCTATGCTGTGCATTCTTGAAGTCACATTGCATGTAGGTGGTGCTAACTTGTATATTGATTAGCTGGCTGTATTAGAAGCATAGAGGAAGAAAAGAGAGGCATAGAGAATAATTCACCTAATCATTTCCTAATATCCTTTGTTTGCAGTGTTTTAAAAAAATATTTTTATTGAAGTATAGTTGATTTACAATGTCTTCTTATTTTCAGGTGTATAACACAATGATTCAGTTATACACACACACACACACACACACACACACACACACACACACACACTACTTTTCCAGATTCTTTTCCCTTATAGGTTATTACAAAATATTGAGTATAGTTCCCTGTACTATACAGTAGGTCCTTGTTGGTTGTCTATTTTATATATAGTAATGTGTATATGTTAATCCCAACTTCCTAATTTGTCCTTCCCTCCCCCTTCAAAGAGTTTAGAATCTTTGGGTTTGGAAACTGCTGCAACATAGCAAAGCAAACACGCCTAGAAAGAGAAATCAAATTTAAAGATCATCACATTCAATAGAAAAGAACACCATTTTCATATGATTTTTAAAAAATATTTATTTATTTGTTTGTTTATTTATCTGCGCTGGGTCTTAGTTGCAGCATGCGGGATCTTCGTTGCCGTATATGGGATCTTTAATTGCACCATGCGGGATCTAGTTCCCGACCAGGGATTGAACCTGGGCCCCCTGCACTGGGAGCGTGAGTCTTAACTGCTGGACCACCAGGGAAGTCCCCATATGATGCTTTGGATGAACCAATTATTAATCAAGACAATTTAAAAAGTAATTTTGCTTTGTAATTGAAAATACAGCCATATAATGCATACACAGATGTTTCAAATGATATACAAATCATGATGCCACTTTTCGTTTCTTGTACATCCTCCACAAGTTACAGGAAATGTCGGAGGAAATGTTAAGATGTCATTGCATGAATTTATATTTAAAATTAAATTCAGACTTACACAAAACTGAATTGTGTGAAGAGTTAAATCTTTTTAGAAAAATTCTTTTGCAAGAGTCATCAGCTCTAGATGCACTAAAATTTATATTTTGAAATAATTTATCAGAAATTTATCCCAGTGTTGTCACAATCTATACAATACTCTTAACAGTTCCAGTAACAGCTGCATCAGCAGAAAGATCCTTCTGAAGATAAAAAATTACCAAAAATTATTTGCGATCTTGCATTTGCCAAGAGAGATGCTTTCAATTACATCAACTGAAAACGAAGTTGCTAAAAGTATAAATTTTTAGAACCCAATAAATGAATATCCAGAGAAGCTAGCCAGAAGAATCTCATAGTCAATCAAGATACCACATTAATGATGTATTATTATTTATTTTGTTATATAAAATTATGATATCAAAATATATCTGGTCTGCTTTGGTAAAAACCTCGAGTGGATTCTTAGAAAAGAGAAAGCTCTGGAGATCATGTAGAGACAACAGGCGGCCTCCTCCTCTGAGGCTTGCACCAAGAGACAAGCCATCAGGAGCCGACTCATTCACTGTGGACTTGCCAGTCCTAGCACCGGGCCTGGCACAAGCTCAACAAACATTTGTCAAATGGAAGAGTTGTGAATACCATCGTAAGAGTGGGGGATGCTGAGTTTCAAAGAGTTTAAGCAAGATGTTCAAAGAAATGGAGCAATCTGTGGGGTTGAGATGGCTGAGACAAGATGAAGCCCAAGGTGTGCTGACTTAGCCATGTGTAGGATTTTCAAACGTGTTCCTCAGAGCATTCCTCCTGGGGATGGTAATAAGGCTCATAAAATCAGGGTCCAATGGCGGAGCAGATTTGGGAAATGCTAGATTAAGCAAAAGCAGGTTTTGTTTTGTTTCATCAAACTACAGTGTTATTAATGCTGTTGACATTCTGACATTTACCCTGACCCTCTAAGAGAATGATGTGCTATGTAGTCTTTCCTCAAGTTGGTGATCATGGGAATTTTATTTGGATGAGGCTGTTCTTCAGACACTACCTGGGAAATGGTCATTGGGTCCTTCCTTTCTGTTTCTTCAGGTGGGGTCTCTAACAAATGACTAACAAGTGATGTTGAAATCCTTCAGCAACCAAACTCTGGGACCCAAGCTGGCGTGCAAGTTCTGCTCTTGATTACTGAGCCAGGTAACGTGGTGCCGAGGAA
The DNA here is from genome assembly GCF_005190385.1 of Monodon monoceros. Classification (NCBI taxonomy): domain Eukaryota; kingdom Metazoa; phylum Chordata; class Mammalia; order Artiodactyla; family Monodontidae; genus Monodon; species Monodon monoceros. Next base: position 61,006,492 of record NW_021703774.1, on the reverse strand, counting down.
TGGGTGTGGATCGGGAGCCTGGAAGCCCTTAGCTGTGTGACATTGGATAAGTCACCTCACCTCTCTGAGTCAGTTTTTCCAGCTATAAAATGGCAAGAATAAAATCTATATCTTGGGTTACTGGAGGCTTAAATGCAATAATGTATGTGATGTAATCTAGTACAAGGCCTGGCACATAATGGCTGTTCAGGAAGTATTGGATCTTAAATTCCGGCAGTCAACCTATTTTCACTATTAGGTGTTTGGCAAATACTTCTAAGTGGCGGAATCATGAATTTAGATGAAATTTTTCAAGGAAACCAACCTAGAAAATGGGTATAAATTGGTATTAACCATGCTATTCGGATTGGAGTTGGGGTGGGAGGCTGAGTGCAAGGACATTTTCCATGAGCTCAACTTCCGTATCCAATGGTCTACTTGGCAGTTCCATTCTGAGGACTAATAGGTATGTCAAAACAAATCTCTTGATTCTTTTCCCTTAAAGCTGATGCTTCTTCCAATCATTCCCATTTCATAAAATGGTCCCACTATCCAGCCAGTTGTTTAGGTCCCCAGTCCAGGAACCATCCTTGATTTCTTCTCTTTCCACCACTCCCCACACTTATCTCAGTAAGCCTTGTTAGCTTGGCTTCAAGTCCATCCACTTCTCCACCACTATCTCCTATTTCAAGCCAACATTATATCTGACCTCAGGTACTAGCTGATGTCAGTGCTCACTCATATTCTTAAGACTTTGCATCTCAGTGCCTGAGGGCTGCCTTTCTCCAATCTGGAAAGGTCATTCTGCTCACCTGCTGCGGGCAGGAAGCGCTGGGGGTAACAACTGCTACCCCCTAATAGCAACCTCAATTTGGGAATCGGTGCATAAATACCCCAGCTCCCTCACCTTTCAGGTGGGACTATTCTGAGGTGTGTTTTGAAGCATTTCCCCAAGTTTCTCTGCAGCATGAAGCTCCAGTTGCTTACTATGGTAACTGGCTTAATAACACACCCTTTGTTGCTTGCCTTCCCTTCTTTGTATTCCTTCCCCTCACTCCTTCCAAGGAGTTCCCTGCATCTCCTAAATAAATGAATTACACTTGAATCCTTGTCTCAGGGTTTGCTTATGGGGGAACCCAAACTAAGACTCTGGTTCACTGAAACAGCCTCTTCTCTGCTACGGATCTTTCTCTGTAGAACAGCCAGACTGAAATTCTAAAAATGTAAAGTAGATCATGTCTTCTCTACTTATAAACTTCTACTCGCTTTCCCCTCCACTTAAATTACTATCCCAAATCCTGTCTATATAGCTCAACGTGGTACAGATTCTGGCCCCACTGAGTACCATTCTTTCTCTCTTCCACTTCACTCCAGCCCCACTGGGTTATTGTTTGTATCTTGAAAGTAACTATCCACTTCCACCTACGGCTGTTTGCATTCGTTCCTTCTGCCTAGAAAATTGATTTCAGAACTTCAGGGGCTGAGCTCCCTTTTACAATTCCAGTCCAGTCCAAATATCATCTCCTCTGAGAAGTCACTCTAACGTAGCCATGCCTTCCTGCCATTACAACTCTTTGCAATTATCTTGATATTTATGTATTTATTTCTTGTTTGTCTTCCCCTTCTATAATGGCCCTACTCTTAGGACAGGAACCTTGTGTGTCTTGTTCTTATTTTTTCCTCAGCACCTAGAACAGAGCTTAGCACTTAACATGGACTTTGACGTGTATTTATTGAATGAATGCATGTATGTACATTATAATATCTTATTTGTCTTTAATTGTGTCAAACGATGGTCCTTTTACTAACAATTGTCATTTGTATTAATTATTATAATTATTTTACTTAAAACTTATTTCATAATTAGAAATAAAACAAATGATAACCCATAATGAAGAGACTCATTTACCTGACAATTATGGAGGGTCAGAGAGCTGCCAGGCATGGGACTTCCCTGGTGGTCCTGTGGTTGACTCCGTGCTCCCAATGCAGGGGGCCCAGGTTTGATCCCTGGTCAGGGAACTAGATCCTGCATGCTGCAATTAAGAGCCTGCATGCCACACTAAGACCTGGTGCAGCTAAATAAATAAATAAATATTAAGAGGTGTGCCAGTCACTGAAGATGTGAGATGAATAAGCAATCTCCACTCCTTCTTATGCTATAATTGAGAATAGAAAATTGAAAGAGCAGAAGTTGTTTTATGTCTAACAACAACAACAGCCATAGCCAGAATGATGCCTCTCTGAGGATGATTTTCAGTTTCCCCCAGCACCTTCACTTCACTACGGTCATGAGCCTCATGACAGTGCTATAGGTAGCTTCATTCTTCAGGTGAGGAGACTTAAGCTTACAGAGATGAAGCGTTTTGCCAAAGCCCATACAGCTTGCAAGAGACAACAATGGGGGCTTCTCTGGTGGCTCAGTGGTTAAGAATCCACCTGCCAATGCAGGGGACATGGGTTTGACCCCTGGTCCAGGAAGATCCTACATGCCACGGAGCAACTAAGCCCTTGCGCCACAGCTACTGAACCTGCGCTCTAGAGCCCGCGAGCCACGACTACTGAGCCCGTGTGCCTAGAGCCCGTGCTCCACAACAGGAGAAGCCACAGCAATGAGAATCCCACATACCCCAACGAAGAGTAGCCCCCACTCGCTGCAACTAGAGAAAGCCCGTGTGCAACAATGAAGACCCAACGCAGCCAAAAATAAATAAAAAATAAATTTATTTAAGAAAAAAAAAGACAACAATGGGACTGGGACTAGATTTGGGGATTCCAGGAACCGTGCTCTTTCCACTGCATCTCCCACTTGTGCACAGTCTGGGCACAGAGCAGATGCCCATCACGTGCTTGTTGACAGGTGGAAGGATGCTTACTAACACCTTAGGGAGCATCCTCCATTTGGGAGCCCCTTGGGTGGCTTGACCAAAAGACACTGCCAGCTGCTGCCACTCCTGATGGTCCAGAATTACGTGGTCACTGTGGGAGGCAGCTGGCGTCTTGTAAAGCAAAGTTACTGCTGATAATGAATATGTGATGCAGGTGCACACCTGCTAAGTAGATAAGTTATGTTTTCATATGTCGTTAGGTGAATCCACTAATGAAATACATTGGTTAAATAAATAATGTGTGTAATCCACTAACGTGCATTGGTGCCTAGTGCAGTAAACCAATCTTAAACTAACAACTGTTAAGAGAACAAACCTGTTTAAGGCATAGATTTGCTCTATTTGAGGACAGCGAATGAATAGATTTCTTCTTAGTTATGAATAATAGATTGATCTTTGCTTTACAAAGTTAACTCTGTAATGTAATATTTGTCTTTCTACCCATTGCTTAGATAAAATCCTGCTACATGTTTGCCTGGGCTGAGAATGCAGTATTTTTTTTTAATTTAATTTAATTTATTTATTTTTGGCTGCATTGGGTCTTTGTCGCTGTGCACGGGCTTTCTCTAGTTGCAGAGAGAGGGGGCCACTCTTCGTTGCCGTGCATGGGCCTCTCATTGCCGTGGCTTCCCTTGTTGCTCTAGAGCACAGGCTCAGTAGTTGTGGCTCACGGGCTTAGTTGCTCTGTGGCATGTGGGATCTTCCTGGACCAGGGCTCGAACCCATGTCCCCTGCATTGGCAGGCGGATTCTTAACCACTGCGCCACCAGGGAAGCCCCGAGAATGCAGTATTTTTGTGAATCAAGTTACATGCACTACAAGGCAGGGATGAAGGGAGGACAGCGTGGAGAAAGCACCAGGGAAGATGTCAGGTGGGGTTAGGAAGGGCAGTTTGCCCGCTAATCGCTAGGTAATAGTTGAAGGTGAGGATGGTTGAACTCTCCTTCTGAGGGGTGGGATGCTCCAGTGGAAAGTCAGTCTACCATTCAGAAAGGAACCTTAGACTGGAGGGTTACATGTTTTTCTGGTTCACTGATCACTTTGTCTACAGAGGAAGAAACTCTCACCAGCCCCCACAGGCCACTGGCTTTCTCTTTCTAGTACAACAAACCTTGCCCGAAAGAAAGGTAGACTCAGGATGGATTTAGTCATCAAAGGGTGATATCTTGCTTTCATTAAGTGTGTTATAAGATATTTATTAAGAAATACAGAATCAAAGGGCTGTTGAACTCAGAGGAATGAATCTAGTCCTACTCTCTACAGCCCTGAGAGGTACAGGGATTTTCCCAAAGCCCCACAGAGCTAACCCTAGAACTGATGCCCTCCCATTTTCCTGTCCAGCTCCTTCTTTCACATCACCCTTTCTCTTGGTTGGCAGCCTCATCCGTCCTCTACTTTCTTCATGTAGCATGCTTATTTCTGCCCCCACGTGGTTCCAGGTGAACTGGGGTAAATTCCCTCCTCCTTGATTTTTCCAGCATCAGTTATAACTGGATGCACCAAGGCAGGGAAATAATTGCAGCCTTTCCCAAAGAAAACAGCATAGAGTAGAAGGGGCACGTTACATGGCATGTTCCTGGGGCATTCCATCCATCCCAGGCATCCCTAGACTGCTAGGTGTTAAAGGCTTCTTGTTTTTTTGTCCATAAGTTTTAGTTCCTCAAAGGGACTCTTGGGTCAACACTTGGGGACATAGTGAATCACTTTCACAAAAACTTAAAAATGAGAGAAACAAGAAAGCTCTCTGAAAGATTAAACAGCAGAATGAGTGTGTTATGCATTGTGCACACCATGCCTCCTCCCCCACCCCCACCCCTGTAGGACAAAGGAGTCCATTGCCTCCGTCTCCAGCCTCATCTACCACCCTTCCCCCCAGCACTACTCCCCACTCCAGCCTCATCAGACATCGTTCCATTCATTGTCCCTATTTGGGACATGTTCCCCACTCTGCCTGAGACCCTTCCTCTCCTCCTTCCTCCATCCCCTTCCCTTTTGACTTTCTCACGCCTTCTCTTGATTGGGTCCCATATCCCTGTGTGGTGGACACTGGGGCTCAGCCCAGACCCCGTTTTCAGGGTCCGCACACTCATCCCCATCAGCTGGAAACATCAGCAACTCCTGGAGCTCTCACTGAGATTTGATCTGGGTCACAGGGAACTTCCTCCCCCAAGGTCCTGCCCCTCCCCTTGGGGTGGCCATAGCCAATGACCAGCTGATTCAGGGATACCATGGCTCAGCCCCCTTGCCTCAGTTGGGGTCCATTCTGCAAGGCCATCTCAGCACCAGAGTTCCTCATAAGACTGACTAGAGCCTTGTTTGCAGCCTCATTGCAGGCCAGCTTCTCCGAATCCTACCTTCCTCACTTTCTCACAGGTTTATCTCCTGAGAGGACCCTCCAGTCAACTTTCTGTACACAATTGTCCATCTTAGTCTGTTTCCCGGAAATCCAAGCTAAGACAGTTGGTGTCAGGAGTGGCCCTAGGAAGAAGATGCTAAAATGCAATCTTGGAGATCCCTCTCACCCGTCATCTGACAAAGAGAACCCCAAAACTGGTGGTAGGTGGAGTCAGGATAGCCTCTGATGTATGTGGCAGTGCAGTTGTTAGGACTGGGCTAGGACACCAGTGGAAGGGGATGCACTGGCTCATGTAATATCTTAGGCACTGGAGAGGTTTGAGGGAAATAGTATCTAAGAGGATCATGGAAGTCGTGGTAGTTGCTGGATGTCATTGATTTGTTGAAGAGAGATGATGACAGGCTCAGAGTAAAACTAATTATCAGTTCTAGGCAAAATGTGAAAGCCAGAGCCTCCTTGGCAGCATTTAAGGAAATCCTAATCTCTGCAGTAGGGCCGGGAAGTGCGGAGAATCAGGCTCAGAACTCAATTGTAGGAGGAACAGATCTGCAGAGGAAGTTGAACCTGGCCCTAGCAAGCCTCCTGTGCCAAAGTCGTGGTCCTAATATAGAAGAAACGGACCCTAAGACGTGAGACCGGGATATCTGAGTAGATGCAGTTGAGAACCTTGAATTTACAGATTTTCCTGGAGCCATTGGATCCACAGAAGTGTTCTACTCCCCACTGGTGGCAGATTCTGAAGATCGTGTGGAAGGTTCCATTGAGACAGGTGTCTTACAAGATGATGCTTGTTTCTCTCAGGATCTACCTCCGTCTCCTCTCCTGGCAATTAGACCAACCACATGGCCTAAATCCCTGCACAATGTGACTGAGGATAAGCTGGGCTTGCTAAGGAGGAGAGGGACCATCTGCTGAGATGGCCACAGAATCTGACTAACGTGTACCAGCAGGAGCTGGAAGACTACACTTAGGACTGAATCCTGAGGTGCTGGGTCAAGGGGGACAGAAAATAAAGTTGGATAAAGGAGAGTTATTTAGGAGCTCTCTGAAGGGCTATTCAATTTTGGAGCTCCCTGGAGGACCAACTGTATTGCTGGCCAGCTTCTCTTTCTATGCTTTTCTCTCTTCCTTACAGGTCCTTCGACCCTCTCTAGGTAACTCTCCAATCAGTTTTCTGGTACAACTCTCCATCCCAGAGTCTATTCCAGATTCTTTCCTGTGTGTTCCTAGTCTGTCTGTACTTCCTCTGTTGTAACACTTATCACACTTGCCCACTCTTCGGCCCCAGTACTTACCATAGTGCCTTGAATGCTGGGGCTGGTTGGCCTCAGAATAGTAATAAAAGCAAATCTTAGAACCGTGTCCATCCAAGTAGCATCCAGAGAGAGGTGCCTTAGCCGTAGGATTTTGCTTATTCTGATCCCTTTAAGCAAAGCTGTGTCTAATGTGGAGATATAAGAAAGGGCTGCAACCAATGAGTTTATTGCATGTCCAGTCACATGGGTGAGACCCTGCTGCGGAGGTAGGTGCCCCAGAAGCAACCTTAACCTGCTGCCCTTGCACATTTGGTCCATCTACTACCTTCCTCTTATTCTGCTTCCAGGATCACCAAATAACTCCATCTGTGGATTGGTTTCTCACATAGGCCTACTGACAGGTCATGGGGACTCGGGTATTCAAGCCCATGGAGCAGCTATAATTCTTCATGTAAGTGAACTAACTTACATTCTGATTTTATATATCAGTCCTGTTTAATGTGAGTCTGATCCCGAAAGATGAATCTACTCTCACTGTACTGACAAGTCACGTTTCTGGCCCTGGGAGGTCCAGGGCCAGAACCTAGACTGTGGGTGAACTCGCTAAAGTAATGATGCATTCCCACCCCTTCCCCATGTTGACTATGGGGATCTCATTGGCTTTTTCTAGGGAATACCCTGACTTCACCATGTGCTAAGAATCTATTATCTATTTTGGGATTTCCATGAAGAGTAGGGCAGGGACTGGGTGGTCAACTTCCTTTTTCCCTCTAACAATATTACCTGGTGCTTGGGCTTAAAATCATTATTTAATGAAGACTAAATGAACTGAATGTGCCTGTGGTATATGGGGTCCCTTGGAATGAGGGAATTCCTCCCTCAGGGTGACTGGTGAGGAGGTCTCTGGGGTCTGTGGACTGAAGCGGGTGCTCTGTAAGATTTCATATGGGGTCTGGGATGCCTGTTGCTCTCAGGGATCCTGGGAGGGCCCTTTGGGCCTACAGTTGGGCTCTGAGCCTCAGTTTGAGAACTAGTGGTCAGAACTAAATTTGTTTCTTGTGGTTGGGAATAAAACCATTTGTCTTCTTAAAAAAAAAATCCTTTGATGGAACTGGAGGGTATTATGCTTAGTGAAATAAGTCAGACAAAGGAAGACAAATACTGAATGTTATCACTTATGTGTGGAATCTAAACAATAAAACAAACTAGTGAATATAACAGAAAAAACCCCACAGACTCACAGATATAGAGAACAAACTAGTGGTTACCAGTGGGGAGAGGGAAGGGGGAGGGTAAGATAGGGGTAGAGGAATAAGAGGTATAAACTACTATGTATAAAATAAATAAGCTACAAGGATATATTGTACAGCTCAGGAAATATAACCAATATTTTATAATAACTATAAATGGAGTATAATCTATAAAAATTTTGAATCACTATGCTGTACACCTGAAACTAACATAATATTATAAATCAATTATACCTCAAAAAAAAAATCCTTTGTATCTGTTAAATATGTAGAATTTCCCCCACCTTACTCCAGGAGAAACTGAAGGTTAATTTTACCATTACCATGATCATTATCAAAAAGTCCTTGGTAGCAACTAACTCTTTTCTAGTTCGAGTATATGGAAAATTTCGCATTGCAATATCCACTCTAGCAGAAAGACAGTACTGTGTCAGACAGTGGCAGCAGACTAGATATATTGACCCAATCAATGTATAGATGTTATACTTCATGGATGTGAAGATGTACATTTTTTTGTTTTTTGGGGTACGCGGGCCTCTCACTGTTGTGGCCTCTCCCGTTACGGAGCACAGGCTCTGGACGCGCAGGCTCAGTGGCCATGGCTCACGGGCCCAGCCCCTCCGCGGCATGTGGAATCTTCCCGGACCGGGGCTCGAACCTGTGTCCCCTGAATCGGCAGGCAGACTCTCAACCACTGCGCCACCAGGGAAGCCCAAAATGTACATTTTTTTTTCACATTTATCATCTCTGAAATTGGGATAAGTCTTAATCATCGATGTCATGTCATAGTTTAAACTGGAAACAATTTTTCTTTCTTAGTATTACATAAAATTATGGCATCTTATAATTGATGGTATCTTAGATTAAATGAAATATGAGGGTAAAATGTTCTATAGCGTTCTTGGTTGAGGGGAAGCCAGGGATTGGAATGTTTTTTCTCATTTTTGTTCTTTGTACATGAAGTATTTTGCCCCGTGGGGAGGAATTTAATTGTCTAAAAGGAAGAAATACCTCCTAAAATAAAATTAAGCGGAAGACAAGCACTGCTCAAGGGTGAAGGATGCTGGCCTTCCTGCTGCTATGGCACTGGCCAGGGAATGCCAACACTGTGATTACCTGGGTCTCCCTCTCTGGGTATCCCCTGGGACATTTCCCTCCACTTCTCTCACTCATAAAACCTTACCTCTCCCATCTCCTAGCCCCAGAGATTTAGCCAATCAGATTCCTCCATAGCAGTGAATGCTAATGACTCCATGCTTTATCCTTTTCCCTTCCTTCTCCTGTATCATGTGCATTTTAACAGTGGCTTACTAGAGTCATACTGCCCCAGTCCAAGGGAGCCCCTCTCATGGTGGAAGTTACAGGTATCAGTGACAAGCTGGTCGAAGTCGTATTTTAAGTTCATAGCTTCCCTCAAATCACACCATTTATTTGGAGAGCTCCATTTTTATACTACTTTGCTGTTTACAAAACATACATTGACAAATATTTTCTTATTAGAGGCTCACAAAACCCTGAGAAGTAGGCAGGGTAGACTTTATCACCATTTTTCAAATAAGGAAGCAGAAGTCCAGAGAGATGAAGCAGTTTGGTCAATGACACTCAGTTTGCTAATGAAGGAAATAAGACCAGAACACAGGTACTCTGATCCTGGGGCCATTGTTCCTCCTTCTAGGAAAGAGACCACTTCATAACAGCTGCTTCCCTTGCCTAGGACTAGATGGGCTTCCAAAAAGGCCAGATTATACAGAGCCTGGTAGGTTATGTCAGAGGTTTTGGCCTTTATCGTAAGAGCCCTGGGAAGTCACTGAAAGACTTAAAGTAGGCAAATTAAGATGAACAGATTTTTGTTTGTTAAAGAGTTAATGAGGTGTTGTGGGGAGAATGGATTGTATGAAGGCAGGAGTGGAAACATTTAGGAGGCAGTAGATCAGGCAAGAGATGATGGCACCTGGTCTAGGTGCATGACAATGGATGCGAGAGAGGAAGAGGGAATTCTGGGAAGATGGGGGCTAGAGCTAGTGTCCTATTGCCTTTCTGCCCTAGTTGCAATCCAACTACCAGCTGGAGGTGTAGTGTTCTGGGAGTAGTGTTCAGCCTTCTGGGCAAGAGAGGAGCTTGGAGTTAGGGGGAAAGCCGTGAGGCAAAATGTAGAGCTATATTACAGGGAGCTCGAGCCATGGAGATCTACTGCCCATAGAAGATCAGTGCCAGCCCCATGTGGTCCTAGGAGCACCTGCTGGTCTACCTGCTCTCAAGGAGCTGAGGTAGAACTGCAGCATGGACTGGGTTCCTCCATCTCTGAGAGCTGTGGTCTTTGTTGCCTAGGAGATGGATTGCGGAGATATTTATCCAGAGGTTTCAGCAGGGGAGAGACGACCTGGCAACTGGGTCAGAGGCTGCTGTGCTTTCCAGTGCTTCTGAGTTCATTGCCATTCTTGATAGCTTGTTCAAGACAGAACAAGCCAAGTGCTCACAGAGGAAAAGGCAGTGAACCCAGGGGTTTCTCAACAGCCACAGAGAGCAATAATAAGCAAAATGCCCAGAGAGGTAACTCCTTTGGAATAAAACTACTAGAGGAGATATTTGATCTTACTTAAAAAATAATACAGGTACTTAAGGGGAGTCATACAACCTTAAAAAAAAAAAAGATCTCCTGGAACCAGGAAAAAAAAGAACAAAACCAAACAATAGCTCTGAGTTTTTAATTTAGAAGTTAAGGAGGGGATGATCACTGTTGTAAACAATATATTAAAAAAAATTTTCTTTTTTGGCTGCTTTGGATCTTCGTTGCTGCGTGCGGACTTTCTCTAGTTGTGGTGAGTGGGGGCTACTCTTCGTTGCAGTGCGCGGGCTTCTTATTGCAGTGGCTTCTCTTGTCGCAGAGCACAGGCTCTAGGCACGTGAGCTTCAGTAGTTGCAGCACGCAGGCTCAGTAGTTGTGGCTCGCAGGCTCTAGAGCGCAGGCTCAGTAGTTGTGGCACATGGGCTTAGTTGCTCCGCGGCATGTGGGATCTTCCTGGACCAGGGATCGAACATGTGTCCTCTGCATTGGCAGACAGATTCTTAACCACTGCGCCACCAGGGAAGTCCCTGTAAACAATATTAATGCCTAGAAGTGCAAGTGAAAGAAATATCTTAATGCACAGATCAAAAATACAAAGAGACAGAAATCATGAGGGAAAAATGATATTTGGAGAGCAGATACAGAAGGCTTAACATGTGAATAATAGGGGTCCAGATGAGGTGAACTTAGGCAAGACTGATGACTGATGCAGGCAGTAATTGATGGAGAAGACATTTCAAGGATGTTTCCTTAGCTTCTGCTTTGGACAGTTGGGAGGACAGCAGTGCTACTACCTAAAATGGATTGTCCTGGAGGATAAGTGTGTTGTGGGGCAAACCAGGCAGGTGGGAGAATGATGAGTTAAGCTTAAAAAGTATTGATCTTGAAGAGCATATGGACACAGAAGTGGAGGCACTGAATTGCTACTGGATATGCAGTTCTAGAGAAGAGATATCTGGGATGGAGATGGAGAATTAGAAACCATCAACCTAGAATGAAAATTGAAATAAAAGGCATAGATGAGAGAGCCTAAGGTAAGAGGGGAAAAAAAAAACCTGTTGGGACAAAAGCGGTGGTGCGATCATTCTCTTCTCTCCCTTCCCTTTTTACTCCCCACTCTTGACTCTACACTGGGCCTGCCTTCCATGTCCTTTCTTATTACATGACATGAGACTTAGTGGGGAAGGGGAGGGAAAGGGGAAAAGAAGGAAGGAGAAAACAGGGAGAAGAACATGAGGAAGGGGAGTGGGAGGGGTGCTTTAAAATGGAGAAGCAGAATCAAATCTACCTAAAGGGTACCAGTTCCCATCACCTGAGCAGAGGGGTGATCCACGAGCAGGTCAACTATCAAGGGATAGCTTGGGCTTCCCTGGTGGCGCAGTGGTTGAGAGTCCACCTGCCGATGCGGGGGACACGGGTTCGTGCCCCGGTCCGGGAAGATCCCACATGCCGTGGAATGGCTGGGCCCGTGAGCCATGGCCACTGAGCCTACGCGTCCGGAGCCTGTGCTCCGCAACGGGAGAGGCTGCAACAGTGAGAGGCCCGCATACCGCAAAAAAAAAAAAAAAAAAAACAGGGATAGCTCCATAGGGAGGCTCCATGGCTCTCTTTCCCGAGGTATAAAGGGAAAAGTAGAGCTAGCATTTCTTGAGCAACTGCTATGTACTGGCCACTGGATATGCTCTTTAACATTCACATTCTCATTTAATTTTCTCCAATAATCTTATAAATAAGGACGGTGAAGCTCAGAGAGGTCGAGAAATTCCCCCAAAACCCACGTTGGAAAGTAAAAGAGTCAGATGAATCTGTGTAACTCCAAAGCCCTTGCTTTTTCCACTCTGCCATGGAACATCGGTACAAGAGAGACCCTGCCAGAAGATTCAGATTTGGACCCACGTGACTTTATTTGTATTTCCACTGGGCTTTTAGTGTCTCAGGACATTCAAAGATTTACCTTCTGTATTCTCCCGGAGTTAAGTACACACTGCCAGTCTGACCTTTCAATCTGGGCTGCTCTCTGGTTCTCCCAGGTTACTGACCAGCTCAGACAAAGGGAGAAAAATGAGCTGTCATTCTTTCTGGGAGTTGAATGACTGCTTCCTTGTAAATACCTAGAAAATCAGTCCTCTGTGAATTAAACTCTTTCATCAACCACCAGGCAGATTCTAAGTCATTGATTAAAGGGAAAACCTCCTAATTCATTGATCAAAATCCCGAGGCTTTACCAACTCAAAATAAAAGCAGCAACATCTGGGACAATGCTCAGCAGTTATTCGCTCTGAGAGAAGAAGTGGTTCTTGCTTTCAACTTGGAAAATGCCTGATATTCTCAGGATTGAGATAGGTGACATTTCTTCTAACTTCACTTATCATCAAGAAAAAAAAAGCAACACTAACAGGGTTTCTTGTAAGTAGAACACACAGTATTAAATGCTGGAGTTTCAACAGAGTAGTAGGTTAACCCTGAGTCCCAGATTTCTGAGGGATGATCCAGATTTAAATTATTCACCTATGTGGTCCTCATCAAGGCACTGGAATTTGTGAGAAATTTTATCCTGACTTTAGTTTGGAGACAGGTTATTTTAGACATATCTTTATAGGTTTTCTTAAGGATTTGGCAATAATCTTAGGGTGACTGAACATGCATACTATGCAGTAGGCAATTCTGTTCAATTCAACAAACGTTTAAGGGATGATGTTTGTATTAGTCACGAAAATTAGAGATGAGGGCTTCCCTGGTGGCGCAGTGGTTGAGAGTCCGCCTGCCGATGCAGGGGACACGGGTTCGTGCCCCGGTCCGGGAAGATCCCACATGCCGCGGAGCGGCTGGGCCCGTGAGCCACGGCCGCTGAGCCTGCGCGTCTGGAGCCTGTGCTCCGCAACGGGAGAGGCCACGACAGTGAGAGGCCCGCGTACCGCAAAAAAAAAAAAAAAAAAAAAATTAGAGATGAAAAATTATATGGTGGCTCTTTGTTTACTGCCTTATAGTAGTAAACAGGTAAGGAAATAGAAGCTGAGCTTCCAAGTAAAGATAGGAGACTGAGTACATAGATTTATCTTCTCTCCCCCAAGACCCCTTAAAGTATTAGTAAAATCTCAAAAAAATTGTAATCTCTCTACAGTGAAGAGAATGAACGATTTCAAAACTTTTAGGAAGGTAGAAAATAGGTGAAAGAGTGGTACCTGGTGAAGTAGAGGAAAGGAGGAACTACAATGAAGAAGAAAACTTAGATACCAACAGGCACTGGAACAAAGACATCATATATAATTGGGGGCAGGGCGGTGGTATGTGGGGCTACAGAGAGGAAGTAATTAAAACTGTATGGAACAGACGACCTCTCCCTCACTCCCCACACTGAACGCCTAGCATCAAGGCATGTATGTATTCCCTCAACTCAGGCAAACGAACAAAGAAACAAAAACAAAAAATGGGAATTATCTTTAAGGAACTTAAATGATCTACATGGCAGATCAATACAGGAAGTTCAACATCTGACTAATAATGAGTCCTACAAAAGGAAAGCAGATAAAATTGGGGTGAGAAGATTGTCAAAGAAATAATAGAAGCAAATTCCTAGAGTCAAAGAGCAAAGTGTCCACATTGAAATAGTCCATCATATTTCCAACACAATCAATGCAAAATGACCCAAATCTTGATATATCATTGTGAAACTCAAAACTCAAGGATGCTCCTAAAAGCTTCTGAAGAGAAAACAAACAAACAAAAACAGAATGCACGCAAGGTAATAAGAAGCAGCCTGGCATTAACATTCTCATCAGCAACATTGGATGTTGGTAGTTCATCGAGAAATGTCTTCAGGAAATGTTCTGAGAGGAAAAAATTTTAACCTGAAGTCCTATACCTGGAGAAGTTAATAGTCAAATATGAGGGTAGAATTACTTTTACACTTGTAAGAACTGGGGAATATTATCTCCCATGCATGTCTCCTCAGAAAATTGTTTGAGAATGCACTACATCTAAATGAAGGCCTAAGCTAAGAAAGAAAAAGAAGTGGGATTCAGGAAATGGTGGATCCAGCCCTGTAGAGAGGTTAACACATTCAGCGGGCCTAGGGTCTGGCTCAGGGGATTAGACAGAGGGAGGCCTTTTGAGGGGAAAAATTGCAATTGTATAACATGATTGAGAATTCATTGATTTTCAGCTTCTTTTCTAATACATCAGTAATTTTAGTTGAATCCAAGTTTCAATATGTAGTATTTTTACTGTTATTTAAACTGTAATTTTCATTGTGATTTCCTCATTAGTTATTTAGCTGGTATAGTTCTTAATTTCTGAACATACAGACACTTCTAGTAATCTTTTTGTTATTGATACCTGGCTTAATTGCACTGTGGTTAAAGATGCTCAGCTTGATTTCTATCCTTTGAAATATGTTGAGACTTGCTTTCTGGCTCAGCATATGGCTAATTTTTTTAAGTGTTCTGAGTGTGTTTGAAAAGAATGTGTAATTTGCAGTTGCTGGGTGCAGTGTTCTAAATATGTTAATTAGGTTTGGTTTGTTAACACATATTGTTCAAATTTTCTGTATCCTTACTGATTTTTATCTGCTTGTTCTCTCAATTTCTGAGAGGTATATTTAAATCTCCCCCCTGTTTTTATAGATTTGTTTATTCCTTAAGCAGTTTAGTCAGGTTTTGCTTCATTTATTTTGAGACTAAATTATTAAGTACATAAAAATTTTATAGTGTTATGCCTTTCTGGTGAATTGAGCTTTTTATCATAATGAAGTATCCTCTTAATCTCTAGTAATGCTTTTTGCCTTAAACTCTGTGATAGAGCTCACCAGCTTTCTCTGAGTTAGCATTTGTATGGCATATCTTTCTCTTTTATTTTACTATCAACCTCTCTGTTTCCTTCTCTTTTACACGTGTCTCATGTAAAGAGTACATGGCTGTGTTTTGTTTTTATATCCAGGTTGATAATCATGCCTTTTAATCAGAGCATTGAATCTACTTATGTTTAATGTAATCACTGATGTATTTGGGTTTCTTCATCTCCTCTGCTTCAAGTTCCTTTTTTTCCTTTTCTCTTCTTTTAGATTCAGTTTTCAAATTCATTTCCCTATTTTATTAGCTTCAAAGTTATACACTCTTGGGCTTCCCTGGTGGCGCAGTGGTTGAGAGTCCGCCTGCCGATGCAGGGGACACGGGTTCGTGCCCCGGTCCGGGAAGATCCCACATGCCGCGGAGCGGCTGGGCCCGTGAGCCATGGCCGCTGAGCCTGCGTGTCCGGAGCCTGCGCTCCGCAGCGGGAGAGGCCACAGCAGTGAGAGGCCCGCGTACCGAAAAAAAAAAAAAAAAAAAAAAAAAGCTATACAGTCTTATTGTCCCTTTGTTGGTTACCTAAGAGTCTATAATGTGCATCCTTGACTCATCATAGTCCACGATTAATTGGTATTTGGGGCCTTTTCTCAGAAAATCCAAAGATCTCAGGCACTTAAACTCTATGTATCCCCTTCTGACATATGACATTGTTGTTGCATATTTTAACATATACATTTTAAGCTCCATAAGATGCATTTTTTATTGGTTTATATAGCCAATATTACACACGTATTTTCCCTTTTCTGTCCTCTTCATTTCTTCCTACATCTGTGTTGTTCCAGGGATAATTTTTCTTCTACTTAAAACACTCACGTTAAGGTTTCCTTTAATGCAGGTCTGCTTGTGACAAACTCTCAGTTTTGTTTGTCTGAAAATGCCTTTATCTGACTTCATTTTTGTTCTCTGCCTCCAGTGAGTATGTTCATTTGCTTCTCTGAGGCACCAGGGGGCCTGAGCAACCGGGGAGCATCTTCATCCAGTTTCAGGGGTTGAGATGATTGGAAGCTGAGCCATAGTCACTACAAGGGCTGGTCCACCTGGGTTTCATCGTCACAGCTCTACGAAGTTCCAAACAAAAGTAGGAGGGGTTTATGAGGCCCTCTCTATCAAATTTTTTCTCATTACTGCCTGGAGATGTTAAACTCCTCTGAAAGTATCAAATATCCCCAAGGGAAAGGTGGTGGTCTCACTTCTTCATATTTCTATCTTTTTCTGGATCCTGGCTTGGTGATTCTGCCCTATCCTGTTTGTTCTACGGTACGTTCAGATGACTTCTTCCCTTCCTTCTTTCTTCCCTCCCTCCCTCCCTTCCTTCTTCTTTCCTTCCTTTCTTCCATCCTCTCTGCCTTTATATACTTTGTGTCAGGCCCCATGAAAAGGAAGCAGACACAGGACACAGGGGGCTCACAGTTGACTGGGAGAGACATTAATACAGAAGAGCTATAGCTGTCAGACTGTAAATTAAATCTGTGTATGAGGTGTCTCCGGTGTAAACCAATCATTGTGATACAGCGTAATAATAAGGGTAAAAATACAATGAGTAGAAGCAGAGAGGAAGGGATGGTAATCCCACCTGAGGACATTAAGGAAAGTTTTGAGTGGAAAGTTTTGGTGCATAAAGAAAAACTTCCCGGTTACTGGGAGAACTCTCTTCCATGTAGAAAACTTAATTTCTTAACACTATTCTATAACTGAAGCACACCTAAAACACACAGATGTCTCTGTAGAGATGATTTAAGTTTAATGAATTTTGACTGAGCTACAAATTGTCAGGCCCTAGGCTAGGCACAATTGCTTCCCTGACGAACTTATGGTCTAGTAAGCAAGACAAACCCATAGGAGATAATTCCATATATATAACAGAATGACTGGTGACAAGTCATAGTTTTTATTGTATTGAACTATTCTTTATAAAGAAATATTGGTCCCTGGACCAGAACATTCCAGACACCAAAAACCATTTACAAGGGAAGGCAGATAACTTTGTTATGCAGGACACTGCAAAGTCCTGATACTCACACGATGGGACTTTTTCATTTTCTTTCAGAACATTCTCATCTGTCTCTCTAGGCTTCTCATCCTTCTTATGAGCAAAAAAAGAAAGAATAAATCTCCTATTTTATGAGCAAAAAAAGAAAGAATAAATCTCTTATTTTAAAACTGATTTCACTTAAACGGTTTAAGATGGACCTTTTCAAAACAGAGGATCTGAGTTACAGGACGACAAATGTGTACCTAGCTGGGGGACAGACACCCTACATCTTTCCCCTAGTCAGAGGGGCTGATTCTGTTGGCCCAGCTTTAAGGTCACCGTCAGACCCAGATCACGAGGTGGAAGAACAAGGCTGAAAGTCCCGGCCCTGCCACTTAATGGGTCTATGACCACGGGCAACGCGTCTGTGTGACTGATTGCCTCCCCACACCTGACACATTGTCTAGTAGGGAGTAGTTGCTCAGCAAATGTTGAATCAAACATCTCCAAGTTTGTTCTCTACACCTGGAAAATGGGCATAAATGCTGTTGTGAGGATAACTTAAAGAAGACAGTGCAGGTGACCAAGCTTTGTAAATGGTAAAGGACAATATAATAGATCTGAAAGTGACTTGAATCCATCTCTGGTCATGTGAACTTTGAGTTGGTTTCCTTATCTCTAAATTAGACATGAGATTTCTGGCTCACAGTGAGGCTGCTTGTTGTGGTTTGTTTTTTGGTTTGTTTTCATTAACTTTGTTGAGGTTCCTGGTATTTTTTGATGGGGGAATATTGAAGGAAATAGCATACACTTTAGAGCCAAATGAAATGAATGGAAAACAAATCATCTCCACTGGCAGTCTTAGTGAGGACTAATGAAAAACAAGGGTCATCTTTGATCCAATGATTATATTTTTTCCCTGGGCCTAACCTGATTGCATTATTGAATGTTCTGGAGCCCTCCTCACTTATTTAACTATTACGACCCTTTACTTATGGGCTTCAAGATGTAATTACGGTCTCCTCCCACTAATGAAACGAGAGGTTTTAACTGAGTTACGCCATCGGCAGCCCCTGATGAAGCCTGACAGATCTCTTTTTGGATTACATCCTCTTGATAACGTTAACGTCCTTTCTCCAAGCTCACTTTCCTGTGCTGGGTGAGTGATAAGAAAGCATTTATGACATCCTCAGAGTCAGAATGGAATTAGTACCACTTATGGGTCTGCCTCCTAGAGACCCATACTGGATCTAAAATCTTGGAAAATTCTTTGAATGGACTGAGCTGCAGGAATCAGTCTTCTGGCTAGGTGGGTGTAGGTGGTCTGATCTGGAGACAGGCAACAGGGAAGCGGCTGAGCAGCTCCTTCTTGGAGTTCCCCTGGGAGATGTATGTAGGTGGCTGCCACGCTACAGTTGGTGAAGTGGAAAGTTCCTTTTATGAATGGAAAGTCCTGAAGTGACCACCAATCAGGAGTCAGGTTCCTAACAGGGCTGGTAAAGCAGATAGTCCCCAAACTTGGGCCAGGAGTGGGTGGCACTTAAATGCACCGGTGGATTCTGGGGGTGAGCATGGCAAAATTGAGGGCTGGAGCTGGAGAGCCCCAGTGGAGAGGTGCTGCCAAGGCAAATATGAAGCAACTGGAGGGCGGTGAGAGGCATTGCCGAGTCTGCCATCTGGCCTTCTCCTTCCAAAATTCACTCCCCTTCCACAGATGCCAGTGCTTTTCAAGGGTTCGCAGAAACAGAAGGAACCCACATTCCAACTGTCAATGAGAGTAATGAAGTGTCCTTCATCTCTGTTGAATCAATATAGTCATTCTTCTTTTATTTTAATTTTTCTTTTATATTGGAGCATAGTTGATGAACAATGTTGTGTTCGGTTCAGGTGTACGGCAAAGTGATTCAGTTATACGTATACATGTGTCTATTCTTATTCAAATTATTTTCCCATTTAGGTTATTATAGAATATTGGGCAGAGTCCCCTGTGCTATACCGTAGATCCTTGTTGGTTATCTATTTTAAATATAGCAGTGTGTACGACGTCAATCCCAAACTCCCAATCTATCCCCCCCCCCATCCCTTCCCCCCAGTAACCAGTAACCATGAGTTTGTTCTCTAAATCTGTGAGTCCGTGTCTGTTTTGTAAATAAGTTCATTTGTGTCTTTTTTTTTTAAAAGAGTCCGCATATAAGCAATATCACATGATATCTGTCTTTCTCTGCCGGACTGACTTCACTTAGTATGATTATCTCCAGGTCCATTCATGTTGCTACAAACAGCATTCTTTCATTCTTTTTTTTCTTTTGGCTTCACCGCATGGCTTACAGGATCTTAGTTCCCCAACCAGAGATGGAACCTGTGCCCCCTGCAGTGGAAGCACAGAGTCCTAACCACCGGACCTCCAGGGAATTCCCGTTATTTCATTCTTTATAATGGCTGAGTAATATTCCACTGTATATATGTTACTGAGCATATTCTATCTTCCAGAGATTCTGCTAAGGGCTTGATATGCATTATTGTGTTTTATAATTATTGTAATCATTTTGAGTCAGTTACCATCTACAGATAAGGAAATCGAGGCTCAGAATGGTTAAATAACTTGCCCATGTCACACAGCTCATTTCCACTTGACACAAGGGAAAAGGCCCATTATTCATTTATTCGTTCCACAAATTCTCCTTGAGATGCTATGTGCAAGACAGAAATGACTAAGAGCTCATCACCTGGTTTCTTTCAAACTTAGCTTCATTTCTTTCTAATTTGTTCAGCGAGCCTAAGAGCTCCTAGACAGAGTTATTAACATTATTTTGATAAGCCTCCAGGGAAGGAAGTTTCTTATGTTTTCTTGGAAACTTGAGTTCCTTAGAACTCCCAAGGATTTCTTAAGGCTAACCTAAGACCCTCTTGCTACAATTGAAGCCAATTCCTCAAGGAGATGGGTAACAGCCAGAGGGAAGTCTTTGAGAACAACCTGTCCTAGAAGGAAGGTAGATATAGTGAGATGGGGCCACAGGGTAAAAGAATATTAGTGCTAACTGAGACCTCAGAGGCTAAAGACTAATTCTCCCACTTTACAGGAGAGACAATGAGCCTAGGGAGAATGAGAAGTTTCTCCAAATTACTGAGCTATTCAGTAGCAGAGCTAGCACCAGAGTCTGGGGCTGCTTAGTTTCAAGGACATAAGAACATGGTGAGAGACATAGCTGAAGCTTTGAAGGCAGGCAGGTCATGATTCAAACCCCGGTTCTGAATTTCCTAGTTGTGGGACTGGGCAGGCTTTGCAATCTTGTATACTTGGTGCCTTGGTTTTTTTTTTTTTGGCCATACCGCATGGCTTGTGGGATCTTAGATCCCCAACCAGGGACGGAACCTGTGCCCCCTGCAATGGAAACATGGAGTCCTAAGCGCTGGCACACCAGGGAATTCCTGGTACCATGGTTTTCTTCATCTATAAAATAAGCTGATATCTACCTCATTGGGATGTTGTGAGGATTAAATGAGATCATGTATATGAGTCCCATTATGAGGCATAATGGGGGCTTAGTTGATATTAATTCTTTCCCTATCCTGGGCCCAGTCTTTTAATCAACTGTATTAGCTAATGTAACAAATCACACAAAACCTCAGTGGCTTGAAACAACGATAATCATCTATTATCTCTCCCAGTTACTTTTGGTTCGGAATTTGGGAATAGCTTTGTTGGGTGGTTCTGGCTTCATGGTCTTTCATAAGGTTCCAGCCAGATGTCAGCTGAGGCTGCATCATCTGAAGGCTTGACCGAAGCTGGGACATTCAACTTCAAATTGTCTTACTTACATGGCTGGCAGGTTGGTGCTGACTGGATGTTGGCAGGGGGTCTGAATTCCAGACCGCATGGGCCTCTCCACAAGGCTGCTTGAGTGTCTTCACAACGTGGTGTCTGAGTGAGCAATCCAAGAGACCAAAGTGGAATCTGCGATGTCATTTATTATAGATAAAGAAGACTAGAGCCTTGAAAATCATACACTTCTGCTGTATTCTGCTGGGCACACAAGGCCAGCTCTGAATCATAGGGCCAGACACAGAAGGGCCAAACACCAGGTGAGGATTACTGGGGGCTGGCTGACACACTGTGTCAGGATGAAGTTCTATTTCTGTGTCCACAGTTGTGCCAAGGTGTCTTGTCCCCTCTTAACTTCCCCTGTGTTCAGTGTTGAATTGGCATGTTTCAATAGTTTCTCCTGGTTCCTCAGGGCAGGCAGGGGCTGTGCCCCACTTCGTGTCGTCTGGAGTTCTGAGAATGCTGTTTGTAATTAGCCAAGCAATAATCCCCACCGCTGAGCTAACTCCAAGGCTCATCTGCATGCTTCTCTGGAGGTTTTTAAATAGAGAGGGATGTGCTAATGACACAGTACATTATCTGTCTGTTACCGTTTGGCAGGCAGTGTGGAAACGTGACTTTTTTTAAGGAGGAGTTAATCAGTATTAAGGCAGCTCCTGTGGCATTGTCATGAAGCAGGCACCAAAAGGCTGCCTGGGGAAGGCTGAGGTTCCAAAGTGCCCAGGGCCTGACAACATGCCCTTTGAGTGGCTATTGGGTATGACCGTGGGCAGAGATGGATGAGGCTTCTAAGAGACATTGCTGGAGGTCCCAGGGCCCTGACCCAACTGGGCTCATAACTATTGTCATCTTCCCACTCCCTCTGCATTTTGAAGGCATTGAGTCTGCTCCCAAACTCAGCATCATTCTCAGACAGGAAGCCTGTGAAGTGTAATTGTTGCCTATGTGCTGATAACTCTCCATCTATATGTTTACCCTACCTACTCCCAAACCTATTTCCTGAGTTCCAGCCTACCCACCACTCATTTCCATTTGGATGTCCCACAAGCACGTTGAGAACTGAACTCATAACTTTCTTCCCACACGAATCCTTCTGTGTTTTCCACCTCCATAAATGGCACCACCATTCTCCCTGTTGCCCAAGCCAGACACCTGAATGATAGGGCATAAGGATTAAGAGGGAAAGGTAGGAGGATGGGAGCTTGAGCGCCGAGCCTGAATCTCAGCTCTGCCATTTACAAAATGGGTTGTCTTTGGCAATTTGCTCCACTTGATGTCTCAGTTTCTTCTTTAGAAATGGAGATCATGATAGAAACAATCCAAGGGGGTTGTTAGGAGAATTAAATAAGAGACTTCATGCCTGTCGTATAGCAAGAGCTCAAAAAATGCTCTAAGAATCATTAGGCTCTTTGGAGTTTATCTCCTAAATATTTCCTGAATTCATCTACTTCTTTACATTTGCCACCGCCCAGCCTGGGTCACTGTCATTACTGAGCTGCACAAGTGCTTCCTGATGGAATCTCTGCAGCCAGGGAGATATTTTAAAAGTACAAATATGAGTGATGTCACATCCCTGCTTAAGTCCAGCCCCTTTGTTCTAAGAATTTGGGACAAGTCCGTTGCGTGGATCAAAGGTCTGTGCAGGCTTTCCCCTGCCTGCTTCTCCAGCCTCATCCCCAGCCTTCCCTTACTGAGCTTCTTTCAGTTCCTCTAATGGACCAGTTATCTCTTATCTTCAGGCCTCACACATGCTTTTCCCTCTTCAAAGAAAAATTCCCCCTGTCAAGTCCAGTCTCAGCGTTCACCGTGGATCGTATTGTTGAGAAAGAAAGGGAGAGGCAGGTAGAGGTGAAATCAGATCAGGGTGTTTTATCTCTTCCTTTCAAACTACTCCTAGGCCTTCAATAGACCCAAGGGTGGGGGTGATATTTGACTCCCAGGTGTCTTCATTGTCTGAAGAGCTGAGGGTGGAGGATTTTTCAGGCCAGAGCTAGAGTTTTCCCAGGTGTGTCCCGTTCTGCCCCTTTGCCTGGCCCTCAGTCCCTTTCGTTTTTAAATCTCAGTTACATGTCGTGCCTTAGAGAAACTGTTTCCAGGACTTGGCCAGGCTCCCCTTACCACCTCCCTCAGTCATGGCTGTTAATCTCCCCTATCTTCTCCCACACTCAATTCAGACTTGTTGAAATTATGTGTCATCTGGCAGAGATCAGGCTCACCTCTGTCTCCTTGGTGTGTTCATAGTGATGGGTGCTTAATGAATATGTGTCGAAGTAACAAATGAATGGGTTGCTACAATTTTTCAAGTCTCTATGCTATGAGTATCCAAAGGCCCACCAACGCTTCCTCTTTGTCAATGTTTTACTCTCATTTCAGAAGTGGGCACATAAATCAGATTCTTAACTTGAATGTGTTTGGCACTTCTTGAAAAAAAAGACATCTAGAATTCCTATGTTCACCCAATGAATACTTGTTGAGCATTTCATATTACCAGAAGATATTAGAGATGCAAAATTGAATATGACATAGCTATAGGGAATTGTCTGGCGGTCCGTGGTTAGGACTCGCACTCTCACTGCCGGGGCCTCAAGTTCGATCCCTGGTTGGGGAACTAAGATCCCATAAGCTGCACGGCGTGGCCGGAAAAAAAGGACTCTCACTGACTGACATAGTTCTAGGCTTCCTGTTGTCATGGTGTTTTCAGTCAGGTTAAATGAGGTATTGAACCAATATTTGTGGAATGAATGAATAAATGATGAATATGAGTAATCTAAAAAAAAACAAAGCTTTTAAACATTATAATTGGAGACATTTTAATGTGTGTTTTTACAGTGCAGTAGGAAATCTATCTTCAAATTCATTCATTCATTCAAATTAGTTACTAAACATCTATTATATTTTGAGTATATGAACTGGCTTCTGGATGGGAGCCATTAACTCCACCAGAAACGTGGAAAAATACCATGGGCTTTTGAAGACCAAATGAAATGTCCACACAAAAGAGCTATTTGCAATTTAAATGTGAAGCCACCAGCCTTGTAATAAACTGGCCAAGAAACAAACCCTGGGAACTTCTCATGAGAAGATTAGGTTTAGTAGTTTCGATAAATTATACAGGCAGTAAAAATCTGGGGAACTCCTAATTTGTTTATCCTCCATATTTAAGGTCACAGCATCAATCCATACTTGGGAAAGGCTGCCAGACCCTTGGGCCTGTTTGTAAACCAACCAGTTTCCGCCTACAGATCAGTAATTTATAACTTTTACGGACACATTACCATGGAAAATCTGCTGAAAGCAATGAACTCTCTCCCCAAGAAAATGTAGGCCCAGCATGCTTTGCATTCAGGTCTAGGGATAGTGCCCTGAGAGCCCAGAGTCGGGGATGAGGACCCTGGAGTGGAGCCATGGGTGTGATCCCATGTGGTCCCACAAAGGTTGCTTTCATTATTTTGGGGATGGAGCTTTTGGGCATATGAGCGATGTTGTAATGGGATTGAGTACCCAGGGTGCATTTCAACAACTGTCTGATTTAGTTCCTGGAGCATTTGAGGGGCCCTTATTAATGCATGGGTCCAGGGCTACTGCCCTGTACCAGGCGGTGCCCCCATTGTGTGTTTTCCACATTGCAGTTGTGTCTTCTTTGCTGAAGCCAAGAGACCCAGAACTAAAACCTGGAGAGGCCTTTTAATATGGATTGCAGTGGATCCTGGTTCCATGACAATTCAGTTAGGATTGGCCATGAGCAGCGCCGAGGCTAGGGTTGGGTTGGAGGAAGGCCTGTAGCAACGACTGCATCTTCTGTTCCCTGAATGGCCTCTCTTGCTACTGTTCTCTTCCTTACCAAGGGAGGTGAGGGTAGGAGCATATCCACTTTTCTTCAGCGTCCGCAGAGCTCTCAGTGCCTAAGGGCTGCAAAGCTTCATTTGCATCACTTTGAATCGCAGCCCTTCTCTCCCAGGAACCTGGCACAGTTTCCTCAAAGGGCCGAGTTAGATGCTAATTTGAGGGATTCTCCATTGACCTTGACTCCATCTCACCATAGGTTCTTTCCTCAGAGGTATTAAGGGAGTTTAGGTGTCCATTTCCCCCAGATTCTTGGAGGAGGAGGGATAGGAGTGCCTTAGAATGATTTGGCTAGATGTCAGCTCAGTCTGTTTGGTCAGCATCTCAATCAAATCAACCAAGTCCTGGAGGGGCCACCTACAGAAAAGATACCACAGATGTGCGAGGGTCAGAGTTGCACAGACAGGTCGTTGCTTATTAAAAACCCTGATTGCTCTGTGCCTATCTGGGTCTGAGCCCTCTTGATGTCTTTTTGTTTCCGAAATCCCTAGGAATTTTCAAGGCTGACTCAAAATGCATGGTAGTTTGGGTGACATGCCGCTCCTGGCAGACACTCTGACACTTCCCTGCAGGCGGGAGGACCTTGGTCCAGGGCTGGTGAAGAGCTGCTCCCAGCTGGAGCTGCTGGGGTCAAGGCCTGTGAACGTGCCCACCTGGCCCATGCCAGCCGTAGGCTTTCACTCACAATTCACCATTTTAGCTTCCCAGGGTTTGACAAAAACCCAGCTTTTACACCACCAGCGTTGCATGAAACTGGCTGTTTGAAACATATTAGCAGCTGCCGTTATACCCAGCTGGCAGGGTGCCAGGGTAGGAAATTAAACCTTGCATTTCCCCAGCCCTCCCCCCCCACTTCCTGCTAACCAATCGATTCTGTTCCGAGTATGCCCGAGGGTGCCAACACTTGCCTTTTGCCAGAGCCATGGCACCTAGAATTCTCAGTGAATTTGGATATCCATTTAGCCTCTGCCAACCCGCTGACGGGCTCTGCGAATTCTAATGCTATTCCCTGGAGAATGGTTCCCAATTGCCCAGTGTTTGACCCTGAGGTGAGTGTAGCCAGTGGAGAGATGGAGAGGGGTCATGGTTGCCAGCATCCCAATTTGACTTTTTAATGATGAAGAGGCAATAATTTATAAAAGTCAGAAGAGTGATATATGTCAACAGTTTAAGAAATCAGTACGTGAATAATAAATTACGGCTCTATTTATTCTGTGATAACAAAACTGTAATCTTTCATCGAGTGAGAAAATAACAAATGTACTGTGTTCTTATGGAGATAATTATTACTACCATGCCAAGGAATCATTGTGCCTCTTTTCCCAACCGTTTTACCCAGACTGCCTCTTGACCCATGTCTGATAGGAGCCACAGAAACGTGGAAGGCCCCTTCTGGCTACCGAGGAATTTACAATCCACTCGGGGAGATAGCAGACATACATGTTTATACCTGTGACACAAGGCTGTGATAAACACTTGTCTGAGAGAAGAGGTATCTACAAGGAACATGAGGCACAGCTCACACCCATTCATTCATTCATTCAGAAAATTTACTGAAATCTTATGATGCTCCCAGAATGATTCTTGCACGTGGGACTCAAAGATTAAAAATGTAAAAAAAAATGTAAAAATAGTTTCTGTTCTCAAGGAATTCACCATGAGGAGACAGGGGAAGAACATGACTTTCATAGGAAAGACTTGGGTTCAAGTCCTAGGTCTGCCTTGGGCAAGTCACTTTTCCACTCTAAGTCTGCTTCCTCATCAACAAAATGGAGGAGAATGAGAGCAACCTCAAAGGGATGGTGAGGACGAAATGAGAAAAGGCATGAGAAGAATACTGTAAGTAAGCCATAAAACACTGGATAAATGGGAGTTATCCTGGGCCACCAGGTGTGTTGAGAGCTGGGCTGGCTAACTGAGGTCTCCTGGTTTGGACATCTCACCACCAGACCTGACTGTTCCTCCTGTTGGTGGTCTGGTGAATCCTGCGATCTCAGGGCTGTAGACCTGGAGCCTGAGACTCATCCCCTCTGTTTCTCTGCCTGCTGGACTGGCCTTTGGGGGATGAGTCCTCTTATCTGCAGAGCTCACCTACCTCTCCTCCCTGCCAGGAAGCTGGAACCCTGGGAAGACTCTACCGTGATGTGGTGTGAAATCTGCTGAGAGCCTTGTGCCTTATTTACTTGTTCATTATTTATAATTTTTATTCTGGAAAATTTCAGACTTATATAAAAGTAGAGAAAAGAGTGTAACGAACCGTCATGTATCCTCAGTGTCAACAGTGATCAATGCATATCCAGTCTTGTTTCATTCATAGCCCCGCCTACTCCTCCCACCCCCTGGATTATTTTAAAGGAAAGCACTTTAAAAAACCACAATCATGATACCACTATCACACCTAAAAATTAAAAAGAAATTTCTTAATATTA
Source organism: Monodon monoceros (assembly GCF_005190385.1). Taxonomy (NCBI): domain Eukaryota; kingdom Metazoa; phylum Chordata; class Mammalia; order Artiodactyla; family Monodontidae; genus Monodon; species Monodon monoceros. The sequence goes on along the minus strand of NW_021703774.1, from coordinate 60,979,286 downwards.
GCAAACATTTAGTAGGAGTTCACTTTTCCCTGATTGTCCCAGAAATGTTTATATGGAGTAGATTTCTTTAAACTAGAGTCTGAACAGGGTCCACAGGATGTATTTTGTAGCTATTTTAGCATGTGTGTGTGCTGATGGGAATAATCTACTAGGGAGGGGAAAGTTGTTGATGCAGGACAGTGAGAGATTAATTTCAGGACCAAAGTTCTCCAGCAGATGCAAGGTCCAGCGCACAAGTAGAAAAGTTGACATTAGAGAGGGGTGAAGATACTTTCCCATCTGAACAAAGGAGGAGAGGCAGGGGGTGTGGCTTCAAAGGAAGGTAGGTGGGAAGGCGAGGTGATTCTTAGCTGGTTGCTTCTATTTTCTCAGTTAGGTGTGAAGAGTATAAGAGATTTGCTTTGAGCTGGGGAGAATCTGAGGACTACTCTGAATAACCTTCATTTGATAGATAAGGAGAGCAAGGCCCCCGAGAAGAGATTCGCCCAAGGTTCCACAGCTAGTTAGTGACAGGTTTAAGAGCAAAACCTAGGTCTCCTGGTTCCTAGGCCAGAGTTCTTTTTACTAACCCTGACTGTTCATAAACAGGAGAGCAAATGGTTCTTCTGTCTCCCTCCAGTGATGCTTGGCTGGGCTCTGATGGGCTAACAGGGAGGGCGTGTCCCTGGGGATGGTCACTGCTATTCCACATTGGTTTGGGTGAGTCCGAATATTGGGTATCATGATTTAAATCCAAGAGCTTGGCCAAAGAAGTGATTCAAAATCACGGAATCTCAGACTTAAAGAGGCCCCTCCTGGTGGTTCTCAAGACCCATGCTCAATGCTACACTATTCGCCAAGGCATCCTACAGTCCTCCAATGAGTGATTGGCCAGCTACTTTTTGATTGCGTGCAGTGACTGGGGGCTGGCCACCTCTCAAGCAGTGGACCCTACTGGGGGACATTTTTTTTTTTTTTTTTTTTGCGGTACGCGGGCCTCTCAGTGTTGTGGCCTCTCCCGTTGCGGAGCACAGGCTCCGTACGCGCAGGCTCAGCGGCCATGGCTCACGGGCCCAGCCGCTCCGCGGCACGTGGGATCCTCCCCGGACCGGGGCACGAACCCGCGTCCCCTGCATCGGCAGGCGGACTCTCAACCACTGCGCCACCAGGGAAGCCCGGGGGACATTTTTAATGGCAAGAAAACATCAGGCTAATGCTGGGTTGAAATTTGCCTCCCCATAATTTCTACCCACTGAGCCTAATTCTGTCTCTGAAGCCATACACTTAGACTCATCCCTCTTCTTCCTGACAGCCCTTCAGATACTTGGAGGCGCCTCTCAGTACCCCCTGCTGAGAAGTGATGCTGTGTCTGAGCCTGTCCCCAGAACAGAGGCCTCACCCTGGAGCTTGGAGGACTGATTCTCTTGAGAGCTCAATTTTTGTTACCTGCTTTGTGGAATCCAGGAAATAAATTCTGCTGTCTATTCCCTTTTCTGTTTCCGAAAAATGCCTTCTCTTTTCATTTCAGTGCCCTGGGACCCCAATCAAAGCTGTCTAGTACACCTCATTTCTCTTCCAAGAATGTTGCCTTCACCCTCTCATATGCCTCAGGCACACCACAGACCCTGCTTGCAAGAGACAAGCTCCTCCCTGCTCCTTTAAAGTCCAACAAGGAGCTCCAGGGCACCAAGCCCCAATCAGAGGTCACTCCTCCACCAAATCGTTGATCAACAACCAATAGGAAGTCTTTGTGGGGCATGGGGGATGCTCCTCAATGCCGTAGACACAGCTGTGGAATCTTCACTGGAATCCTTATACTTATCCCTCACTATTCAAATTCTTCCCACCCATCAAGGCTCAGCCTCAAACTCTGTTCACCTGAGAAGTCTTCTCATGTACTCTAACCTACGTTAACCTCCCCTTTCTTGGGAATCTTTATCTTAACATCAGTGGCATATGGGTAGGAGCCATCTTTGCCTGTGGGGAGGAATATTCTATCACAGATATTGTTTAGCTGCGGCAACGGTGTTAATAGAAAGCAGATCTGCTTTTAGTGAGTCTTTTGTTTCTAAATTCTCTTTGCACAGATGAGCCTTGGTTTTCTCCCCAAGCCCCGGGATAAGCTGTTGATGCCTAGGAGGAGTCTGACCGTTTTTACCCACCTCTTCTTAGCCCGGAGCCGACCTGGGCACACGATCACTGCTTTAAACATGACTCCCTGATCTTGTGAGTGAATAATTGGAGTGGTTCCCTGTTCCCAGCAACTCCAGAGCAGGGCATTGTGATTTTAAACTTTTCCTTTGAAACTCTCCCTTCAGATCTGCCTCAAGGAGGAGAGAGACCGGGGTGAGTGAGCTTTTGTACATATGTGAAGAAAGAAAAGTGGTGCCCACAGGGTAACCCTCCCTACCCTTTGCACACCCGCCACCCTCAGCTGCACGATAAGGCAGAGCTAGAAGGCCGTCTGGCAGGTTGGGTCTGTGATTCTCCAATGAATCAGGGGCAGGCATCTGACTTTTCTCCTCTTCTCTCATCCCCCTTCTCAGCCTCACCTTCCTTTCCTAATTATTTTGATGGGATTTCAAAGCCCAGAGCATCTTTTTTCTGGACCTCAGCAGTCCATATGATTTCATTTTGACTTTGCTTTGGCTGAGTCCTTGACCTTATAATTATTTTCCCAAAGTGCCTTCAGTCCCCAGCGCACACAGCTAATTATCTGTAGCGCATTCACAGAGTGATCTGTCAGCTTCTGATGGATCTGGGGCTCTGCGACCCTTGTCTGTTGCTTGGGTGCTGGGTGTTCTGGCTGGATGGCTTTGCATCACTCATTCGGAGTTTTGGCCTGTGGGAGGTTCTGAAAGGGCCCCATCCTTTACTGAGGCTGGTTGTCTGTGAGTAACACCCAGTGATCACCAGTTAGCTCCTCCTGGCTCTTCATTCCAACCGCGTGGTAGCTGGGCCTGCTTCCTGGGAATGAGGCCACCCTGGGAAATAATTTCATTCAATTATTTATTCAACTCATTCCTTCATCTCTTCAACATCTTTTGAGACCCAGCTGTGTGCTAGACATTATGCCAGGTGCTATGTGTCTGATTTGAAAATGAATAAACTATGACCTCTGCCCTCAAGAGCCCTGGTCTAGTTGAGGAAATGACAAGTACACAAGGTAATCTTATTAACTATAAAAGGGGCAGAGATCAAATACTCCCAGAGCTCCTAGGACAGGAGAGGAAATTTACATTTAAATGGGAGAGCAGGGAAGTGTTCTTGGGAAAGGATATGGTTAAGCTGGACCTGAAGAATGGATTTAATCTGGACACTGGGAAGCAGGAGGTGGAAGAAGCCCGCGAGTGATTGAGTCTGCAGGACCCTCCTGAAAGCCAGTGAGGACCCTGGCTTCCCGAAGGCCAGCTGCAGGGTCTCGTCAGAAACCTTGCCAACCGCGTGTCTGCCAGCCCCAGTCCTTACTCTCTCCCAACTGGAGCACTGATCCTCTGGAGGCTGATGGTCAAGCTCACGTTCATGCAGTGTCACAGGCTCATGGCTCCACTTTCTTCTCCTTTCTGGCTCATCTCATAAAAGCTGAGGAAGCTCCCCACTTCCAACTTCTCCCACCTCTTCACTCTCTACTGCATCTTCTCCAAGTACTGGATGAATCACTCTAAAATGTCAAAGATGCTGTCACACAAACTGAAGACTTGCAGAAGCCCACCTCCGCTGCCCCTGGACCAATGCTGTTTCTCATCTTTGTGCCTTTGTTTAAGCTGATCTTCCCTTCTCCTCACTCCTCTTGACAGGCTGACTCCTTACATCCTTCCAGACCCAGCTCTGGAAGGATGTAAGTGTTGCCTCTGCCTCACGACCCAGGCTGGAATACGGTGCCCCTCTCAGTGTTCCCCTAAACACCACTGTTTCCCATAACCACAATAAATTAAAATTACCTGTTTGTATTTGAACCTGTGTGCTGTGTTCTGTGAGCCCCTGTGTTCTGTGTTCTTTGAGGGCAGCAACTCTATTTTCCCATCATGTTGCATACGTAGTAAGTGCTTAATTGGTGTTTGCTGGGTCAAGAAATGCAGGCAGGGTACTCTGTAAAGCAGATGCCTCTGAAATCTATGTGATGAATTCTAGGATGAGGGATTGAAGAGAAGGACTTTGCGAATTTTTCTTAGAGCTGTCATGATATTTAAATTATCTCACTGCTCTGGGCATATTCTAGCAAGGCAGAAGGCCCTGGGAACACATTCAAAAGTGGGAAAGGCTTATAGGATGTGATGGGAGGCAGTAGTCTAGAGTGGCCTTCAGGCCTGGGGATTGGGGACCTTCTGGGTAAGACTCTTCTTTTACCCACATGTGTGGCCTTTGTCAAACCCAGGCCTCAACAGTCTTCAGGAGGTCAGTGGTTTTCCAGGTGTGGTCCCCAGACCAGCAGCATCAGCATCACCTGGGAGCTTGTTGGAAATTCAAATTCTCAGGGCCTGCCCTAGACCTACTGAATCAGAAACTTTGGGGCTGGGACTTGGCTATGTGTCTTAACAAGTCATCTAGGTGACTCTGTTAGATGCTAAAGTTGGACAACCTCTGGACTCGCTCAGTGCTTCTTAAATTGCACTCTGTATAAGAAACACTTGGGGTAACTTATTTAGAATGATGATCCGTAGACCCCATTATAGAAGCCTGATTTGGAAAGTCAGAGAGGCCCTGGAATCTGCACCTTAAACAAGCACCCTGGGAGATTCAGAATCCGTCTCCAGATCCTACACTGAGTTCATCAACACTGCAGGAGGTGATCACTGATGCCCCTTGTGGCAGCAGCCAGCCTCTGGTTCTGACTGACTAGGAGCTGAGCTGTTGGTACAATGAGTGGCAGAAACGCGGGCCTGAGAGGCAGGTGCTTGGCCTACCTTCTGATTGGCCAGGAGAGGCCCTCTGGAGGGAACAGTGATGACTGTGCTGTGGGACAGAACTCTGAAAGGAAAGAGGCTCTGTACCTGGAATGGGACAGTCTTTCCCCAAAATAGCCCAGAGGGGTACCAAAGGTAGGGTGTAGCAGTTCTGCCCCTTTAAACACCATTGTAATTTGCATTTAAAAATAGAAGCTCATGAATAATTTGTGAGTCATGAGCAAGCCCCTTCAAAATACAGTCATGAATAAAATATCCTGCTTTGCTTCCTCTAATGGCGCTGGCCTTTGATGTTTTATTGATGGCTCCCCTGCCCTGAGTGCTGCCAGGCTCCTGGATTAATTCATGTGATCGAGCCCTCGACCCTCCCGGGTAGGTGGGCTTGCTCTCGCTGGCTGGCTGGCTTGCTTACACATAAATACACCAGCCTGTTTTAGACAGTTCAAAAGAGTTGCCTCAGATTCCTTTGGAACAAAAAGTATAATTACAGGGCTGTGGGAACCTCTGCTCGGCCCCACTGAGAGCGTGGAACCTAAATCACCAGAAGCCATTGTTTGCAGCAAGGTGAGTATTTGGGGCAGGTGCAAGTGTGTCTCCCATTTTATTGCTTCCTAAGAAGCCAGGAATGGAAAGCAGACAGTTGGGAACAGAGCCTTTGAGAACCTCAGCCCGGTCAGTGTTGGTAGCTCCAACATTGCTGCGGTTCCAAAGAGGACCCCCCAAGTCTGGGACGATGAGAGGAGCCCAGGGCCACAAGGGACCATGGCAGAGCAGCTGAGCGAGAGACTACAGTGGTCCGCTGGGAAAGAGTGGGGGCTCCCTTGGACCCTGACTGCCCACTCCAACCCCTTCTCCCCACTCTGCGACCGACCATCAAGTCCTGGGCTACAGTCCCCAGGCAAGGTCTCCTATGGAGAGTAGGATATGGGTCCTGGTCAAGATGCAGAAGGAGGTCATGGGGTGGAGGCAGATTGAAGCCATCAGGAAGCACAAGCCCTGGTGGAAAGAAAAGACCCCAGAAGACACGGTTCAGCATGCCTGCACCCCCTCCAGGGATCGAGGGCAGCAAGACAGTCTGCATAAAGTGGGTTCTGTCCCACTGGGGGCAGGCAGCACCAGGACTAGACCTTCGACCACCATCTGCCAAAAAGTTGTCGCCAAAATATATCTGCCCATTATGATGTAAATGGCATCCCTAGAGTTGTGGAGCGTACAGTCTGCAGTCACACACAGCAGCCCTGGGCAGGGTTGGGGGGAAGGGGCTCTCTCATCATCACCCCAGGCTGCCCTTCAGGGGCAAGTGCATTTAATAGCATCAAAGCCTCCTGCGAAAGGAACTCATGGCATTGCCCACCAGGGGTGGGGATAGGTATTTTTCAGAGAGTATCTTAGTCCTTTTGGGCTGCTATAATGAATTACCATAGATTGGGTGGCTTATTAAGAGCAGTATTTGTCTCTCATGTTCTGGAGGCTGGAAAGTTCAAGATCAAGGTGTCAGCAGATTCCGTGTCTCATGAGGGCTGATTCCTGGTTTGTAGATGGCCATCTTCTTGCTGTGTCCTCACAGGATGGAAGGGACAAAGGAGCTCTCTGGAGTCTCTTTTATGAGAGCACTGATCCCATTCATGAGGCTCCACCCTCATGACCTAATCACCTCCCAAAGGCCCTGGCCCTTAATACCATTGGGATAAACATATGGATTCTGGGAGGACACAAACACTCAGTATACAGCACAGAGGGTACTGGCACTGGGGTTCCCTGAGGCTCCTAAAAGAAGATCATGCTTATGTCATTACGTCCCCCAGCACGAGAATACAGCCTTGGGTACAAAGATCTTCACTGTTCATCCAGTTCATTCATTCTACTCCTATTCATACTTGGATCAAGGGTTTATTCCAGTCTCTGGAATTAAGCCTAACTTAGTGTAGAGTCGGTATTCTGGTATAAGAATGTTGGTTTGACAGATTTGAAAGCGGATCAGAAGTGCGTGCATGTGTGTGTGTGTGTGTGTGTGTGTGTGTGTGTGTGTGTGTGTGTATGAGACAGAGAGAGAGGGAAGGAGAGAGAGGGGCTGTGGATGGAGGCTTCATTAGGAGAAACTAAGGAGCTCACAGGAGGTGAGAACAGCTAATTGCTCTCTTGTCCACACAGTCTGGGAGACAATGCAGAGTAAGGTATTGCTGAGACTCAGGGGAAGCAAATACTCTAGAAAAGGCAAGTGAGAAAACAGGAAATGTGTCCAGGCCAGAGGAGGGAGGAGATTGCTTCTATTTCCTCGTCTGCCTCTCAGTCTGTATTAAACAGAGCATCCTTTCTCTGGAACATTTTCCCTAATTTCATCCAGATCCCTTTGTTCAGGATTGACACAGGAGACAAGGTGGCCTGACAGGGACTCTGCAGCCAGATGGCTGGGATTTTAGGATAATACTGCCACTTCCCGATCGGGTGGTCTGGGGTGAGCTGGCGCTGGTGAGCCTCAGCTTCCTCACCTAAAAACCTGTAAAGTAGTCATTCCACGCATGACCTTGCAGGGTTGTCGTGAAGGTGAAATGAGGGTGTTTAAGCCTTGGCACTTAGTAAGCTCGGTAAGTGTAGTGTCAATGCTTCTTGAAAAGAAAATACATAGGAATGGTAAGAATATCACTGTAAGATGTGGGACAGGTATACATATTAAATATGATGAATTAACAACTTCATTACACATACATGGAAACAAATCACATATGGCACAAGGGTATTCTGTATGCCTCCTTCTTACCCTATTCTTAGTTTCTGAGCCCCTTCTTCCAAGAGATGAAACTTTTTTCCTCCTGTTTGACGGGCCATGTTTCAGGCTCTCCTTTATTTCACACTTGTGCTTTAATCATCTCAACCCCCAAGATTTTTTATGCAGCTCCTCTTGCCTGGGAGCCAGTTTTACAGAAAACATGATTTGAAATGTCTAACAAATAAATAAGCATTCTACACGTTTGTTCTACAAAGGATTCATTTTCTCACACCTTGGTGCCCCAGACAAATACATCTGCCTCACTGGCACCTTCAGTGGCAGCTGGTGTGCTTCTGTGTGATGGCCAAGAGGCAGGGGCAGTGCCCTGAGTGCATAAGGTGCGAAAGACAAATGTCATTTGGGAGTGCGCTTTCATGGGCATTTGGGGGAAGGCTGTGGTGGCACCTGGGCCGCTGCCTCTTCTCACTGAAGTGTGACTTCCACTGGCTACTGGCTCCTGCAAAATGGTCTTTTGTGATAGGGGCATTTGAGAGTCAGCCCTGCGCTCTTGAAGTAGCAAATACCATGGCTGAAATCTCACTTTGGCAAATGATAAGCAATCAAAGCCAATGAAAGTTTTCTTTTTCCTGCTGGGCCCCTAAAAATGGCACCGATGTAGATTCCTGCTTGGGTTTATATAAGCACTTAGTAGCAGTGATGGGATCCCCCAACCCCATCCTGCCTCCCCACTCACCTCCATCACCTTTCCAAGTCTTCATGGAGACAGGGCTGTGTTCAGTCGATTCCAGCTCTGGGGAGGCCTGGCCCAACACCAAGTGTGTCAAGCCTCAGGCCCATGGGGAACAGGACAGATGGACTGTTTCAAGGACCTAATGCATCTTCCCACAGATGCAGTGGGAGAGGGACTACAAAAAGGAAGTGTTTTGCTCCAATGTAGATGCTCCCTCCTCTGGCTGCAATAACCTCAGAGCACTAGGTTCTAAAGAAAGCTCTGTGATCCCAGAATTTCATATCCATTCACTCGACAAACATCTATTCTGAGGTCCTGGGTGTACGGTATTGCTCTTGACCTCGAGAAGCTCACAACGAACAAACTGCAGAACAGCTGATGTGAGTGCAGAGGGCAGGGTAGAGTGTGGGCAGATGGAATGACTGGGCACTGCTTCATGAGTTGGGGCAGGGAGCAAAGGGCATTTGTAGAGGGGACAGCTTGTGCAAAGACACCAAGAGAACAGCATGACATGTTTGCAAAGTTCTGTCCCTAAGTGTCCTATACTTGCTTCTCCTCATTTTATTTTCTTCCTTCCTTTCTCCATTCAGGGTTCTGAAATCACCTCCATCACCTGTCAAAGACCTAGGAACTACTGCAGAATCTTCATGGGGAGCTTGGCCACCCGGCCAGGACATCCTTACCTCTGATGAAGACCAGTGGGCAGTGTCAGTTCAGACTCAGTAGTGCTCTCGAATGAGCTCCTGGCATGCTGGGTCTTAAAAGACGAGGCTCATCCACTCTCACCCCACTGGGCCTCTGCTCTTCCTCAATTGCATCCACATCCGGCCTGCTCCAGGCACAGGGCCTTTGCACTGCCTGTTTCCTCTTCCTGGTAAGCCTCCTTCCCTAGGTATCTGCATGACTCACCCACCTTTTTTTTTTTTTAATGTAGCTGCCTTTTATTAAGTGCCTACCATGTGACAGGGGCTGATCTAGCATTTTATGCATTATCTCATTTAATCCTCACCATAAGCCCATGAATTAGGTATCATCATTCACTTTTTAAGGACTGGAGGTCTCAGAGATTGAGTGACTTGCCCAGGTCTCCTCTGCTAGGAAGTAAAAGGCTCTGTGTGTGTCCAGGTTTATCAGGTTTCAAAGTCTGTGCTCTGTTCCTGTTGCTTTTTTTTTTTTCCCCACCCACTTCTTTTAAGTCTATTTTTAAACGCTCCCTTCTCAGTGAACCTTCCCTGGCCATCGTATGTTCAACCCCTCATCAATCTACATCTTCATTTCCTGCTCTATTTTCCTCCAGAGCATTTATTAACATAGCTTATATTTTGCTTACAAATTGTCTTTATTATCTATCACTCCCCAGCCTGCAATTAGAATGTAAGCTCCTGAGGACAGAGCTAGAACAGTGCCTAGCACATAGCAGGTGTGCCCTACATGTGTGTTGAATAAATAAGAGAGACATGGATATTTCTGAGGACTGAAGAGACATGGCTGGGCCCATCTTGCACCTCTGCTGAGAGGTGGTTGTGCATTGCAAGAGAAATCGCTAGGAAATTCCTCCGCCCGGTTTCCAAACCCCTGCTCCCTTGACTCGGGGCCCCACCGATTTCTTTCAGAGAGGCCTCATGCCCCTCTGCCAGATCCGGTCACAGCATCTTCACGATCTCACTGGGGCATTGGGACTAGGAAGACAGTGGCGGCCCCTCTTCCCATCCTCCACACGGCAGATGCTGCTCGGATGTTTGTTCAACTGATTGGGCCACCCCCTCCTTGCTCTCACCACAGGCAGTATTTTCTTAGCGTAACTTGGCAACAAAGGTATGAAACGGAGATATAAGAATGCCCTTGTTCACAGCTTCTGGTTTCTGCCTACCTGAACTCACCAGCAGGAAGATCTTTTATTCGGGGGTGTGGGGGGAGGAGGGAATACAGAGCCGGGGGCCCTGGTTAGCTTTCTTGCTGTTTCTCCCGCTGCTTTTGCAGTGGCCTTTCTGCCCTTGGGATCCCAGGCTGTCCGGTTACTGAGTAGCTCATCGCCCCAGCCTCGCCATGCGTACACCATCACTACAGTGATGCTGGTCTCCGTTCCGTCCACCCTGAGACCTCCCAGCAACCCCTAAAGACAGGGGTTGTGCCATAGGAAGGTGACACAGGAGCAAATCACGAGGGGAGAGATTGGAGGGAAATCCCATCGTTCCCTCACAGAGGTGGGGCAGACCAGAATTCCCTTAAAATCACCCTTCCTAGAATGGGGCCAGGTGAGGGGGATTTCCTCAGGGCTGGAATAGCCCAGGCTTCGCGGGGCCTTAGCAGGCTCCCAGACACAGCTGCCTCTGCTCCCCCTTCCCACAGCAGAGGGAACCTTGGTCCTCCGGGAGCCTTCAGCTAGAAAGGAGCTCTAGTGGAAGTCGGGACCCAGTGCTGGGCTGAGCAGGCACGTGAGCGCCAACTCTGGATGAGTTGGTGGACGGGCCATCTCTGGCATGGGCCGGCCCTCTGTGAGCTTCAGTGATGTTTGGGGCTCTCATCCAAAGGCAGGTGGTTTCCCCGGCCCTCCCATTGCTTCTGTAGCTTTAGGCACAGAACTGATGCTATACATGAAGTAGGTGACTTGCTGTTACCCCCAAGAGGGCCCTCAGCCCTCCCCTGCTGCAGGGTTCAGAGGGAGAATTCTAGTTCTGGGGCCTGTTCTTGTGATGGAGGCTGATTTTGCCTGGAGGGTTGATCTCTGGTGGAAGAGATACACCAGAAGCTTTCCAGGAGAGCACAAATCCATGGGAAATAAGTTGCGGCTTTCCCTGCCTGTCCCAACCTGACAGGGGAGAGAGAAGCCTGGGCTGAGAGCGACTGCCCTGCTGATTCACCTCTCGAAGGCCCTTTCCCTGGATTGGCCACCTCTCCATCCCTGAACCCGGGGCTAGACCCTGACCGGCCGTGTGCTGAGGACCCGGGCACCTCTTCCCTGCGTTTCGGGTAAGTCCTGCAGCTAAGCGAAAAATGCAATGACTTTTTGGACCTCAGTGTTCTCATCTCTAAAATGGCCTGACTGATGATAAGTGGGCTTTTTCTTCATTCTGAACTCCCAAGCTGGAGCCTTGCAACGTGCACTGCATAGACCAGAGACCAGGAAACTCCAATTACACCTCCAGCTCAACATGTATTAGCTGTCTTTCAGCCTCACTGAATCTTTTTTCTTCCTATGCAAATACGGGCTCGTAACACCCCACAAGGTTACTAGTAGGGTAAACTGAGATATTATATGGGACAAAACTTTATAAACTTCTAGGTTTTATACAATGGAAAGTGCTTAGAAATCTCTGAATCTGGGAATGAGAGGAGCCTGCAAGTCAGAGGGCATATGAGACCTTAACTCTCAGGGGGCTGGCTCACTTCTCTCTCAGTCTAAATTATCACTACAAATGGACAGCAGCCCTGAGGTAGCTCTTTATTTGACCTTGAAGAGACATTTGAATATCATTAAGCACTCCAGAGAGTCAGACGACCTGAGACCTCTTGACAACCTTAAAATGCAACCTGGCCATGGGCATCCCAAGTTGCCTTGCTTTCCACTGGGCTGCTTGTCCTGGAGGTGGGCTCTCTTAAAGAGGTGGCATTTGGGGGGTCCTTCTAGCCATCAGTTTACAACTTTGGTATTTGGAAGAAAGAGTCAGAGTCAACTCAGAATTGCCCAGGACAAACTCTCCAGTCTGCTGTGTTTGCTGCTGCCAGATGGACCCGTCTGTTTGGGATGGGAGAGGGGTGTTAGGAAGAGAAGAAAAATTCTCCACCAGGTACCATTTTTTACTCGCTCAGAAATTTAACTGGGGATCCCTACAGCTTCAGTTGGAGCCCATTTCTCCTTGTCTTTCCTCAGTGATAGGAAAATAATTGGTTCCCATCATCTTCAATGTAGATAATCTCACTAGAGTGAACAATTGCTACACCACCGATTGGGCTGTGGGGCTGAGACAAAGGCAAATTCCAGAATTTTGCAGATAGATTTGATTTATTTTGTGTCTCTGTCTCATCTGTGACATGAATTTTCAGTTTGAAAACTATGATCATCATGATTTTAGCTTTCCCCACATCCTTTTTATTTCTTCCTGAAGTTCTTTTATCATCTATCTTGGTTCATTCTCTATTCTTACACATGAAAATGAGATCTGCCCACTTCCTTCGTCTTGAACCTGGGCTCATCAAGGTTTCTCTGTCTTTTGGGTGGTTTTATCCAACTTCTCTTGGAATCTTGATGGTAGGAGCTGCAGAAGCAGGGTGAGGATACTTTTTATACATCCTCCAGGCTGGGAGGGTGGATGAAGAGGTTACTGTCTTTCCTGGTTGCTCTAAAGCCTCCCACCCTGACCATGGGGAGAAGAAAGCAGGCAACATTTGGCAGCTCTATAAAGGTGCACTTTATTTTTGTAGAACTTTCAAATTTTTTCCCGAGGGCAAGTACATTCCCTTTGTAGAAGCACAGGGATTGGGCAGTTATATTTAAGAACCATTTCAGAAAATAGAGTATGCCTCTTGTCTTAGTTTGGGCTGCTGGAACAAGAACTCCATAAACTGGATTGCTTAAATAACCACGAACATTTATTTCTCACAGTTCTGGAGGCTGGAAACCCAAGATCAGGGTACCAGCATGATTGGGTTCTAGTGAGGGCCCTCTTCCTGCTTTCTTCAGATGGGGGATGGTGGGGGGAAGAGAGAGAACAAGCTGGGATCTTTTCATTAAGGGCACCAAACCCATCATGGAGGTTCCTCCCGCGCACAACCTCATCCAAACCTAATTACCTCCCTAAGACCCCATGTCCAAATACCATCACTTTGGGGATTAAGGCTTCAACATACGAATTTGGCGGGGGGGGTACACAAATATCCAGGCCATAGCACCTCTCCTCCTGTAGTTTGCATCTTCTAAGCTTTCACAGAAGCCATGTTCAGTCTTATTTCCTAGCTTAAACTAATGGGGTCAGTACCAGCTGCCTGTAGGCCAATGTGACAGTTTTTTGTGTTCACTGGTGGGCATTCTCCAACTGCTGAGGTGACGAAGTTAACAAAGAGGATGCAGAGGCCTGGAATAGGACAAGAAATTCAACTCGTTGCTCACAGCCACAACTGAACCCCTGGGATCTGTTACAGGAGTGTCCTTTTCTCCACACTGATGCTCAGAACTTCCTAACAAGGCCCGTGTAACAGTGCTTCTTCAATACATTTAGTGTGATTATGCACATGCTGTTACAGAACACCTTTGAAGTGTGCTTGCTTTGAATTTACTTGAATCAGATAATTAGTTTACAGACAGAAAATATATACTGTTTTAATTTGTCCAACTTTAGTAAGAACTGCTTGGGGAGTTGTGTGCAGCATGCTATAAAAATAACTCCTTTTAATTATATTTATTCACTTAATGAATCACACAGATAGTAGGTAAGTGGAACGTTGAGGCAGCCTGCAGAGTTGCCCCAAAGCTTCACATTTGTACCGTGCCTTATGATTTATAATGTAATTTCAAATCCAGTCTTATCTTACATTTGCAGGGAATTTTTCAAGCTTTTGTACACCTAGTAAGATATAATGCTGGATCTCAGTTTTGGATCTTCTGGCTTCATGTCTTGTGCTTTTTACAAATGCATTGAGAAAAATCACACAATGGAGTCAAGAGAGCCTCATTGGAATTCTCACCCTGACACTTAGTAGCCATGTGACCTTGGGAAGGTCACTTAACTTCTCTGAGCTGCAGTACATGAAGTCCTCATAGGTTAAACTAGGAGACAATAAACCTGAGACTGCTTTGGAATGCATAAAGTGTAGATCTCAAGCCTTACATGGAAAAGGATGCCTGTTAATGCAGAGATTAAATGGGGTGCCTGGAGAGGCCATAATTATTCATGTTGTTGTTATTAGTAAGTGCAATTGACAACTGCTTCTTTGTATATAGCCCACACAGAAATTCACCTGGAGGCAGATCTTCTAGAACTCTTGATCCCTCTTTTTTTTTTTTTTTTTTTTTTTTTTGCGGTATGCGGGCCCCTCACTGTTGTGGCCTCTCCCGTTGCGGAGCACAGGCTCCGGATGCACAGGCTCAGAGGCCATGGCTCACGGGCGAGCTGCTCCGCGGCATGTGGGATCTTCCCGGACCGGGGCATGAACCCGCGTCCCCTGCATCGGCGGGCGGACTCTCAACCACTGCTCCACCAGGGAAGCCCTTGATCCCTCTTTTTACCCCCTCCCATAGTACTTCTCACCATCTAACACACTATACAATTTCCTTATTTATTGTGTCTATTGTCTGTCTTTCCTCCCACCAGAATGGAAGCTCCAGGAGGGATGGAGTTTTGTCTGTCTGGTGCATTGAGGAATGCCCAGCATCTAGAATGTACTATCTGGCACATGTTGGTCACTTAATAAGTATTCGTTGAAATAAAAAATCTTTTTGCTCTGTGGATCAATCCAATGATTTCCCTTCACTTATGCAAATGTGGGCTTTCAGGGAGGGGGCATGGAAGAAACACAGCAACTTGCAAAGGGAACCTGGGTCTTTCTGTAAGACAATGAAAGCCAACTCCTCCTCCCCAGGCTGGAAGTTGGGATCTTCAAGGGGCCCAGAACCAGGCTAAGACGAGGATGAGTTGAGATCGCTGACCCGGGGAGGAAAGGGCTCAGGTCGTCGGCCTGGGTACAATGCAGAGGTGTAGAGATTCATCAGGAAGGTGATTTCAGCACACAGTAGGACTGATTCTGGAAGGGCCTCCAGTCCCAGCTCCATTGGCATCCTTTGAGAATAGTGACTGAGCAAAGCATGGTGCTCAAAGCTGTATCAAGGGGACAGCTTGTGTCCTGGGCATCCTGGATGTCTTCCCTCAGGTAGTGGGCAGGGAAGGCAGGAGGAAGGCAGGGCAGGAACGGGTTAATGTGACCCTGTTCTTTCTGCTTGGTGTTTTGACTCTTTTTGGTATGAGTTCAGGATCCAGGGTCCCTGAGAAATGGGGGGGGGGGAGGTGGGGAGCCTCAAGAAGGGACTGCTGAGCTCTCTGCTAACAGGACTTAAGAAAGTTCAAGTAATGAATTTGAAAAAGAAAAGAAAGACGACCATATTTGTATTCCAAGTTGATTCAGTTGTAACGTTCTTTTCACAGAAATAGCAATAAATACATAGTTTTTGTTTGAATATTCTGTCTTTGCTCCCCCAAATCTCTTCTTTAAGTGTATGTGCATATAATTAGTTAGGTTTTAAAAAATCAAACACATCCCTGTTTCCTTTTCCAAACCATTACAGAGTTTAACATAGAACTTTACAGGTTTTTTTAAGTGAAAAAGAAATACCACTTATAATTTCAGTTTGCCTCGACTATCGCTTATGTTCCCCAAACCTCATCTGTACATCTGAACTGTACAGGGATCCCCCACTTTTTGTAAGTTTGTTTTATGAAACTTCACTTTTATGAAAGACCTACATTAGTACCTGTTTTTGCTGATGGAAAGAAATCTGAAGAAGATTTTTGCTTTACAAAGTGAAAAGCGAAAGTTCAGTGTTTCTTTTGCAGGAGCCCTTATAGAGGCAGCAGGCATCTGGAGCAGTGGCAGTGGCCCTGCCAAGCTCCTTCCCCAGGAATTACACTCAGCACCTTAGCACCAAGCCGCCATGGCTTTGACTTGTGTCTGTAAGCATCTGTGCTTTGTCTCAATTTGTTTTGTGCATCCGTTAGCAAGATGTGTCCCGAGGTAGCTGCTTCTTTGCTTTACGCCACTTCGGTTAATGAAAGGTTGTATCGGATAGCGGGGGAGACCTGTATATATACATGCATTCACACTTGGCGTGTTCAGCCACCACCAGTGCATGGTTTATTTCTTAAAATAAATGAACTGGGAAAAAAGTGCAAATTGCCCTTTCCCAGACAGTGTACCTCAGATCACACTTTCTAATAGAGAAGATGCAGAAATTCCTTGCCTAAAATGTGTCTACAAAGCTGCTTCCCATAGAATTGAGCATGTGTTGCTTGGTTGAGTTGGTGAAGGTTGGGGATGCCTTAGATTATAAATACATATGCTTAAAAATGTATTCCCCTCACCTCGTGACATGTATGATAGAGAAATATTTTTTTCCAAACGTGGAAACCACTATCTATTTCAGTATCTGGGTCTCCTTTCTTGCTTTCCCTCTTTTGAGTGGTGGTGGTAGTGTGTGTGTGTGTGTGTGTGTGTGTGTGTGAGTGTGAGAGAGAGAGACAGAGAGAAAGAGAATGAAAGAGGAAAGAGAGAGAATATGAGCTAGTGACTCTCAGCCCTCTTAAAACTGCTGATCCCACAGAATGGTCACATCTCTTATTTCAAATAGCCATGACAGATTTGAATAATAGGTGCAGTAGAGAGAACAGCTGGTACCTAGAGGGCACCAAGCACTTACCAGTCAGGCACTGGCTTCCAAAGCAGAAAAGCAGGTCGGGGTGAGGCTGTGGGGAGAGGCAGGGGGCGGGGTTCTGATGGGTGGGGTCCTGATCGGCTGGGTCCCCAGTTCCTCCTACCTCCGTCGGGTTTTCAGAATTCAAGTACAGGTCAAGAGCTCCATCCCCACTATACTTCCCACTCTTGCATAGCTGCGGTCCAATCATTTAAAAATGCACCTCTGGGCTTCCCTGGTGGCGCAGTGGTTGAAAGTCCACCTGCTGATGCAGGGGACGCGGGTTCGTGCCCCGGTCCGGGAAGATCCCACATGCCGCGGAGCGTTTGGGCCCGTGAGCCATGGCCGCTGAGCCTGCGCGTCCGGAGCCTGTGCTCCGCAACGGGAGAGGCCACAGCAGTGAGAGGCCCGTGTACCGCAAAAAAAACAAATGCAGCTCTGTGAGAGAGAAGGCAATATCCCAGAAGTCTTAACTGCCTTCAGGAGCTCAGACTCTTCCAAATATCTTGTTTTAGTCTGACCTTGGGTAGCAAGTGTTAAGCTAAAGGAAAATCATTTAGCAAAAGCAAAGCAGAAACTGATCAAAGGGTGCTCTAGGGAGGAGTGGAGGTGGGGAGAGGATGGAAGGGCAAGATTTGCCCTCTGTGTTTCTAGAATTTCTTCTTCCCCCAATTTCACAGCACTGAGTCACAGACTAAGATAGTGCATTATCAGAGAGAAGGATGAGGACCCCTTTCTGTTCCTTACTCAACGTCATCCAGCTTCTTTCTCATCTGAGACTTGCCTTCTGCACCAACGATGATTGCAGCGCTCTGCCTTAGTCTGCAAGTTTTCCTAGCTGGGCAGGACTTCTGCATCTGCCCTCAGTATGTCCCTGGGACCTTCCCTGGGCTTTTTGGAAAACCAGGCACTGCATCTTTAAGGACCAAATGAAAAAGAAAAGAGACGTTGTTGTTGTTGTTGCTGAATACATACTGTATTTAACATTTTTTTTAATCCCAGAGAAGTGAAATGCAACATCTGTTTGAGTTTATGTAACATCCAAAGACTGACGACTCAGAATTTCCTAATTAAAGTCATTTTTAAGGCACTCTGCAGAGCCAGCTTTCATCTCTTCCTTCACTGGGTTTTTCTCCAAACTGTAGCAGAATACCTGGGTTCTCTTTCTTCAGAGTGATACACACATGCTCATGCTTTTAACCTGCTCTTTGTCCTGACGACACCGAAAAACAGCACAATTCCAATTGGGAAACAGGAAAGGAAGGAAATACACGTGGGGAGATGGGTGAGGAGAGCACGGAGAGAACATCCAAGTCGATGAACTGATGTGGTAGGAGAAGAAAAGAGAAGGAGCAGAAGGGAAATGGAACAGGGTAGGGTGGGCCAGATGGCTGGCGGCCGGTGAAAAATAGGCTACATTTCCCAGTGCAATTTCAATTAATTTAGCTGGTTCCTTTTTTTTTTTTTTTTTCATTTTTAAACATAGGGCCGGTATAAGAGAGGTGTCTCAAAATTATGGAAAGTGTATATAGGTTAAGTGTGCTTGACTGTGCTCATGCACTGATGAAGGTTTGATTTTAGAGATAGGTATGATTTGAGGGGTTGTAAAAAGTCTGCCTCTGATAAAAAATAACCTCCCCTACTGGCCCACCACTATGCCTGAAATTCCCACCATGAGGGCCACTCCTTCAGATTAAGGCATTTATCTGTAGCCCCTATTAAGACGTAAATGTCACCTGGGAGGGGTAACAATCAACTCTTTAGCACCCACTGACTGAACTGTCTGTCATCTATCAGAGAGTAGGGCCCTGAGAGATGGGACGTAGGGCAGGAACATTCTGACTAATGGGGAAACAAGGCTTGGTGATATGCGATACAGGAGAGGGACCAGCTGGGCAGCTGAGGGTGTGCTTGACATAGTAGTTGCCTCGGGAGGTTACTTGGGGGCAAGAGAGTAACCTTTGAGGGAGATGGGGTAGCAAAAACAACCCTTCCCACATCACAAGTTTCCCTAGGCTGTGTGTGTGTGTGTGTGTGTGTGTGTGTGTGTGTGTGTGTGTGTGTGTG
>NW_021703774.1:60719957-60960470 GCF_005190385.1 Monodon monoceros | reverse complement strand
GTGTGTGTGTGTGTGTGTGTGTGTGTGTGTGTGTGTGTGTGTGTGTGGTGTGTCTAACAGTTTGTAGATATTACAACATTCTGTGTATATATCCAATATAGAATTCACTTGGGTCTATTATGAACGTAGTATATCTCTATGATTTGTATATAGTGTGTGCACATGTGTACACACACACACACATTTACTCACACTCAGCAGTGGAGATCTTGTAAGTGTGAAATGTGAGGTGTCTCTTATTAGCCATCTGGGGTATGGATTGTCCAATTCTTGGGGAAAGGACTGGCTTGGGGCAATGTGACTCCTTTCTCTGTTATCAGTAGACCTGCATTCAATTCAGGTGGCTCTGCAGAAATGGCCAAGGCTTGGGTTATAAAGACTGGGCACGGGCATTCCCATCTGGATTGGGATTTGGAGAATGAATGTCTCCAGCTTTGGAGTTTGGGAGCCTGGGGGAAGGGCAAGTAGGGAAAGAATCTGGGTAAGGGTAGGTTTCTGCTCTGAGAAAAGCTGGAAGTTGTCTGAGAGCAGCCCCCAGGCTGGGTGCAGGCACCAGCCTCTATGTATAACTGGAGGGACCTTCCAGCTCTCCAGGGATCTGCTCAGGTTGGTTGACCTGATGGGCAAAGTTCAGTGGGAAGGGTCAGAGATGGGGAAGGTTCAGGGCTGGAGGAATGGGAAGAGAACTCATCATTCCTCAATGGCCTTTTCCTATTCTTGGTGCTGAAGAAAGCTTGGGAAATAAAGGATGAAGGATGTGGGTGGTGGGAAGAAGCAAAGGAGAGAAGACACTAGAAGTGCTTCTCAACTCTAGTCTCACTTTAGAATCCTCTGCGTGACCTTTTAAAAATACCAGGGCTAGGCTACCCCCAGAGATTCTGCTGGAATGAGCTGGGGAGGGGACCAGAACTGGGTTTTCTGTAAGCTCCTCAGGTGTCTTTAATGTGCATGTGGCATTAGTTAAGAAGACAGCACCAGAGCAATTGCGAAGTCTGGTTCTGAGATGGTCAGGCTGGAGCTGAGTGGCTAGTCACCATCACGCACATGAAGAAGGAGAAGGGGAGGACTGATCTGAGGGGGTAGGGTTAGGGGCTTCTGAGAGCTTCTATCTGGACAGTCAAGCCTCTGCTGATGTGTGTGGCTTTACAGCCTCACAAGCTGGTGGTTTCTAACCCCACTTCTGGTTCAAATCTGCTTGAGGTGGAGGTGTTTGGGCAGAGGGAGAGAATTTCCCCCACTGTTTTCTGTCATTTAAAAGAGAAATAATTCACTGTGCCCCATGGGGCCAAGAAGACAAATTCTGGGGCTGGGTGCTTCAAAGATGGGAGTAGATTTTCTGCTGTATGATAAATACATATTTCATAAATAAATCAATAAGCAAGGCAATAAATAAAATAATGCACACACTTTTTGCCTTCTTAGGGTGGTTCTTCCCTCACCCCACTGATCCTAGTGACATACACTTTGCCCTTGGTCACCCGAAGGTACCCAGCCTGGCCATGTAGGGGAAATAAGACTGCTTTGGCCCTGGCTCTCCAAGGATCAGAGAAACCTAGAGAGAGTATTAACACTGGCCACCCATGTGGAGAAGGGAGAAAGAGTGGAGATACATACTCCCTCTCTTTTTCACCCAAAAGTGTAGGCAGGGCAGGCAGGGTTTGGGAACCAATGCTGGAACATTTTAGGTATCTGAAGTCCAAGCTGACCAGTACTTCATCCCAGCTTCACTTAGAGGGATGGGCATGGACTTGAGATCTGGATGGACCCACTCTTTCCACACAAAAAGATACAGCAGGCATGGGCCTCCCTGGTGGCGCAGTGGTTGAGAGTCCGCCTGCCGATGCAGGGGGCACGGGTTCGTGCCCCGGTCCGGGAAGATCCCACATGCCGCGGAGCGGCTGCGCCCGTGAGCCATGGCCACTGAGCCTGCGCGTCCAGAGCCTGTGCTCCGCAACGGGAGAGGCCGCAACAGTGAGAGGCCCGCGTACCGCAAAAAAAAAAAAAAAAAAAAAAGATACAGCAGGCACAACTCTCACTTTAACACAGCTCCCCAGGAGCCAGCCAGCTAGCCAGCTAGCCCATGGAGACTGCTGTATGGCACGTGGTGGGGTGGGAGGGGTACAGGTCATGGGATGAGGGGATGGGAGGATGGCGAGGAGACAGGTAGGATGGCACTCATTTTAATGGGAAATCAGCTGTCCAGGGCTTCAGCTTCTGGAGCCACCAGCCATCACTCATTTCGTCCTCTTTAGTCTCTGCCATGTGGTTCTGCTCCTGGGTGTGCCTTGTCCTACTAGGTGACCTGTATGTGGACATGGAGACATGTAAATAAAATGGGCATTAAGACAGTGACCAAAGAATGTCATTCCTTAAAAGCAGATGTTCATAATCTGGGTTCCATAAATAGATTGCAAGGGGACAACGACCCTGAGATTTTTATGCAAAATTATGGGTACTTATTTACATATGCATTGCTCTGTCAAGATCGTCTATAGCATTTATGTGGTTCTTTTAAAAATGATTAAAAACTAAAATAATATTAAGGGATTCTAGATTGTTTATAGGGGTAACCCATCAGCAAGGCACAAAAGGATCTATAGAAATGGGTGGGAATTCCAGACCCTCCATGGCCTTGGTTCTCAGCATCTAAAAGCACAAGGTAATTTGCAAGAATCGCTGATTCACCAGAACCCTATGGCTCACCCAGTATACCTGTGCATGGGCACATATTTCAACTGTGCTAAAACTTTTTGAATATGCCTGTATTATTCAACTTGAAGTTGTCAATCAGTTTTTCTTTAAAAAAAGAAAAAATTTTGCCACTATTTTTTGGGGTACTTGTATATATTGCTTCATGTAATAGTGGTGGTCCTAAAGAAGAAGTGGTGAACTGAAGTTTTAAAATAAAAAGGGTATTTTTGAAAGTATGAAAGGAGTTGCTCTGAGGTAAATCCAAGCATCGGACATCTTCCTCTTTCTTCCCTGATCATTTTTGTATGCTTTGTTTCGTTGGAGTATTGACATGCTGGGTTTGCTTACAGGGATGTACTGCTATAATGGCATAACTAGTTCTTATGATTCTAAATGAACACTGTTGCATTTTCAAATTTTATGCATGGTTTCAGTTTCAGAAAGAAGCCAAATTCCAAGTTCTTATAGAGATGGTCAAATAAACTTGTTCCAATTGTTTGAAGTTTGCAGACAACCCCGTTATACATGCAAGTGGGGAGTTAGTAGCCTAGAAGCCATTCTAGAAACTGTCCCGCCCTACACCTTGTGCTCTGGAATAGCTACCATGCTCTAGTGTCAATGAATGCGAGTTCCTCTTCCTGCAGTGAGCGATTGGTCAGAGGCACTGATTGCGCCAGGCTCTGCCAGCCCTTGACGTTGTGCATGGCACAGAGTGACAGACATGGTAGGTGATGGGGGAGAGTAGAGTACCAAGTGGGTACGGGTGTGCAGAGGCTTTGAGACAACCTCGGAGTCTCTCTGTTGCCGATGGACCACACTGCCTGTGTGCAGAAGTCGTATCATCATGATGACTGATTTACATGACTATTATATTCATTATCATGTTATTCATATTATATTAATTACACAGTAAGGATGCCTTTGGGTTAGCAAAATTTTTGTGCAAAAAATATTTTAACTGCATGGTTGAGTTCTGTCTATCAGTTTTCCCCAAGGCAAGGCACAAGAAGGTCAGAGCTCTATGTCAGTGTGCTCCCACAAGCCTAAAACCTTTAAAGGGGTGACTGTGGCACTGAGGACAGGTCTTCTTCCCATTTTACAGATGGAAAAGTGCAGTTGACCTGCATAATAAAGTCAATTCAAAAATCAGGCCTCAGGGGTCTCAGATTTCCTGGTCCACTAGACCCTCCTGAGCATTTGAAATAGGCTTGGGAGATGCTTCCTTCTTTACTGAAGAGGAAAAGACAAGACTGTTTCAGATGCAGAAAGTTTGGAATCCAAGTGAATTTAGAGTTGCTTATTCTCTCATAAGAAATGCCACGTTTCCTTTCTGATAAACATGCCCAAAGAAGGCATTTCTCTTTTTTGATTTTGTGAGTGGCTCCTAGGAGCAGGTATTTTCTTGCTGTTTCAGTAGACCCATGAAATTCTCCAGGTGAGATAGTAGATGAGTCTTTAGTCCCTGATGTGTGTGTGTGTGTGTGTGTATATGCATGCATGCATGCGCACTGTGCATGAAGAGGTAAGTGGGGTAGTGCCTCAGTCCCTGTTCACCTGATATGCATACGCAGAGTCCTTCTT
This sequence comes from Monodon monoceros, assembly GCF_005190385.1. Classification (NCBI taxonomy): domain Eukaryota; kingdom Metazoa; phylum Chordata; class Mammalia; order Artiodactyla; family Monodontidae; genus Monodon; species Monodon monoceros. The sequence goes on along the minus strand of NW_021703774.1, from coordinate 60,956,198 downwards.
TCTTTCCTAATTAATTAGAAGTAATAGCTTTCTATAGTTTCTGGTACGTGAGGGAATGAAGTGGGAAATAATCTAATTGGCTGTCTTGCTTTCAAAGCCCAATTTATTGAAATAGTTCTTAGCCTGAAGTGCATGTATTATCCTTCCTGTTATTTTTCCAATTAACGTTTCATTGGATCACATCTGTGTGGAATATTCTAATTGGTTTGAAGGGTGGGGGTGATGGGATGAGAGCAGATGGAAAGAGAACCAGCTGTTCCCTTCATCACCAGAGCCGTGCATGTACTGATGTGGCTGTAGGTTTTCCCCAGTGCGTTTCTTTAGAAGAGCTCAAAGAGCTTGACAGAGTGCTGCCTTGTCACCTTAGCCATCCTTACTGAGCTCTTGGGCCAGACAGGCAGACCAAGGGAGCACTTGCCAAGATTCTGGGGTTCCTTTTGTGATGTGTGACTCCAAAGGGGAAAATGAGTGGCTTCCAAAGTTTCCTGTGAGCATTGTCTACCTGCTGACTCTGTTTAGCCTGGAACATAGTAGACACCCCCTACAAATACTTGTAAGAGTGAGTATCCAGAGGGGTCTCACAACATCCTCCCATATCTGCTCTTCTTTTGAAGAGAACAGTGCATAGAAGATGGCACAAAGCAGGGCTGGGGCTGGGGTGAGGCAAGCCAGGTGCCGAGGGCAGACACTGAAGGGGGCTCCCTCTCAGCAGATACAGAATCAGAGCTTGCAAACAGGAGTGAGCACCTTCTTAGATTTTCCAGCCCAGGCACCTTGGTTGGTTTACGCTAGTCCCGGGCCTGGCCTGAAGCAAAGCATTCCGTCCTCCCTCCTGTCTCCTCCCCGCTGCTAGTGATGCTGGGTCTCAGCCAGCCTGAGGTCAGCCCCAAACTCAGCCATCTCTCCATTCAAATGCTTCACGTGCACCACTCTCAGAGCCCCTCACAGTCTCCAGGGAGGTTTGAGTGCAGCTGGGCTGTGGCCGCTCTGTGTCTCGGCCTTCTCCCCTCACTGCTGTAATTCGAATGTCTATATTCCCTTCTCCCGGGCATTTCTGACCCAGCATTCAGCTGTTTTAAGGGTCAGGCCACGTTTTCTGGGTTAGTGAAGGACAAATAGGAGCCCTGAGGCAGAGAAGAGCCTCCTTTGCAAGGCCACATGGCCTGCTACCCAAAGGCCTGTTTTCACATTTGCCTTGGTGAGAAGAGATAGTAGGCTCTTGTCAGGACCACTCTCCAGCTGGGCAAAATTACCTTTCTCCCCAGAAAGTCTGTGGTGGGGCCCACCTGGCAGTGAGGCACAGATTGGGGTTTGGGGCAGGGAGCCTTGGGAAGTAGCCCTGAAGCAGGCTATGTGGCTGGTCCAGATGGGGCCATGTGGAATAGGGCTATAGCAGGCAAGGCCGGCAGAGAGAGGGGCCACAGCCAAATATGCCTCCACGGTGGTGAGACAGCTTAGGGGTGGAGGCAGCGTTGGAAAAAGTATTTCCTCCTTTTATGTGCACCCACGTGACCAAATCTGTAATGTTACCTACAAACTGTGGCGTCCCAGCCAAGATCTGGGGCATCAAAAACCGTCCAGGGACAGACAGGCCAGTGGAGACCCACATGAAATTATATGTACATATAATGCTAATAATTTTTCCCTCTGTATCCCTTGCCTGAGCCAGTGACAGGAAAAACATAGCTGTCCCTGGCTGGCTTCTCCAGGAGACTTAAACTAGGCAAATTGTGCTGGGATTTCAAGTCCAGCCCAGATCTGATCAACCTCTTTTCCTTTCCAGAAGGAAAGGAACTCTTGGAATTCCAGCTATAAATTCTGCCCAAAGCTGCTTTCTACAGGGCTATGCAGTGGTCTCCTTTCTTTTCTTGACTGCCAGGGTCCAGTTCTCTCCATCAAGGTGTCTGGGGTCAGGGGGAGCTCAAAAACCCCACCTTCCCCCAAGGCCATGTCTCCCTTGGCAGGGACAGTGGGTTTCCCTGAGATGGTCTTGGGCGTCCAATTCAATGGCACTTGAGGACCTGCAACTAACCCTGGGCCCCATGATTCTACTGAAGTGACAAAACCTTACATCAGGCAGCACTTTAGACATTGTGGAGTGTTTCCAGACATCATCCTGCTGTGTCTTCCTGACTGTGATGTTGGCTGGGCGGTATTAGTGGCTCAGTTAACAAAGGAGAAAACTGAGGCTGAGATGAATTACGTGATTTGCTAAAGGTCTAGTTCATAAGCTGCGTTTAGAAAATTCAAGTCATGCTGAGGTCTTGGGCTCTGGCCTCCTGACTCAGAGTACTCTTCCAGGGTGGAAGAGGAGAGAAATCACCTGAGGGCACAGACCCTGAGACAGCTGAACCCAGACTCTTCAGGACAGCTTATTCTGTCTGCACAAAGTGCATCCAGAGATCTATTAGGGTGACCCTGCAAAGACTCCCTCTGCTAGTCAGTCAGCCCTGCCTGAGGACTAGCAGTGGCTGGACAGGCAGAGAAGGATGCCTGCATTTAACTAGGGAGAAAATGCTCTGTGAGAATGGAGTAAAAGTGCGGTGCCAGAAGACTGAAATTCAAATCTAGATAAGAGCACCACTGATATTAGTGTGACCTTGGACAGGTCACTTGACTTTCAAATCCCTCGTCAGTAAAGTGGGGATATAAAGCAGACCTTATAAGATTGTTGAGAATCAAATGACAAAATTTTTGTGTCTGTGCTATGCAAACTGCAACATACTAATCAAATGGGAGTTATTGTTATTAATAACAATAAGAAGAGAAAGATTAGACCAATACTAAGATTTTTTATCTTGATTAGAGATGTTTTTTACTCCACACAAAGGAAGGTAAAAACCCTTTAAACTGTAAAGCACTGCAGACCTCAAAAGAATTATTAGGAGGACTGAGGTTAGTTAGTGATGGGATCCATCATGGGAGGGAGCATGGCTGACCAAGGAGAGCAACTGCAGTCCGTCTCCCTAGAGGCATTCCTATAACAGTGTTTAAGGATGGCCAAAGAACCTTGGCTGTCCTCTGGCCACTGAGCTGGCAACTCTTCTGAAGGCCTTGCATAGGCAGATGTCCTACCAGGGAAACTGGAACCAGATGTACTCAAGATCTCAGAAGAAATTAATGGCAATAAGACTCTGGGGTAAAAATATCTCTGGGCACTGAGCTTGCTTACTCCACTCCCTTTCTATCTAAGGATCTTTTAGGCTTAATTATAGAGTTCGGGCATTCATTGGGGTTTTAATTAATTTTCTTTTCAGCTTGAAGCATGTGTGAGTGTAGCGGGTCTCTGTGTGTGTGTGTGTTTACATCTTTCTTTGCAACTCAGTCGGGAGCTGGCTCTGGCAATGTTTAATTGTGCCCTCAGTTCTAGCAAGAATGTTCAAGGTGCCAACCGGAGCTTGGAAAGCCATTGTTTCCAGTACCTCTGCCCCACATGCTGCTCCTGACGCACTGAGGGATGGCGGGTGGCAGGGCCTTGCTCAGCTGGGACCTCAGCTGTGGGATGCATGCTTTCCTCCTCCTTTTGTGCTCATGGTGTTTCAGGGATTCTCAGACCAGGAGAGCAGATTTCCTACTCCACTAATTACCAGTACTGTGTTAAGAGATGCCGAGTGACAGCCACCTCCCACACTGCAGCCCCCGACAGGCTTTCTTCTGGGCAAATCTCCCTGGGGATTACACAGTTTTCTGCATAAGAAAACAGTATTACTTCTCTTATTTTAATATGTCCACTTAGTAGACTGGTAGGGACTACATGACTGTGTGCGTGAAAGTGACTTGCTTTCTCCTTTCCTTCGTTCTCTTTTGTGCTCTCTAGGCAGGGAACAACGCGGGAGGCACCACAGTATAGTGTAATAGCATGGGATTTGGAGCCAAGTGGCTCAGTTTGAATCCTAACTCATGACATTTTCTATTTGTGTGCCTATGGATAAGTCACTTAACTCCTTTGGATCTCAATTTATTGTCTGTAAAAAGGGGATAATAATAGCAATATCAACAACAATATTACACTCATAAGACTGTCTGGGGATGAGAAAATGCATGTGGAAGCCTTTTGTAAAATACTCCATAAATTGTAGTTCTTTTATTTTACTGCTCAGAACTACTGCTGAGAACATGATTTTGACCTGTGAGATATTCCTAGCACTGGGAAAGAGGGAGTTGCAAAAAGGCCCATGGAAGGGGAGGCAGAGAATGAACTCGCCTCCAACCTTCCTGGGTGCTGTGGAACAAAGCAATGAACTGGGAATGTAGGATGCTGCAAAGGGCCCAGATTAAGAGTTCAGTCTCAGAACAGCTTGCATAGATAAAAGGAAACCAGGAACATTCATTTTTTGAACATACTTGTGACAAGGATTGCCCCCTATGCTTTAAAGGATGGATTCAATTGTCTCTAGTGCTAAAAGGGTGAATGGCTCAAGGTTGGTGACAATGCTTTGGCTGGAGACAAGGGGAAAACTGTGGGTCTTAGGTAAGTGTGACCATGCTGTGATATGAGATATGGGAGACCTAGGGTCTTCTCTTGGCTCTGCTGCTAATTATGACCCCTTGAATGATGTGACCCTGAATAGATGAGCTAATATAGCTCGACCTCAATTTCCTTGAGATCATGGAATAAAAAATCTCAAAGGTGACTAAAGAATCTATGACCTAATGAAATGCTCTTTTCCACACAGGAATTAAAACTCTTGTGCCAACTGTTGTGTGTATATGTGTTTAGAATCCAAATATAGTACTAAGACCACCCAACTAAAACCTAATCAAGGCACCACAGGAGCCCCTTTAAGCTGATGGTGTCTGGCATCAGACCCAGGGACTGTCAGGGGAAGAAAGGCCTCATGGGAGGATGGGGGTGACCCCAACAGAGATTTCAAGGTGAATTCTCTCTTGTTGGAGAGTTTCATTCGGCAATATCCTGATTAGCTGAAAGGTAATGATCTAAGGATGACAGAAAGAAAAGGGATCATTTCCTTATACAGCAACTATAACTTTAAAATAATAGGCTGCAGGGCAATAGAGCATTCTGCCAGGCTGATTTCAGAATTGAGAGACCCAACTATGGAGTTCACGACAGTATCACTGACAATAATCATAATGTATATTTGCACAGTGCCTTTAACTTTCATAAGCACTTTCCCATCTACTTTTCTCATTTTTGTTGTTACATAATTTTCCAGAAAACTTGTGGGAGGTCATTTCTTTTAAAACTCTGAAAAGTGTGAGTTTTCAGTAGGAACAAGTCTAACTAAGTATGTAGCACCTTGCTTTATAAATACGATAAAAGTTATGCTATAAACATAATTGTGTAAGTAATGTCTTATTTTAATGGGCAGAAATCTTGTGTAGTATTTTGCAATGTAAAAAATACTTCCTCATTAACCTTCTGTTTGTTACAATTTTAGATTTTTAAATATCAGGTTTTCTTAAAGTAGGGCCAACAGGGATTGGATTCCAGGATAAGTATCCACACTCCAGAATTCCATAAGGGTAGCATCTAATTCATTCACAGGGAGAGAGTCCTGTTTCTGACATCAGCGTGGAAATTAAGCAGTTTTATATTTAAACCATGGAGCTCTCTGGGACTACCTCTCCCATAAAACAAGGAGGCATAACATGGGAAGCGACAGAGGAATCCAAATTTAATAGCTGAATTATTTCTAAATGGGAATGTCTCCAGGTCTTCTGTGAGTCACCGATGTGTCATTAACGTGGTGTTATAAATAGCTCAGCTTGCCATCAATAACTGATCTATAAGAGAGTAGCTGGTGGTTGGGGTGTGAGATTAACACTACATAATTTGGAGTGGATCTGTTAACCCTCTCACGTAAATAAGCACCATCTCCTGGGACCTGAAGTGACCTGAAATAAATTAGACTAAATTGCATTTTTAATAAAAGTAATAAACAAGTCCTCCTGTTTTTTCTTCTCCATTTTCAAACTCTGATAAAAGACAGGTCACTGGAGCCAACCATGGGATTGTAATAATTGTGTTGAATCGTAACTCTCTCATCTCTGAAATTAGGCTGGCAGTATCCACCCATAAAATCCACGATGATATTATGAGAGTTTTATAATTATTTTGCATGGGGGGGGTTTGAACAAGGATCTATCTATCTATCATCTTTCTATCTATATATCTATCTATCTATCAATCAAAATCAGCACTATGGAGAATAAAAGGAAAAGCTCTTTTTGTAGTGATTTAAAAGCTCTTTCTGTGGTGATCCATATGGTAAAGACTGGATACTTTTAAAAGTTTATATTGGCCTGACTAAAGATCTCAGCAATACAGGTTTGCTTACTGTGGGTAACTCAGATTTTCATTAAGAGTCTGAAGTTAAGACTTATGAAGCACTTTCTCACAAATGCTCAAGCAGTTAGAGTTGAGCTTCTGTGAGGCTGAGCTAAAATAAACATATATAGGTACACAGTATATGTACTGGGTATGCATAAAGCCTATAAGCACACATGCAGGTACAGCTGGCAAATCTGCTAGTAATTATGCTATATATATCCTGGCATGTGTGCTTGCATGTGTGAACGTGTAACAGTAAAAATACTATTCTTGTAGAAATGTTCTTGAAACTCGACATGGGTTCATGGCTTATAAACAATTATCTTTTTGTAAATTTAGGGCTGGTAATGGGAACAGAATAAGCAGCTGTAAACAAAATCACAATTCGGGTTTCACTGAAAACATGGTGAAGGCCCCAAATATCACAGCTATTGCAGAATACAGAACTATCTATCCAAATACTGTGATTGAGGATACTTTAAATAAGCAGTTTTTGGAAAGAGGTGGGTAGATGGAACCATTGAGAGTCACCATCAATTAGAACTACGGTCAGCAACTTGGACAGTTCCTAGGAGGCTCTCCCTCAGAATGGAACCAATATCATGTCTCCCGTTTTCTTAGCGTTTCTTTCATTCCAGTGAGCGTGTTGATGATTAACTAAGACATGCACAGGTATTATTTTGCAGTAACAAATTATTCCCTCCTCCTTCCATTGCCCATTCTCTTCACCACCTGACTTTCCTTCCAACCCTTTCCCCAGCACCCTCCAGTTGGGCAGTGGAACTGTATGTCTTACAAACACCTGGTGTGGATGTTTTCACTCCCACTTCTAATTGGTTGGGAAGCAGCATTTGCCACAGGCACTGTTTAATTTTGTTTCCATCCCCTGCATCTCACAGGAAAGAAATGGTCAATAGTTCAAAGAATCATCCTGGTCAGCTCCAAAATATGGCTACTTGCATGGTAATCACAGCAAGTCTGTCAAATCAGTGATTTCTTTATTCCTAAAAGGAAGGGATTTTCCCTAAGGATTATGGTTCTACCACCCAAGGAGCAGCTCTACTCTTCACAAGTGGCTGCAAAGGCTGGCAAACCACGAGGTCTGCTTTGGCTCAGAAACTCAGTTTGGCTCCTGCCACCCCTGGCAACCTCACTGTGTGTCTCAGTGGCGTGTGCTCCACACACAGTCAGGCCAGTCTGCTTCTACTTAGGAGGGATCACAACCAGAGGTGGCCCCCGCTTGGGCCTCCACATGAGGACCTGGGCATCGTTGGCATTGGGTTTCACTAGTGCGTTGGGGGGGATAGGTTCCATCCGGCTCAGGATCCGGGGCTGCTCCTGCTGAGTCCTGCCCACCAGCCGGGCCCGTTGCCCCAAGAGCTGAAGAGGGTCCACCTCAATGTCCACCCTCATCCTCCACTTGATCGTCTGCAGAATGATCTTCTCTTTCGTGGTGGTGTTCATGGCCACCAGCCAGGTAGTGAAACTTTGGTCCCTCTTGATCCTCGTGAGCAGTGGCACATTGCTGTCACTCACTGGCACTGCCCATGTCACACTGGGGTAGAAATTGTCATTCATGCTGACGGAGAACCTGGAGATCTTGTTGGTGGGGCCAACCAGAGTCACAGTTTCTGTGGTGTTCCCGTACCAAGGGTAGCTCACCCCATCTGAGTCACTGATGGCTTTTACTCTCCCTTCCCTCAAGTCAGGCAGTTCCCAGCTTGACCTGGCAAAGCAGAAGAGATGCACAAGAAAAGAAGAGGCTGAATGAATTTTTCAAAAGCTGGAGAGATGCCCACCACTTACTATCACAGTCAACTTGGGCAAAATGGGAAGTTCAGAGGGGAATTCAGGTCAAAAAGTTCTATGCTGTGCTGTTTCGGGATTAAATGAGAACAAATCAAAAATAAAAAAGCAATACCAGAACAAGTTAAATTAAGCTGTAGCTGGTCCAACTGGAAACAAAAAGCTCAAAGAAGCATTTATGAGACCCACAAAGAGGCATCAATTAGCTGGAATGGTGCAATGAGGCAACAATTAGCTGGAATGGTGCAATTGTAATGAACTACCTAGAGGCATTCGATTGCAAAAACCACTTTTTCAGGAAGTATCACGTCTCTAAGTTTTGTTAAGAAAAGGTGGTGGTTGAAATCTGACATACTTGGAAGGAAGTATCAGGTGGAAAGGAGGGCAAAGGGAGGTAAGGTTAAAGGTTATACTGATTTCCTAGGAAATCAAAGTAGTAGAATTTCTACTCAAAAAAGAAAGTTGTTTAAATTCTAGTCATTGGCCAATCCAGCATTTAGAAAACAGACATAGAAACTGATAACACAGGAGATAATGGTCACCTTTGGGAAAACACTTCAATGTGCAAGTTGTACCATAGGCTGGCATACATAGTCTCTACTATGTTGTTCTCCCATCAGCTTTAAGTCCAGCCTGGAAGTCTAATTGCTTAGTTTAGCAAACTTGCCATTCTGGGTGCTTTGTTACTCCTAGCTGCTCCCAACCTTGAACAGAGGGAAGGAGGAGGATATGTGCCCTACTCTTAGCCCATGTGTCTCCCCCAGTGCTATGGGCTACTCATCATAGCTGATACTTACTGAACGCTTGCACTATTCCGACCACCGTGCTGAGTACTTTAATTATGTCATCTCAGTTAATGCTCAAAATATCCCACAAAATAAATACATTTTTATTTCCATTTCCACATGAGAGGGTAGAGGCTTAAAGATGTTAAGGTACATGCCAAGGGTTCTACAGATTGTAAGACGTGGAGCTTGGAGTTGTCTGACTCCAAAGTCTATGTTTTTGACCACCGTGCTACACTGCCTTCTGAAGTGTCCTCACATGATGCTGGAGGAAGCCAGAGCGGAGGGCATTCAGGCTATCCAGTGGGCTAGCAGCTCCCAGAGCTGCCATGGGAAGATGGACTGGGTCCTCCTAGGGGCAGACGTTTAGTCAGCAGAACCTGGCTATGCATCCTGCATAAATCCTTTCCTGGGACCAAGAATGACTCTCAGCAGTGTTGCATGAGAATTTAATAATTAAGGAAAGAAATGAGACTGTCCACTCATCAGCTAAGAGGGGGAAGGCTTGTTCGAAATGAAGTTCTTCTCTTAGGAAGTGATAGAATATCCTACGACTTTATTTTTTCTTTTTAAATATTTTTATTGAAATATAGTTGAACAAAATATGTTACATGTGTGTAATATAATGATTCACAATTTTTAAAACTTATATTCCATTTAGTTATTATAAAATATTGGCCATATTCCCTGTGTTGTACAATATATCCTTGTAGCTTATTTTATTATTTATTTATTCAGTTATTTTTTAGCATCTTTATTGGAGTATAATTGCTTTACAATGGCGTGTTAGTTTCTGCTTTATAACAAAGTGAATCAGCTATACATATACATATATCCCCATATCTCCTCCATCTTGCGTCTCCCTCCCACTCTCCTTATCCCACACTTCTAGGTGGTCACAAAGCACTGAGCTGATCTCCCTGTGCTATGCGGCTGCTTCCCACTAGCTATCTATTTTACATTTGGTAGTGTATATATGTCCATGCCACTCTCTCACTTCGTCCCAGCTTACCCTTCTTCCTCTCCGTGTCCTCAAGTCCATTCTTTATGTCTGCGTCTTTATTCCTGTCCTGCCCCTAGGTTCATCGGGACCGTAGTTTTTAGATTCCACATATATGTGTTAGCATATGGTATTTGTTTTTCTCTTTCTGACTTACTTCACTCTGTGTGACAGACTCTAGGTCCATCCACCTCACTACAAATGACTAAATTTCATTTCTTTTTATGGCTCAGTAATATTCCATTGTATATATGTGCCACACCTTCTTTATTCATTCATCTGTTGATGGGCATTTAGGTTGCTTCCATGTCCTAGCTATTGTAAATAGAGCTGCAGTGAACATTGTGGTACATGACTCTTTTTGAATTATGGTTTTCTCAGCGTATATGCCCAGTAGTGGGATTGCTAGGTCGTATGGTAGTTCTATTTTTAGTTTTTTAAGGAACCTCCATACAGTTCTCCATAGTGGCTGTATCAATTTACATTCCCACCAACACTGCAAGAGGGTTCCCTTTTCTCCACACCCTCTCCAGCACGTATTGTTTATAGATTTTTTAAAAAAATAAATCTATTTATTTCTTTATTTATTTTTGGCTGTGCTGGGTCTTTGTTGCTGCGCTAGGGCTTTCTCTAGTTGCGGTGAGTGGGGGCTACTCTTCGTTGCACTGCGTGGGCTTCTCATTGTGGTGTCTTCTCTTGTTGTGGAGCATGGGCTCTAGGCATGCAGGCTTCAGTAGCTGTGGCTCATGGGCTCTAGAGTGCAGGCTCAGTAGTTGTGGAACACGGGCTTAGTTGCTCCATGGCATGTGGGATCTTCCATGCCCAGGGCTCGAACCCGTGTCCCTTGTATTGGCAGGTGGGTTCCCAACCACTGCACCACCAGGGAAACCCCTGTAGATTTTTTGATAATGGCCATTTTGACTGGTGTGAGGTGATACCTCGTAGTTTTGATTTGCATTTCTCTAACAATTAGTGATGTTGAGCATCCTTTCATGTGTTTGTTGGCAATCTGTATATCTTCTCTGGAGAAATGTCTATTTAGGTCTTCTGCCCATGTTTGGATGGGGTTGTTCTTTTGATATGGAGTTGCATGAGCTGCTTGTAAATTTTGGAGATTAATCCCTTGTCAGTTGCTTCATTTGCAAATATTTTCTGTCTTTCTGAGGGTTGTCTTTTCATCTTGTTTATGGTTTCCTTTGCTGTGCAAAAGCTTTTAAGTTTCATTAGGTCCCATTTGTTTAATTTTGTTTTTATTTCCATTCCTCTACGAGGTGGGTCAAAAAGGATCTTGCAGTGATTTATGTCATAGAGTGTTCTGCCTATGTTTTCCTCTAAGAGTTTTATAATGTCTGGCCTTACCTTTAACTCTTTAATCCATTTTGAGTTTATTTTTGTGTACGGTGTTAGGAAGTGTTCTAATTTACTTCTTTTACATGTAGCTGTCCAGTTTTCCCAACACAACTTATTCAAGAGGCTGTCTTTCCTCCACTGAATATTCTTGCCTCCATTATGAAAATAAGGTGACCATATGTGCGGGGCTTTATCTCTGGTTTTCCTATCCTGTTCAATTAATCTATATTTCTGTTTCTGGGCCAGTACCATACTGTCTTGGTTACTGTAGCTTTGAAGTATAGTCTGAAGTCAGGGAGCCTGATTCCTCCAGCTCCATTTTTCTTTCTCAAGATTGCTTTGGCTATTTGGAGTCTTTTGTGTTTCCATACAAATTGTAAAATTTTTTGTTCTAGTTCTGTGAAAAATGCCATTGGTAGTTTGATAGGGATTGCATTGAATCTGTAGATTGCTTTGGGTTGTATAGTCATTTTCACAATGTTGATTCTTCCTGTCCAGGAACATAGTATATCTCTCCATCTGTTTGTATCATCTTTACTTTCTCTCATCAGTGTCTTATAGTTTTCTGCATACAGGTCTTTTGTCTCCTTAGGTAGGTTTATTCCTAGGTATTTTATTCTTTTTGTTGCAATGGTAAATGGGAGTGTTTCCTTAATTTCTCTTTCAGATTTTTCATCATTAGTGTATAGAAATGCAAGAGATTCTGTGCTTTAATTTTGTGTCCTGCTACACTACCAAATTCACTGATTAGCTCTAGTAGCTCTCTGGTAGCATCTTTAGGATTGTCTATGTATAGTATCATGTCATCTGCAAACAGTGAGAGCTTTACTTCTTCTTTTCTGATTTGGATTCCTTTTATTTCTTTTTCTTTTCTGATTGCTGTGGCTAAAACTTCCAAAACGTTGTTGAATAATAGTGGTGAGAGTGGGCACTCTTGTCTTTTCCCTGATCTTAGAGGAAATGGTTTCAGTTTTTCACCATTGAGAACGATGTTGGCTGTGGGTTTGTCATATATGGCCTTTATTATGTTGAGGTAGGTTCCCCCTATGCCCACATTCTGGAGAGTTTTTCTCATAAATGGGTGTTGAATTTTATTGAAAGCTTTTTCTGCGTCTGTTGAGATTATCATATGGTTTTTATCCTTCTATTTGTTAATATGGTATATTACATTGATTGATTGCATATATTGAAGAATCCTTGCATTACTGGGATATACCCCACTTGATCATGGTGTATGATCCTTTTAATGTGCTGTTGGATTCTGTTTGCTATGATTTTGTTGAGGAGTTTTGCATCTATGTTCTTCAGTGATACATGCCTGTAGTTTTCTTTTTTTGTGACATATTTGTCTGGTTTTGGTATCAGGGTGATGGTGGTCTTGTAGAATGAATTTGGGAGTGTTCCTCCCTCTGCTATATTTTGGAAGAGTTTGAGAAGGATGGGTGTTAGCTCTTCTCTAAATGTTTGATAGAATTCACCTGTGAAGCCATCTGGTCCTGGGCTTTTGTTGGGAGATTTTTAATGACAGTTTCAATTTCAGTGCTTGTGATTGGTCTGTTCATATTTTCTGTTTCTTCCTGGTTCAGACTTAGAAGGTTGTACTTTTCTAAGAATTTGTCCATTTCTTCCAGGTTGTCCATTTTATTGGCATATAGTTGTTTGTAGTAATCTCTCATGATCCTTTGTATTTCTGCAGTGTCAGTTGTTACTTCTTCTTTTTCACTTCTAATTCTATTGATTTCAGTCTTATCCCTTCTTTTCTTTTCTTTTTTTTTTTTTTTTTTGCGGTATGCGGGCCTCTCACTGTTGTGGCCTCTCCCGTCGTGGAGCACAGGCTCCAGACGCGCAGGCTCGGCGGCCATGGCTCACGGGCCTAGCCGCCCATGGCATATGGGATCTTCCTGGGCCGGGGCATGAACCTGTGTCCCCTGCTTCGGCAGGGGGACTCTCAACCACTGTGCCACCAGGGAAGCCCCTCCCTTCTTTTCTTGATGAGTCTGGCTAATTGTTTATCAATTTTGTTTATCTTCTCAAAGAACCAGCTTTTAGTTTTATTATCTTTGCTACTGTTTCCTTCATTTCCTTTTCATTTATTTCTGACCTGAGCTTTATGATTTCTTTCCTTCTGCTAACTTTGGGGTGTTTTTATTCTTCTTTCTCTAATTTCTTTAGGTGTAAGGTTAGGTTGTTTATTTGAGATGTTTCTTGTTTCTTGAGGTAGGATTTTTTTTTATAATGTTCTCTCTTAAAACGGCTTTTGCTGCATCCCATAGGTTTTGGGTTGTCATGTTTTGTCATTTGTTTCTAGGTACTTTTTGATTTCCTCTTTGATTTCTTCAGTGATCTCATTATTTCTTTCATAGACTTGATTGACTATATCTTTTCCCATGTTAGGGAAGTTTTCAACTATAATCTCTTCAAATATTTTCTCAGATCCTTTCTTTTTCTCTTCTTCTCCTGGGATTCCTATAATTCAAATGTTGGTGCATTTAATGTTGTCCCAGAGGTCTCTGAGACTGTCCTCAGTTCTTTTTGTTCTTTTTTTCTCTATTCTGCTCTGTGGTAGTTATTTCCACTATTTTGTCTTCCAGGTCACTTATCCTTTCTTCTGCCTCAGTTATTCTCCTATTGATTCCTTCTAGAGAATTTGTAATTTCATTTATTGTGTTGTTCATCATTGTTTGTTTGCTCTTTAGTTCTTCTAGGTCCTTGTTAAACGTTTCTTGTATTTTCTCCATTCTATTTACAAGATTTTGGAGCATCTTTACTATCATTACTCTGAATTCTTTTTCAGGTAGACTGCCTATTTCCTCTTCATTTGTTTGGTCTGATGGGTTTTTACCTTGCTCCTTCATCTGCTACATATTTCTCTGTTTTCCCATTGTGCTTAACTCACTGTGTTTGGGATCTCCTTTTCACAGGCTGCAGGTTTGTAGTTCCCATTGTTTTTGGTGTCTGCCCCCAGTGGCTAAGGTTGGTTCAGTGGGTTGTGTAGGCTTCCTGGTGGAGGGGACTGGTGCCTGTGTTCTGGTGGATGAGGCTGGATGTTGTCTTTCTGGTGGGCAGGATCGCGTCCGGTGGTGTGTTTTGGGGTGTCTGTTACCTTATTATGATTTCAGGCAGCCTCTCTGCTAATGGGTGAGGTTATGTTCCTGTCTTGCTAGTTGTTTGGCATAGGGTGTCCAGCACTGTAGCTTGCTGGTTGTCAAGTGGAGCTGAGTCTTAGCATTGAGCATGAGATCTCTGGGAGAGCTTTTGCCATTTGATATTATGTGGAGCTGGGAGGTCTCTGGTGGACCAATGTCCTGACCTCGGCTCTCCTCCTTCAGAGGCCTGACACCCAGCCGGAGCACCAAAACGCTGTCAGCCACACTGCAGTTGTATGATCTTAGGTAGGTTATTTAACCTCTCACCAGTTTTTTTTTTGTGTGTGTGGTACGTGGGCCTCTCACTGCTGTGGTCTCTCCCATTGCGGAGCACAGGCTCCGGACGCGCAGGCTCAGTGGCCATGGCTCACGGGCCTAGCCGCTCTGGGCATGTGGGATCGTCCCAGACTGGGGCACGAACCCGTGTCCCCTGCATCGGCAGGTGGACTCTCAACCACTGCACCACCAGGGAAGCCCCCCTCACCAGTTTTGCTTCCTTGTGTGTTGGTCTTGGAGAGTCTCCTAAAGAGGCGGAGGGCACCTTCGGCTCATGCTGGGGCACAAATATTTAGAAGCTTGTCCCAATGTGATAAGCCAGTGCCAGTGGGTGCCACTGTCCCTGCAGGACTTTAAACCAATGGCCTAAAAGGGAGTTGTATTGCCAGGTTAATACTGAACTATCTCAGGATCCTTCACACAGGGACATGGAGAAACTGACTGCTGCCTCCTGCTGCCCCCCACAGTACTCCCGATGCTAGGCAGCCCCAGCCTGAAGGGAGGGGCAGGCTGGATTGCCTGGAGAGGAGGTGAGCCCACAGCTGCAAGAACCTTTTCTCTTGCCTCCATGCCCTTGATAACCGCTGGGAAAAACTGCAGTGTATAATGCTTGGCAGAAACTAAGTAAGAGGAATTGACTTGATGCATAAAGTTAGAGACTTAAGTTACCATTTCGTTACCCATGCTAGTTGTAGCTGGGCCAAGGAGTAGCTCCCAGATAATTCTATAGTCACTTCTTACTGTACAAAAGGGAATAAGTGTTGTTTGAGTGGGGTAAAATCATACAAGTTCAGGTCAAGTGAGAACCAATCTGCCTGCTGGGTTGTTGAAATGGTCACACTGGAGGCAGTTTTGTGCCCCGAGTCAAAGGGTTGTGACAATTATTCAGTCACCAGGCATTCATTTTCTGTGTTGCTTCAACCCTGTTCTTCATTTTATTTACAGTGATCAGGCTCTGCTGGCCTTTGGTTTCCTCTGTGGGACTGGAGGACAAGTATTCCCAATAAGTGTAAAATTGTACTTGCCCTCCTGTCCTAAACACCGGGCCATCTGTGGCATGTTGCCTGGGGAGTTTGGCTTGTTATAACACTGTCCTTTTCAGGACTAGCTTGGCATTCTATTCAATTACTTTGTCTATAGAGTCTTTACATTCATGTTTTTTCTCCATTTTCCTGTCCAGAGCTATGTGAGCAGTGACTCGGGCCCAGGGTCTAGAGGTCAGTTTTGTGGGAAAATCACAAAGCTTAGCTTGGTCCCAGATTTTCTGAAAACAGAGATAATACAATAAAGTTGCACTCTTGTTCCTGTCTTAAAAGAGAAAGAAGGAAAGCTACCCTTGTCTTGGAGGATTCTCTGGAAGAGAGAAATAAAATAGACTTCTTAATCATCACATCAAAACAAAGGCACCAGATATACAAAGGATAATGAGAGACTACTACAAGCAACTACATGTCAATAAAATGGACAACCTGGAAGAAATGGACAAATTCTTAGAAAAGTACAACCTTCCAAGACTGAACCAGGAAGAAACAGAAAATATGAACAGACCAATCACAAGCACTGAAATTGAAACTGTCATTAAAAATCTTCCAACAAACAAAAGCCCAGGACCAGATGGCTTCACAGGTGAATTCTATCAAACATTTAGAGAAGAGCTAACACCCATCCTTCTCAAACTCTTCCAAAATATAGCAGAGGGAGGAACACTCCCAAGTTCATTCTACGAGGCCACCATCACCCTGATACGAAAACCAAAGATGTCACAAAAAAGAAAACTACAGGCCAATATCACTGATGAACATAGATGCAAAAATCCTCAACAAAATCCTAGCAAACAGAATCCAGCAACAGCACATTAAAAGGGCCGTACATGATGATCAAGTGGGGTTTATTCCAGGAATGCAAGGATTCTTCAATATATGCAAATCAATCAATGTGATACACCATATTAACAAATAGAAGGATAAAAACCATATGATCATCTCAACAGATGCAGAAAAAGCTTTCAACAAAATTCAACACCCATTTATGAGAAAAACTCTCCAGAAAGTGGGCATAGAGGGAACCTACCTCAACATAATAAAGGCCATATATGACAAACCCACAGCCAACAGCATTCTCAATGGTGAAAAACAGAAAGCATTTCCTCTAAGATCAGGGAAAAGACAAGAGTGCCCACTCTCACCACTATTATTCAACAACGTTTTGGAAGTTTTAGCCACAGCAGTCAGAGAAGAAAAAGAAACAAAAGAAATCCAAATCAGAAAAGAAGAAGTAAAGCTCTCAAGTTTGCAGATGACATGATACTATACATAGAGAATCCTAAAGAAGCTACCAGAAAGCTACTAGAGCTAATCAATGAATTTGGTAGAGTAGCAGGATACAAAATTAAAGCACAGAAATCTCTTGCATTCCTATACACTAATGATGAAAAATCTGAAAGAGAAATTAAGGAAACACTCCCATTTATCATTGCAACAAAAAGAATAAAATACCTAGGAATAAACCTACCTAAGGAGACAAAAGACCTGTATGCAGAAAACTGTAAGACACTGATGAGAGAAAGTAAAGATGATACAAACAGATGGAGAGATATACTATGTTCCTGGACAGGAAGAACCAACATTGTGAAAATGACTATACAACCCAAAGCAATCTACAGATTCAATGCAATCCCTATCAAACTACCAAGGGCATTTTTCACAGACCTAGAACAAAAATTTTACAATTTGTATGGAAACACAAAAGACCCCGAATAGCGAAAGCAATCTTGAGAAAGAAAAATGGAGCTGGAGGAATCAGGCGCCCTGACTTCAGACTATACTACAAAGCTACAGTAATCAATAAAGTATGGTACTGGCAGAAAAACAGAAATATAGATCAATGGAGCAGGATAGAAAGCCCAGAGATAAACCCATGCACATATGGTCACCTTATCTTTGACAAAGGAGGCAAGAGTATATGGCAAGAATGGAGAAAAGACAGCCTCTTCAATAAGTTGTGCTGGGAAAACTGGACAGCTACATGTAAAAAAATGAAATTAGAACACTTCCTAACACCATACACAAAAATAAACTTGGGCTTCCCTGGTGGCGCAGTGGTTGAGAGTCTGCCTGCCAATGCAGGGGACACGGGTTCGTGTCCCGCTCCAGGAAGATCCCACATGCCGTGGAGCGGCTGGGCCCGTAAGCCATGGCCGCTGAGCCTGCGCGTTTGGAGCCTGTGCTCCGCAACGGGAGAGGCCACAACAGTGAGAGGCCCACGTACCGAGAAAAAAAACAAAAAACAAAAAACAAAACTACAAACAATAAATGCTGGAGAAGGTGTGGAGAAAAGGGAACCCTCTTGCACTGTTGGTGGGAATGTAAATTTATACAGCCACTATGGGAAAAAGTATGGAGGTTCCTTAAAAACTAAAAACAGAACTACCATATGACCCAGCAATCCCACTACTTTCTCAGGGCATATACCCTGAGAAAACCATAATTCAAAAAGAGACATGTACCACAATGTTCATTGCAGTGCTAGTTACAATAGCCAGGACATGGAAGCAACCTAAGTGTCCATTGACAGATGAATGAATAAAGAAGATGTGGCACACATATACAATGGAATATTACTCAGCCATAAAAAGAAATGAAATAGTTATTTGTAGTGAGGTGGATGGACCTAGAGTCTGCCATACAGAGTGAAGTAAGTCAGAAAGAGAAAAACAAATACCATATGCTAACACATATATATGGAATCTAAAAAAAATTGTTTTGATGAACCTAGGGGCAGGACAGGAATAAAGACGCAGATGTAGAGAATGGACTTGAGGACATGGTTGGGGGGAAGGGTAAGCTGGGATGAAGTGAGAGAGTGGCATGGACATATATACACTACCAAATGTAAAATAAATAGCTAGTGGAAAGCAGCCGCATAGCACAGGGAGATCAGCTCGGTGCTTCGTGACCACCTAGAGGCGTGAGATTGGGAGGGTGGGAGGGAGGCTCAAGAGGGAGGGGATATGTGGAGATATATATATATATATATATATATAGAGAGAGAGAGAGAGAGAGAGAGAGAGAGACAGACAGACAGACACACACATATATACATATAGCTGACTCACTTTGTTATACAACAGAAACTACACAGCATTGTAAAGCAATTATACTCCAATAAAGATGTAAAACAAAAACAAAAACAAAGGCACTTGGTGAGTGTAGCTAATGGGCATGGTGACCTTGGGAGGCTACACACTCGTTCCATCCATTGCTGTGACTTTGGCCACTGCTCTACTGGAAATCCCTCAGGTCTGAGGCATGTTCTTTTCCATAGGCCCAGGGGCCCCAGGACTACATGATTAATGGAGGGTTTGATTTTGGAAGCAGCCAAAATTCATTATGACTTAAGCATAGCGAATAGGGACTTAAGCCTAGTGAAAAGGGAGTAGGTTTCTTTTTGAAAAGTATCATATCATTTTTGTTTCTTTTATGAAAAATAGCTATTAATGTGCATTCCAAGGTCGTGGCTTTTTTATTTTTGCAAAAAGAGTTTTGCCTGTAAAATGCATGACTGGTTTATGTAGCTGATAAATTGGCTTTCATAATAGTTTTCAAATAGTTCCTGATAAGTTCCAAGAATAACAGCACCATTGGAATCACTCTATGACCATTATGACTACTTTGAATGAGATGCCAAAATCACTTCAAATTCCACATAGCCCAAACCAAACTCACCACATCCACCGTAAACTTGGCCCTTTCCCCCGTCTCTGCTGCAGGCATTGGCCCACTGCTCACCCTGTCTTCCAGGACTGAGTGAGGGTCATCTTTCGCTCTTCCTCTGCCTTCTCCTAGACTGCCAAAGCTGTTGTTACTGCATCTTGTGAATTTGCCCCATAAGCGATGCTTGAATTTATCTCCCTTTCTCCATTCAACTCTCACTGCCCTTGTTTAATCCAAGTCTTCGGCATCTCTTACCTGGTCTGCTGTAATGGCCCATAACTTGTCTCTCTGCATCCAATCCTGGTCCCTCTCAAATTCATCTTTTAGGCTGTACTCATGTACAGATATGCAGATCTGATTATGTCTTTTCTCTACCTAAAACCCTTCAAAGTCTCCTTTACCTGGACATCACTGGCATCACCTACAGGATAACATTCAAGTTCCTTAATAGGACATATGTGGCCCTCTGCAGTCTGGCCTCCCTGTCTCCACACACCATGCTGTTTCTCACCTCTGCCCTTTTGCTCATGCTGTGCCGTCTGCCTGCACTGCTCTTTCCTCTCCTAAAGTTTCACTGTGTTTAACTACTTGACATTTGAGAATCATTGCATGTATCACCTCCTCCAGGAAGCCTTCTCTTCTGTGCTCCCATGGATATATCCAGATCTTTACAGGTCCCAGATTATATTGTAATTATCTGAAAGGCTTGCTCCCTTGCCTCCATCATTCCTGGCTCAAATATCATGTTCTCAGTGCAATATTTCCTGACAGTCATATTCAAAATGGCAAGTTCCTGCCCCAGCCCTCCCCATCCCTGATTTATTTTTCTTTATAGCACTGTCTAATATACTATATAATTTACTTAGCTAATGGTCTATCTCGCCTCATCTCACTCCCTAAATATAACCCCAAAGAAGGCAGGGATTTCCTATGTTTTATTCACTGCCGTATCTCCAGTACTGACAATTTATTCACTGCTGTATCTACAGTACCGACAACAGTGCCTGACACACAGGAGTTCAACATTATTTGTTAAATAAGTAAGCGTTGAATTGATCTGAAGTGAAAGATGGGAGGAGACTATTTTCAGTTGGGATGCTGCTGCTTTTATGAAGTTGCAAAGTTGGGTCTAGAGCTTAGGAGCAAATCAGGGCTAGAGATGTAAATTTGGCAACTGTCTGCATGGAGAGAATTGGTTGATGTGATGGGGATGTGTGAGATCTCTGGGGATGAAACAGAGATCTTAGGGGGCTTGTTAGATGGCCAGAAGACAAAGAGGAATCTGAAAAGCAGAATAGCCAGTGAAGCGGGGGTAGAACTTGTTTACAAAGTCAAGAGAATTTCAGGGAGTCATCACTGTCAAAAGCCACACAAATGGAAGAGAGTGGGGTTAAGAAAAAGCCATTAGATTTACTATCAAGACAGCAGTAAAGATATGCTGGTGGAGGCCATTCTGTAAGGGGTTATGGAGGGAATGAATAAACACAAGAAAGAATGGAGAGTTCAGGGAGTTCCTTCAAGAAGTTGGGCAATGGGGCTTTCCTGGTGGTGCAGTGGTTGAGAGTCCACCTGCCGATGCAGGGGACACGGGTTCGTGCCCTGGTCCGGGAAGATCCCACGTGCCGCAGAGCGGCTGGGCCCATGAGTCATGGCCACTGGGCCTGCGCGTCCGGAGCCTGTGCTCCGCAACGGGAGAGGCCACAACAGTGAGAGGCCCGTGTACAGAAAAAAAAAAAAAGAAGTTGGGCAATGAATGGGACAAGAAAGATAAAGTAGAGAGCTGCTCAAGCAAAGAAGCTGAAGGGAGGATTTCTGGAGCCAGGCTGTCTAGGCTTGTAAACCTAGTGCTATCACTTAGTAGCTACCACTTACTAGACAAGTTACTTGCCATTTCTATACCAGTTTCCCCATTTATCAAATAGATGTAAGAACAGGACTTACTTGATGTACTTGGTGTGAGAATTAAATGACATAATGAAGGGAAGTACTTAACACAGCGTGGCACAAAGTACGTTACATTGAAGGTTAGGTATCAGTCAGGAACAGAGACGGGGCAGCGTTAGAGAAAAAGGAAATGAACAGCCACTGAACCCTTCCACGTGCAAGCACTTAATAGTAACTATATGAGGCAGGGATTATTATACGCTGTTCATCCATGAGGAAAAGTGGACTAGGCCAAGTCATATAGATGGTAAGGGGCGGTGCCAGGGTGTAAAGGCAAGCCTCCCTGGCCCCAAACTCTGTCTTTTCTACTGCATCACACTGTGGGAAGAGCTCCTTTGAGTTCTAACTTTCATCTCTCTTTCTTTGAAGTCTTTGGTGTGGTGAATGGAGGAAGCAACAAAGACTGCCCTTTGTGCTATAAAGTGCTATAAAGGAGTCTTGGATGTCAATCCCAAGGTGACAGCTGGCTGACCTCAGCAAATCAGCCTCAGGCTGCTCATGTGTGAAATGGGAAGAAAAATAACCCCGCCTCCTTAATCTCAGGGCTATCACCAGGATCGAATGAGGTGATGATCTGTGAGCAACTGCTTTGTAAAGTGTAACACACTTGGTCAATATTAGTTCTTATCATCTCATTCCCCTCCTTCTCCAATCACCCTTCTCCTCACTGTGATAAACACAGTGTTTTCCTTTCAAACAATCAGCCATTGACCCAAAGCTCACAGCTACTGGACTCGCCAATGGAGCTAACAATGAAAACATCGATTACTGCAACCTACGTGCTTTCTGCATTCCATTTTAAGAAGAAAGAGACAAATCTCAATCAAACAAGCTCATGTGAGGCATTTCATTCAAATAAGTGGTCCCTGGGTTGAGGTCCAGGTCTCCACCCAGACCCAGCCAAGTTCTCCTACTGTCCATGAGGGCCAGAGCAACCTCTCTGAAGGAGCCTTGCTTTGCTTTTGCCAAAGCCCTGTGGTCATCAAGGGGATGGGGGGCCAGCAGGGAGTGGGCAGGTGTGCAGGGGCACTGCTGAGACTACTGTCCCCTGACGGAGGCTGGAATGGGAGTCAGGGGAACCACACATGGAGAGGACTGATAGTTTCAAGCCTGTAGAGCTCCCAGGGGAGGCCATCCAGGATGGTACTGCCCCTAGGCCTAGGTAAGAGAAGTCCCTGCCTGGCCCAACACTTTAAAGGTACCCACTCTAGTATCTTCTGGCTATGCCCTTACACATTGGGCCAGGAGTTTGTGGGGCTAAGGGGGCATGCCCACCTAGAACCTGTGCCCCTCCTTCTAGACCACCCTCCGGGTATCTGGGATCCAGCTCAGATGGCCCCAAACTTGCCTTCAGGGTCTACACAGGCTTTTTTCCTGGTCTGTTTTCCTAAGGGGTCCACTCCCCCTGTGTGTACACCCCTGGCCCCAAGGCTGTTTGTTGGGGGTATGCATGGAGTTTGGACATACACATGTTAAACGTTCACATGCATATGTGTGATGGTCCATATCTCGATACGGTACAGAGCAAGGGGAAGGAAGAGAAACGGAACCAGGGGCTGAAGGTTGGCTATTCCTATGCTGCTACATCTGGCACAGAACTTTTGGAATCCAAGAATTCTAAACCTGAACCTGGCCTTCAGGTTGTTATAAAGATACATCTGTCAAGGTCAGAGGATAGAACTTAGCGTTCTGTTAGTCTGAATTATACATTTAGCATTTTGTTAGTTCGGCTTAAAATTAATATTAATATTTTTAAAATACGGTACGTGGGCCTTCATTCTTCCCCTGGACCCTACAAATATTAGGGATGGGTAACAGGTGGGAGATCTGTATCCACAGCTCTGGAACCATGGACAGTTCCAACCCTGAATTTTCTTTGGGTATGTGAGTTTTATTCACATCTGTTTAGTATTAACATTTACTCTTGGAAACAGCATTGCACCTACTTCTTACATGGATCGCACGACATGGGCATCATTCCATTTCCATTACACAATAAGGAACCTGCTCAAGGTCACACAGCTAGTGCTGGGCAGAAGTGAGTTGCGAACACAAGATCTTATTCTAAATCACACGTGTTCCCTAAAGTGACTCCCTGGTACTAAATTAGTTCTCCAAAGGCTCTGAAAAATAATAACAGTCATGGATGATATTAGCTGGCACACACTGCTCTCACCATATCTGTTGTTAAAATATTAAAACAGTTTTAGAACAATGGCTAAAGAGACTCCCTTCTCCCCAGGAGCATCCTCCCTGGCTACCCAGGTTCCTTCTCGGGCCCTGGTTCTGTCCCAAATCCAGCAACTATAGGGTTAGTGTAGGCAGAGCAGAGGCAGTTCTGTAGCTGGGTATCAGTCCTGATCACATGCCAGGTGCTGTTCTGAGAGCCTGTGGTCTAACCGCCTCAGTGCATCTGCTCTTAAAGAAGACTGACCGCTGTGTAAACTTTGCTGCACTTAGAGGGTGGAAAAGAGGCCCTTACCTTGTTTCTTTATGTCATGGCTCAGACCAATAGAGTTACCAGTCAGGCACGTGGAAAGTTTAGTTAAAGAGAACACTATGCTTTCTGAGAATTCAGCTTTTCTTCTCTATCCAGTGCTGAGAAGAGTCATGTGCCTATGTCCTGGGAAGCCTCCTGCCCAGCAACACTTCTGACTCGGCAGAGGCAGTGCCCAGCATCTTTCCTCACCCCCAAACCCCTGCACAGGAGGCTCTGGAGACAGCAGTCCATGGTGGGCAGGGAGGTCGAGAGGGAGAGGGTGGAGAGAAGACCCTTTGGAAGGAGCAGAGCTCAGGGCTGGGAGAGGGCGGAGGTGGGGCTGGGGGGAAGCCAATACCCTGTATCACCCAGGGAGTCACGAAGCCCATGGCCCCTGGGTAGCCTCCCAGCCCACTCAGGCACCAATCCCAGCCCCGGCACTGGCACACATCCCGATTCTCACCATGATTACAGAGTAAGTTTTAAAATTAGGCTTTTCCTCATTCTGCACTGTTTATGTCAGACTCCAAGAAGCCTGTAAATACCACCCTCCCACCTCTGCCTCCGCCCCCTTCCTTCCTGACCACATCCTTTTCTTTCTGGCACACAGGGAGGCATTTTTTTTTCCCCCACAGCAGAAAAGACAATTTCCAGTGTTTTTAAAGAGTCATCAGTGTTGGGCGAGGCTCCATGTTTAACTGAAAGGCTTCTTTTGTCAGCCACCCTCATGTTCCGTTTAGACTGCGTTTCTCTACCACTGGAGACACCTTCTCAATATGTATTTACTCTTGGGCTTCCCTGGTGGCGCAGTGGTTAAGAATCCACCTGTCAGTGCAGGGGATATGGGTTCGAGCCCTGATCTGGGAAGATCCCACATGCCGCAGAGCAACTAAGCCCATGTGCCACAACTACTGAGCCTGCGCTCTAGAGCCCGTGAGCCACAACTACTGAACCCTGCGCGGCTAGAGCCCGTGCTCTGCAACAAGAGAAGCCACCGCAATGAGAAGACCACACACCACATAAAAGAGTAGCCCCTGCTCGCTGCAACTAGAGAAAGCCCGCGTGCAGCAACGGAGACCCAATGCAGCCAAAAATAAATAAATAAATAAATTTAAAAAAAATGTATTTACTCTTCACCACTTAGAAGTCAGTTACTGTCTCGAAGCCCTTGATCTGGCTGGGTTCTCAGAGACTTCTGCTGCTTCGTCCTAGTTGACAGCCCTGAGGTCTTGGATCAGCGGCCAGTTTTCTGGGTCATGTCTGAGTATGGTTTGCCTCTGACTCCAATTCTGAGCTTCTTGGAGCAAAGCGCCTTTCCCCACAGAGAGAGCTGTGGGCCCCGGTAGCCTTACCCACGGAGCATCCTCATGCGTGCCTGCAGGGCGGGAATGCGGACCCAGGCTGTGTCCCTTACAGAGCCGGCCAGGTATGGGCACTCTGCTGGGCATGTGAGGGTCTGTGCTTGGCCTCAAGGAGCTCACAGCCAGCCTGAGGTGACCAGCCAGACCTCCTGGTGCGTCAGACGCCAGAATTTGTCTTTTCGCTCTATGTGCCTGGCCACCACCCTGCTCCTCAACATTCTTCCTCTCTCCAGGCCACTGCAATGACCTCCTTGCTGGGCCCCCATGTCTAAGCTTGCCCTGCCCCCCACAAGCCACGAATGTGGTTTTTAAGAAATGAACGTCAGATCATGCCTCACCTCTCTGAAAACTCCGACGACGGCTTCTCTTGCACTGAACATCCACGCTGCATTATTTGGCCCCTGCCAGTTCTACAGTCTCATCTCCACCACCTCCCCCTGGCTCCTTATACACCCCCCACACTGACCTTTTTCATCCTGGGACAAGACAAACTCCTTCCCACCTCTGAGCCTTTGGACTTGCTGTTCCCTTTGCCCAGAACCCTCTTCCCCCAGCTCTCTCAATGCTTGCCTCCTTTTCATACTCAATTTGCAGCTCCAAGTCGCCTCCTGAGAGGGGCTGCCCGACGGTGCCAGTCTCCCCACCAGACTGCAGGCATCTCGAGGACAGGCCTCACTGTGCCTCCAGCGAGCCCAGAGCAGGAGCTTCCTTCAAGCTTCTGCAATGAGCGGGCCGAGTGTTTCCAGCAAAGCAGGCAGGGCCGGCAATTGAGGTTTGTTCCAGAGGGCAGCAGAGGGGATGCTATGGGGCAGGGTCTTCAAGAGACCAGGGGAACAGGCCTGATGTGACGACCAAAGGAATGTGAAGGGATTGTCTGAAGACACATTGGAAGGAGCGCATTGAGGTTCCCGGCTTGGAGCTCGAGTTGAATGTCCTTCTGACATTCAGCATTGCCCATGAGCCCAGCGCCCCCAGGTGCTGGGAGAGGCCGGAGGCACCAGTTGGTGGGGGTCATGATCTGGCCATGGCAGTCAGCTGTATCCTCTACTTCCAGCCCTCAAAGCAGACAAATAGCGGACAAGAGAAGAGGGAAAGTGGACATGTGTGTTGTTTCTCTTCTTATTTTGGAATTCTGCTACTACAGGTAGAACCTCAGTTAAAATGAAAAAAAAAGACACTATTGGATGGAGACATCAAAATGTTCAAAGTATGATGATAAGATTATGGATATTTTCCTTTTATTTTTATTTTGTATCCTCATATAAAAAATAATTAATTTGTATTTATTCTGTAATCAAAAGAGATGAATTGCTTCACAGAATTGTGTATCATGAGGGTGAAGCATTTGGGGGAAAAAAAGAGGAAGACGAGTGGCAACATAATGTAGGTTGAATTGAGCTGGGCGGGCCGAGGGGCAGCTGGAGGTGACATGCAGAGGCAGCGAGGAGGACTCACACTGACCTGTGTGCAGCTCTGGACGGCACTGCCTACAGGGCCATGGAGACCTGGGCAAACAGCTAGGCCTCTTGGGTCTTCAGTTTCCAAGTATTATGGTAATAATAATCAAACCCACCTTATAGGTTGCTTTTAGAAATAAATGAGAAACCTATGCAAAGCAGTCTCTGCAGTGCCTGGCAGAAAGTAGGTGATTCACAAATGGGAACTGTTATTACAGAGACTGCTCATTTAAGGAGAATGTTGACTCAACATTACCCTCAAAGGGTAAGAGGTGTTTCCTCCTTTAATGCAGGTGATGTGGGCACCTGAGTATTTCCCTTCCATACTGACAAGGTTACAGGAGGGTAGATGGCCACCCTTCATTTACATGATGGGGACACTGAAGGAGAGAGAGAGAGAGATGATCCATTCATGACACTCACCAAGAACGACACACATCCACGTGTTCATTTCACAAAGATTTTTTGAGATTTTCTTCTCAACATTGAGTCAGACTTTGTAGTTAACAGAGAGGACCTAGGACACCAACCCTCTCAAGTTTTGCATGCGATTTCATGGGAGAAGGGTCCTGCTTTGGAAGCTGCTAGCTTGGCCAGAGACCACTCTCTCATGCTCTTCTGGGATGACTTTTGGGCTACCTTCTCCAACGCGAGCCCTTTCACCTTCAATTTTTTTCATCTATAAAACTGAGAGGGTGGAACGCACAATAATCTCACGAATAAGTCCATGTCTAGTCATATGTTCTTTGACCAAAGACCTCAGTCCTTGTACTGATGGCCAGTGGGATTTTCAGGGCCATAGAGGAAGAAGTTATGCTTTCAGAAGAGAATTGTAGTGGGTACTCCCCAGGGATGGGCTGCTCTCCCCAGAACACAGGATCCTACACAACTGGTTCTCCTTGAGATCCAAGGCCACTGGGGACTCAGGGTAGCTTCCCTGGGTCTACACTGGGCCAGGGTCCCCATTCACATTCCACTCCAGGGTCTGGCACCGTCCTGATTGAGTCTCCTGCACTACCTACTGCTGGGGAGTCACTGCAGCTCTTGAGCCCTGATGGGTGTCTCTGACTTGCCGGTTGTCAGGCTTTCAGTCTGTGCCTTGGGTGGTGGAAGGAGACACCGCTCCTGCCTTCACACCACCTGGATCCCAGCCCCAAGCCAGGCCTCTCCTACAGCTCCCACTGGAGCCTAGAATCTGGGAGCTCCTGTGATGATGAAAGACCTTTGACACTGTCAACACCCAACCTCTTTCTTTCTTTGCATTTTTCCTCTTGTTCCTTGTCCCTGACTGGGAGGAGGTGTGGTTTGCTTATTTCTTTTTTTGTTATTCAAGTGGGATTCCTAGTAGGAATCTTCTGGTGATCCCTGGAGGAGGACGTGTTGCGGTCCTCCCATTCACCCCATCTTGGTGAGCTGACACAGTCTGGCACTGCGTGCCCTGTAGTCTCATTGACTCATTTTAGCCCAGAACATCTGCAGCTTTAACTGTTATTAACAAAGATACAGCTAGTTTTCTGTGGGCTGAATCCAATGGTGGCACATGTATCTGATGAAGACGATGTGAGGAAGCTTGGCTGGGGCCCCCCCGAGGAGGAGAGAGCCACTCTGCCAACCCCACTCTGCCATCTGGACCTAACGTGGATGGGGGCTGGGGCCAACTCAGAAGTCTTCCTATTTGTCGGCCTGGACAGCAGTTGTTGTGATTTCTTCCCATCCAAGTTGGGAACGATGAAGGGCAAAGATTCTTCAAGGGCAAGGAGATATTGGTAATGACACGATTGCCAAATCTTCCCCAAGATGAACAGGAAGTCACTAGATATATATCATCTGAATGAATGAATGAATGAATGAACCACAGCAGGACTCCTGGGCACAGTGTCTGAGCAGGCGTGAAGGGGCACCGCCCACCCTCTGGTATCAGAGAGCATTCTTACCCTTCCCCTGCCTCTGGTTACAGAGGTCTCAGGACCCAGGGAGAAGTGACTAGGATTTGGACATGTCTGCTGTCATCTTGTTTAAACCTAGCTCCTCTGACCAGAGCTGCCCGAGGCTCACTGATCCCAGCCTGGGGAAGAGAGAAGGTTGGCTCCTTCCACTCGTGCCCACCCCATCGGCTGGCCGTGAGGAATGTCCCACAGGGCTGAGGCTCAAGGATCTGGGTACTGTGGGGGAGGGGGGAAGGTCGATGCAGGGTCTGGGGAGGGGGTTCCTTGGCCTCAGCGTCTAGAGGAGCCTAAAGTCTGGAAACCAGGAAATAAAGTTAAAGATCTGTTCATTGGAGCCAGAACAAGACCAGGGGAATCAGACTGAGCAAAACAGCCACGGTGACAGGGTTGAGAAGATGAAGGCAGACAGAGGGGAGACTCTCAGAAGTCAGGCATTATTAATACTGCTGCTACTCATAAGAACCGCTAATATATACTGGGGGCTTGCCATGTGCCAAGCATTCGACTAAATGCTTGATACATCAACCTCAAAGGAGGCACTGTTGCTCCCTCGACTTTTTTCTTCCCCCGAATAAGGGACCTGAGGCTCAGGTTAAGTCACCTGGCAAAGTCACAAAGCACGTAGGTGGCTGAGCTGGTATGAACCTAACTCTCTAGCACCTGTGCCCACCTGCTGTCCAGAACCAAAGGTACTGGTTCTGTGTCCCCTAACCTGATTCCCCAAACACTGGTTCTCTGTACAGGTGAAACTACAGCTAAGATGAGTCCCCAGAGGAGGCATGGTGGCAGAGGGACAAGACTGCCAGGTGCTGCTGGGACCAGTCCTCTCCCACCAGCACTGGGCCAGGTGTGGCCGGGAAGATGGAAGCGGCACTCGCAGAACATGGATATGCCAGTTCCCCTTCTCCCAGCTGCCAAGTCCTTCCGCTGCTTCTTTAGGGAGCTCCCATTTCCCACTAAATAATGGCCAAGGAGAGAAGGGGAAGGGTGGGGAAGGGTCAGGTTCCTTAGTCTAAGCCGAGGAGGGAGACAGACACAGGCTCACAGGAGGGACCAGGCTGAGGATGGAGGTGGAGTTATGCAGCGGCGCAGACTTTTAAAATCAGAGTTTACTGTTCTCATTAACTTTCCACTGCGTGTTCATCACAGGCCACGTTTCACTGCCCGCTGAGCGGGGCAGCAGATGTGGGGAGTTATCGGCAGCAGCGAAGCTGGGAGCAGACAGTGTGAGGATGCCGGCGGCTCCGTGTGTGTCCTGGTGACAGGGCTGTGAAAGTGATTTATTAGACAGGTCCCTGTTTAGCACACAGAAGGGGCGCCTGGGTGCAGGGAGTTGCGCACATATGTGAGCACAGAGGACTTCACGGGAGTGTTATTACACTAGAGGGCAGAGAGATTCCAAAGCACGCAGGGGCTTCTAAGTTTTCCCCCAGTACAGCATGTCCAGGCGGGATGCCCCTCTGGGCGACGGTCGAGGTAAATGCTTCACACACTTGCTGTCTTGAACCTGTGCCAACACTACCAGGTGGCTTCTTTTACCACCATCCCATTTTGCAAAGGAGGAAACTGAGACTCAGAAAGATTAAGAGATACCTGGGATCACGTGGCTGGTAAGCCGTGGAGCCAGGATTCACACCCAAGCAGTTGCCTCCATGGCCCATATTTAAGCACTCGGCCCTCCAGAGACAGAAGGAAAGTACCTTTTCTTGAGCTCCTACTATGCTTCAGGCACCACGCTAGGTTCTTTATCAACTCATTTGGTTTTCGTAACTGTCTTTGTGAAGGAGGCAAAACCCTGACTTAGAAATTCAGCAACTTAGATTGAGAGAAGTTAGTTAACCTGTGTACATTTCTTCCAGCTAGTAAGTGCAGAGCTGAGGTTTACCCCAAGAGAGACGCCACACCCTTTCTCCTAAACTGGGTGCCTCCTACATGACGGTATTGTGTTTTAAATTTTAAAAAGTTACACTACAGCTGACCCTCGGCATCCAAGGGTTCTGCATCCGCAGATTCAACCAATGGCGGATTGAAAATATTGGGAAAAAGAATTCCAGAAAGTTCCAAAAAGCAAAACTTGAATTTGCCATATGTCCTGGCAACTATTTACATAGCATTTACATTGTATGTACAACCATGTACATAACATTTATATTGGCTTAGGTATTATAAGTAACCTGGGGATGATTTAAAGTATATGGGAGGATGTGTGTAGGTTATATGCAAATACTATGCCATTTTATATAATGGACTTGGGTATTCCCGGATTTTGGTATACTCTGGGGGTCCTGGAACGAATCCCCCATGAATACTGAGGGACAGCTCTATTATTATTATTATTTTTTTGCGGTACGCGAGCCTCTTGCTGTTGTGGCCTCTCCCATTGCGGAGCACAGGCTCCGGATGCGCAGGCTCAGTGGCCATGGCTCACGGGCCCAGCCGCTCCGCGGCATGTGGGATCTTCCCGGACTGGGGCACGAACCCGTGTCCCCTGCATCGGCAGGCGGACTCTCAACCACTGCGCCACCAGGGGAGCCCACAACTGTATTTTTGACACCGTCTGCCCCAATCTGTTTTGTTTGTTGGTTGTTTAATTAATTCCTTTAGCACGTAATTCTTGAAGTCCTTTTGTGTCCAAGGCAATATGAGGGAGGGGACACAAAGCTGGCTGTGACCTGGCTCCTGGTGGGTTTGATGACCTTGATGCAAGGAGGAAGGTGAGGAGTGCCGCTCAACCAGAGAACATTCTGGGGGTGCTGGGATGGCAGAGGGCACTTGTTCTGAGTATTTTGAATGGCATTGTTTTACTGATTTCCTTTTCAGATAGTCATTATCAGTGTACTGAAATGCAACTGATTTCAGGAAGCGCTGTGTCTGCTGCTGTTTCCTTCCGCACCCCAGGGGCGGTGGCTCAGGAGTCAGCCTTCCCCAACATGAAGTCCAGGCTTGGATGCTTTGAGCCAATTCTGCTCAAGCTGTTGGTCACCTCCATCAAACACTCAGGGGACTGCCTTTTGCCCCTGGATGGATCATCTCTGCTCTGATGATTCTGGCATCAGCCTGAGAGCCAGCAGGGGAGCTGGCTTTCAACAGAGGCCTCTGGAACCTCATGCTTTTTAGATGTTCAGTTGAAATCAGGAGGTTTATGACTCTTCCTTTATTCAGAAGCCCATCAAAGCCAATGTGGGAGCTGCCGTGGATTCAGCATCACACCAGCATGGCGCTTCAGCCCCACCACGTTCCACTCTGTCCTCACTCTCTTTCCAAGGGAATTTTCTTTCTTCTGCAGACCCTGCCTGGGTGGGGCAGAAAAAGCACTGGGAGGCAGAAGATCCAGGACCACTTTCCTGACTGTCACTCAGCCACATGACTCGCATGAGTTACACTAGGACTCTCTTAGGCCTCAGTTGTCTGAGCTGTAAAATGGAGATCATAATGCCCCCTTACGGATTCACCATGTGGGTTACATGAGAAGTAAGTGCAATGTTAGGTTTTATGCCCATTACAACTTCCAGGCTTCACTGAGTAACTTCCAGCTACGGCCAAGCCATTTCTGCCCTGTGATCCTATGTGAAGGGCTTCTTGATCAGTCTAGCCCACCTGGCTTTCAGAGGGCTGTGTGACTTCTTCCCAGGAGTAGGGGCAGAGGAAGCAGAAGCTGGATTAATCTGGGGTTTGGGTTTTGCTGGGTTGGTGGCCTCTCCACTCTACGACTCTTCGAAGGCTTCCTATCACAGGTAGAATAAAACCTGGAGCCCTAACTTGCTCCACACGGCCCCACTTAATCTGGCCTCTGACTCGTTCTCCAGCTTCATCTCACACTACACTCCCTGTGCTCTCAGGGCTGTATCCCCACCAGCTTCCCTTATAGTCCTGAAACATGCCTGCCTCAGGGGCTTGGCAGACAGGTGCTGTTGGGAAAGCACTTTTCCCACTGTTTGCACGGGTAACTCTGAATAATCCTTAGCTCTCAGTGCGAGTATTACTTCCTCTGGGACCTTCTCTACTCTGCACACACCCTCCCCCAACGCTGAACTAAACTTGGTCTCTCTTATTGAACCCTGTTCTTTTTCTGATTCATAGAACATATCACTGTTTGCAGTTACATATGTGAGTGTGTTTATGGTTTAACATCTGTCTCTTCATGCGGACTGGGACAGCTCAACTCTGATCACTGTTAGACCCGGCACCTGCCACAGTCTGCCACACGGTGGTATGTCATGAACGTGTGGAAGGGTGAATGTCTGCAGAAGAGGCAAGAGGATGGAGGGTGTCGGAAAAAGAGTGATGGTGGTGACGTGCCTGAGAGGTAAGGAGGCAGGGAGAAGGCAGAGGGCTCTGTGAGACGGAAGATGAATCCAGTGGAAGGCCTGAGGATGACTGTTTCAATTTAAGATTTCACAGGAGTAGCCTTGAAGGATGGTCTGTTTTGAGGCTCCCAGAAAGGGTACATGCTGCCTCCCGATGGGGTTTTGTGAAATCGGGGCATCCAGGGGGCCCCGGGAGCTGGGAAATGGACCGGGAAGTAGGAGAGGGCTCCACGGATGGGCCCATGTTGCCGTGACCCTGTGGTATGGGGAAGCCCTGCCCTGCAGGTGTCTGAGGGAGTTGGGACTTCACGTGTATCCCTTGGACTCAGCAGGAGGGAACTCTCTTTGGGAGGCAGGGGCTCTGTGAATACAACTGCAGTGGGGATTAATAGCAGCTTTCCCTCTGGAGAGTGGTCTGGAGCCCTGTGGCCAAAAACGCTGCATGGACTCTGTGAGACTCAGCTTACACCTTCCCTGGGCCACACTGGGTCTCTTAGTCCTCTGGAAGCAATGAAAAAGCTGAACAGCAGAGGCAGGGATGGAAAGCTAAACAGGAAGCTGGTAATAGCCTCTTGCAGATGTAGCTCTTTTATAATAGAAAGGTTCATACCAAGGTCAGATACACAATACTCCTCCTGTCCCGCCCAGGCCTACAATTCTTCTTCCCAGTGTTCACTTCCTGACCCTTTGCTCTCATGTGGGTTGAAAGATGTCAACATGAAAACTGGGAAACGGGAAGCCGTGTCTTGTATGTGTCACTTTTCGGGGCTCTTGAGCACACAGTCATGGGGGTAACTCTTTGTTTTCCACCTGCTCATTCCCCAGCCCAGCCCCTGGATGGACAGGCAGACCAATGCCCCAGCCACTGAAACTGACCCTTGTGCAACAGGAAGACTGGGCTGGAAAAGCAAAAGTCATCAGGAGAGGTAGGCGCCATGAGCTGAAGGAGGAGGCCACTTGGATGACAACAACAGGGTACGAGCCATCCAAGATCAGAGGTTAAGTCCATCCTTCTATGGCTAAGACTAGGCCCACCGAAGGGAATGCTGTCCCAGTCAAAATCGGTAATAAAGAAAAACCACCCCATGGTGACAGATGGTAAGTAGACTTATCATGGTGGTCATTTTGTAATGCATAAAAATATTGAATCACTATGTTGTACACCTGGAACTAACATAGGGTTGTAGGTCAATTATACTTCGATTAAAAAACAATCATGATGGGCTTCCCTGGTGGCGCAGTGGTTGAGAGTCCGCCTGCCGATGCAGGGGACACGGGTTCGTGCCCCGGTCCGGGAAGATCCCACATGCCGCGGAGCGGCTGGGCCCGTGAGCCATGGCCGCTGAGCCGGCGCGTCCGGAGCCTGTGCACCGCAACGGGAGAGGCCGCAACAGCGAGAGGCCCACGTACCGCAAAAAAAAAAAAAAAAAAAAAAATCATGATGAAATGGATGTGGAGGCAGGGAAGTGTGCCAAGTTCCCCTTAGCAGCATCCTGCTCTCAAACATAATCAGATAAATTGTGGGAAGAAGTTACGTTGAAGTCTCACCCAACTACAGTGTCTGTATTCCAGACCCCAGGTCTAGCTCAAATGCCATTAGACAGGACAGAAATCATCTAAAGCGTATACTGAAATATGATGTTATCTCTGAGAGTGGCATTGTGGGTGATTTTATTTTCTGCCTTATACTCTTACGTATGAATTACTTATGTAATAGAAAATGGTATTAAAAAAAGAAAAAAGAAAAACCACCCCAGAGATATGGCTCATTTTAAATCAGTTCCCTGATTTCTTGAACCCTTACCATGTGCCTGGCTCTGTCCTGGGTGCAGAGGACATCAAGACTCATAAAACAGAGTCCCTGCTCTCAGGGAATGTTGACATTATTTGGGGAGGACTTAGAGGCAGATTACTTCAGTACAATGTGGGATATTTGGGTACAGAGACATGTCATCATGAGGGCAGCAGTGCTTTTGCTGGGAGAGGATGGTGGTGGTAATAACGACTGCCAGCGCTGATGGAGTTGCCTGCTCTGTGCGGGCATCGTTCACGGCCCTTCACATGCATTAGCTGATTGACCCTCACAGCCACTCGGTGAGGCTGGAACTAGCCTTGTCCCCATTTTACAGGGGAGGAACTGAGATTTGGGGAGGTAAAGAAACTAGACTAGGGTAACGCAGGATTTTTTTTTTTTTTTTTTTTTTTTTGCGGTACCCGGGCCTCTCACTGTCGTGGCCTCTCCCGTTGCGGAGCACAGGTTCCGGACGCGCCGGCTCAGCGGCCATGGCTCACGGGCCCAGCCGCTCCGCGGCATGTGGGATCTTCCCGGACCGGGGCACAAACCCTCATCTCCTGCATCGGCAGGCGGACTCTCAACCACTGCGCCACCAGGGAAGCCCTGGTAACGCAGGATTTGAATGCAGGCCAGCTGGCTCCTGAGCAGGATCTGGATAAAGAATGAATAGCAGAAGAGGAAGCAGCACGAGCAAAGGCCTTAACGAGTGGTGTGGGCAGAAGGGGTAGAAGAAGCAATTTCTGAATCACCTGAACATAATGTTGGGCTAAGAGTGAGGGAGGACGAGGCTGAAGGGGAGGTGGTGGCCTTGACAACTGCCCCAGGGCTGTCTGGTCAGGTTGGTGCAAGGAGGTAGGGTCTCAAGAGTGATTCCTTGTGGGTCCTGCCACCTCCTGCTGCTATGGAGATGCTCCACAATATTCGGTGACTGAATGAATGGGAAAACAACCACAGCCAAATACGGGCTTAATATTCTGCTTTTCACAATATACTCCTCTTCTAAATGATCTCGTTTAATCTTCATGCTAATCCTGGGTGAAACAGACAGTATGTCCTCCATTTTATAGACAAGGAAACCAAAGCTCGGAAAGGCTAACTGATTTTTCTCAAGGTCCAGCAGTTAGTAAGCGATGGAGACAGGTCTTGAGCCTATAGCCACATTCTGTATGTTTCCTACCACATGCCCCACTGCCGTCACTGAGGCAAGATGGCCCGAGAACCTGGAAACTCAGTGGTTGACACAGTTGAGCTATCATTTCTCTGAAATACAGAACGGGTGGGAGGTTTGGGTATGAAGAACCCATTTTTCTGAAGAATTTTCCAGAACTTGACTCTCAGGAAGAAGATCTGTCCAAACTGTTTATAATACACTTAGTAAACATGAACAAGAAACAATTAGCTAATGAGCTACCACCAATGTTAGTCATCTGTGCCAAAGGAGGCAAGCACTGATGAGGGAGATAAAAAGCCATGGGAAACTGTCTTTTGGATGGTGGGACCCAGGCCCTGCTCCCCAGCAAGGGGTCCCGGGCTGGCCTGCCTTCTGCATAGCCTGAATTCCAAACCTGCCTGGTGTTCCTGACCCTACCCACGCTGGGGGCTTGTTTAAAGGGACCCCTCCAGGTGATCAGTGGTCTCAACCCCCCCCCCCCCCCCGCCCACCTCCTGCCCCCAGTTAGTCTTGCTCGGTTTCTTCTCTTCCACAGACCTTTTGCCTTGGATTCACTTCTGGTTCTCTGCCTAATCTCTGCCCATTAGTCTTCATGCTTCAAACTTCCTTAGCCCGTTCTTGTCATCCAGGATGCAGACCTGGCTTCTCCTTTATTCCATACTCCTCAGTTACAAGCCAGCCTTGCCCACCCAGAACTCCAGTCCTGACCCTTGAGAGCCCTAGGTGTGAGCCCCACAAAGTGAATTCTGTGTACATGGCACACTTTTTATCTTAGGTCCAACCACCCCAAATATAATCTCTTAAATTTGGTGACATCTGCGCAGTTCTTTTTGTGTGGTACGGTAAAAGAGGCTCTCAGAAATGTTATTCTAATCTACATTTTTGATGAATGAAGTAATAAGGAACTTGTTTAATCCTCCCAACAATGTCCATTTTACAGAGGAGCACACTGGGTCTCAGAGACCTTCTAACTTGCCACTAAGTGGTCAGGCCAGAGTTAAACCTGGGCCTACCTGAGCCCCAAACCTACACTCTTTCAAATCCACTTGGAACTTCAGCAGTAGTCAAGGATATGTAAAGAAACAAATAGATGGGGGCAGCTACTCCTTAAAGGAGCCTCGCAGAGAAGCATTTTGGAACAGAAAAATCTTTATGTAGCATAAATAAGCACCCATTAGTTTTCTGGTTTTATAA
The DNA here is from genome assembly GCF_005190385.1 of Monodon monoceros. Lineage (NCBI taxonomy): Eukaryota > Metazoa > Chordata > Mammalia > Artiodactyla > Monodontidae > Monodon > Monodon monoceros. Next base: position 60,919,174 of record NW_021703774.1, on the reverse strand, counting down.
GTTTCTCTAAATATATATATACATATATATATATGTGTGTGTGTATATCTATCTATATCTATATCTATCTCTCTCTATATATATCTCCAGTTCCTTAAAGTGGGGCATGTCAGTTTGTGAGAAATAACCCAGTAAAGTGGCCAAGTTGTGTCTCAAGTCTAGTTGTGAATGGTGGTCGTGAACAGCAGGAAAAATAGGCAGCTGACAGTAAATTCTAATTTTCAAGCAGCTACTCTAAGTCCCTGCCCTTCCCACTACTTTTACCAAGGAAAAAAGGGGTCTTATAGAGACCTGTGATTGCCAAGGGGGAGGGGGTTGGGGGAGGGATGGATTGGGACTTAGGGGTTAACAGATGCAAACTATTGTATATAGAATGGATAAACAACAAGGGCCTACTGTATAGCACAGGGAACTATATTCAGTATCCTGTGATAAACCATAATGGAAGAGAATACGAAAAAGAATGTATGTGTGTGTGTGTGTATATATATATATATATATATATATATATATGTATCTATAACTGAATCACTTTGCAGAAATTAGCACAACATTGTAAATCAACTATACTTCAATGAAATAGATTTTTTAAAAAAAATGGAGTCTTGCGGGGGCATTTGTTACCTTTTATTTCCTTTTCCCCTGGGCCAAAAGCAGAAGGAAATAGGCTGAAATGTCACTCCCTGCCAGGTTCTATGGGACCCAGAGTTCACAGAACCCCTGTGAAAGCAGGGTGCTTGCCTTCTTCATCATCAAGTATCTTTCGGGGCCCTTCCCACATGTAAAGGCTCTAAGAGATTGAACCTGTGCTACACGAACGGACGACAAACTCATGAGAGAAATGTGTGTCAAAGAGCAATTCTCTGCAGAGTAAAAGGATCCTGATCAGCAGAGGCTTCTCAAGGGCCTGGCAGTGGCAGGCAGGCGGGTCACATGGAAAGGGCTCTTTATTATTTTTTTAAAGAAAGTGAGAAAATGAGCAGATATCGATTAGGCACTGAAGGTAAGGCAGGCACTGATTTTCAGGAAAGACTTGATACCTCCTGATTGGCTCGGGTGATATAAGGACAGGGCTGCTAGGAAGGAACTGCATATCTTGGGATCAATGACTGTGCACAGGGGAGAGGTGGGGATGTGGGGAAGAGGGAGGGGGGCCACACAGGGAGTGTGAATGAGTGAGTGAGTGTGTGTGTGTGTGTGTGTGTTCTGGATTCCATGCTTTATAGAGCCAGAGGTCCAGCACAGGGAAGGGAAGCGGGAGGTTGGGATGCAGGGATGATCTCAAACAGCAAGTGCTGAATGCAGCCCCAGAGCAGAAGTCATCTGAGGGGGAATGCGCCTAGGGGAGTGTCCATACCCACAGCCAAAAGAAAAATGGTGGTAACCGAAGAGCACACAGAGATGGTGGGAATGAAAGTCTCGGTCCCGATGGAGCGGGAGGCTGCAGCCAGGAGGGGGGGCACAGAAGTGGAAGGCTGTCACTCCACTATGGAAGGAGGAAGTATCCTGTGCTCCCTGTGAAATCAGTCTCCAAGCCGCTCTCCCCGGAGGTGTGTGTGCTACGCTGACGTCTGCTCTCTGCCAGAGTGCTGCAGTGGGCATTCTGCAATCAAGGTGGACCCAGCGCTGCCCTTGGCCATGCTGCATCAGGACTGCAATGAGTCTGGATTCCTGCTGTCATGTTCTGTCACAGCAGATTTCCCTCTGCCTCAAACAGTGTGTACTTAGAAGGCTGACAGTGCAAGACAGTCCTATAGATGCAGGGACAGAATGCGCCCGAATTCTTTTGCAGTGAACATTCTCGCCCCGTATGGATGCTGCCATGAATCAAAATGGTCACATATTCTGGAAGGAGCCCTGGGAGGAGCAGAGGATGGTTGGGGCTAACTGAGGCTGAGACTTGCAGGGGAAGAACAAGATGGGGCTTCTGTTGTAGTGACAGCGATACAAGAGTAGTACTAGTTACTGTGGTTTATGCACCTGTGACATGCCAGACAGGATAGAGCGTTTTATATACATTTCTTCCCTTAATCCTTAGTACCATGCTTCTGCACAGTGGATATTATTAGACCCATTTAATATATAAGAACACAAGTTCAGGGAGCTGAAGCAGCTTGTTCAAGGTAGGGAGTCAGAGGTGGCTCAGCTGGCAGGCTGCTCTGACACTTCAGCTGCTCCTGTGTCTCCGCATTAGGCAGGGGGAGCTCTGTCCCCGGGCCTCTGCAGGAGCAGGGTTGCGGGCACACGTGCGGGCTCAGGAGGCCGGGCCTCAGGTGGCTGCGTTTTCCCACTGCCCAAGGGCTTGCCAGGCCCTGTGGTGGCAGCTTCCCACCCCTCCCCTTCCCTTCCTTTGAGCACGGAAAACTCAGCCCACAGCCCCTCCCGTTCCCCAGTTCCACTGTGGTGGCAGGCCAGGCCCAGAAGGACTTGGGCAGAGGAGTGCACAGGCATCATAGGTGAGACCAGGGGTGTGGGGAGCAATCTGGGCAGGTCAAAAAGAAGGCAGAGGGGCAGGTAGAGGCAGCGGTCAAGGTGGCCAGCGGGCCAGGATCCGGGGCAGGCAGGCAGGAGAGCTCACGGAGATGGGGTGTTCACAAGACACGGAGGCAGTCCTGGTGCCGGCCCGAGGTTCGGGCACATCTGGGGGCTTGGGCACACAGCTTCACAGCTTCTCGATTCTGCGGCGTGGGCTGTCAGGTGCCACCGGGGAGGGGAGGTTAGGGCCTACCCTGGAAGGAAGGCCGCTTTCAATAGGAACAGTACAGCCAGAGCCTCTGGGCACAGACTGCCATGCACTGCCCTGGCAGAGAATCCTCACTCCCTGTCTCTGCCCCAGAACTCTTGCACCCCAGGGACCCCTAGGCCTCCTCAGTCATCCCTCTCTTCACCCCTGCCAAGAAAGGTGCTGGGGGAAATAGGCAGGGCACTGCCCAAGTGATAGATACAGTGAGTGAGGCTCAGACCCTCCCCCGCCACCTCCCAAAAGGTCTCTGGGGCTGGAGCAGGGGATGGAATCAGGAACTCTTGTGGGTGGAGACACTCCGCCGGCAGACAGGAGTAAGGTGCCGACTCCCGAGGACTGGTGACGGGGTCAGAATAAACACGGAGATAATCAGATCCTAAGTGCAGCAAGCTGCAGACAGCAAGGTAATTCCCCATGTGGCGATGGCAACACCTAAAAATACTGAACTGTGGTTCTCACAGGAATGCTTAATGGCCCACATTCAATCTAGAGCGGCTTCTGGATTATGGGTTAGGGTAAATAAAGATCATCTAAGTGACATAACCATAGGTTTTTAGCTTAAAATGACATCTGGTACCAACAGAGTGTCTGTCTCTAAGAAACTCAGTCATCCCAGGAGCCTCTCTGCTGCTCTCAGCAAGTTTTCATCCTGACTTGTTCTGACTGGTGGGAAGAACACAAGTTTGGACCTCCAGCTCCCCTTTGGGCCCCTGTCGTTCGTTAGCCAGGAGCCACTGCTGAGAACGGGCCGTCACCGGCCAGCATGTGGGCTGCGGCTCTGGCAAGGACGGTGAGCTGGGTCTGCTTCCACCCGTGGGCTGGAAGCTCACCCTGCTGGCCAGCCCAAAGAGCCCCCCACGCACATCACTATACCCCTGTCTCTTCTCCAAGAGAAACAGCTTTAAGCACACAACCTCCTGGCGGCTGGTCAGTGGCAGCATTTTCTTTGGAAGGAAGCAAAACTCAGGATCTAATTCCTGGTTGTATAATGTCCTGGCCGTGTGACCTAGGGCGGGTTCCCTCGCTGCTTTATGCCTCAGTTTCATCATCCAAGATGGGGACTAAGGAGAGGAATGTCTCTGACTGCCCTGAAGTCATCAGAGAGGTCTGTTTCAATGCTCTCATCTTCTCTTCACCCAGCTGGCCTTCCTGCCCTGAACACCCGTCATGGCAGGTCTGCCTGCATCCCACCGCACCCTGACCTTTGCCTCTGGAAGCCAGCCTAGTTGCCAGGGAAACCAGGCTGGAGTCCTAGGATCAAGCGATGATGAAGAGCTGTGTTCAAAAGGAAAAGAACAGGATTTATCACTGGCCCTGATCCTGGGTATCATGAAACCCTGACTTCACATCCTCTCTCGGCACAGGTGGGCAGCTTTGAAGAGTCAGGCAGTAAGAGACTGCAACTGCTCTCTCGCTTCCGCTGTTTCGGATGTTGTTATTCATGATCTTTTCTTCCTCTGGCTGAGGCCAAGGCAAGTGGTGAGCAATCCTGGCTTTTCCTCCCGTGAGCTGCTCCCCAAAGCCCAGCTAATAGTTGACTTCCCTGCTTCTTTCTTGCTTGCCGGTCATTGATGCCATGAGAACATGTCATGTGCATGCTGGCTGCTGGCTAATCCTCAGCTTTGGGAGAGTAGAGTTTGTGGCCCTCGACTATGAAAGACTCAGCTTCTGCTCTCTCATCAGGCAGAGCTCCGGGAAGCTGAGCACATCTGGACCTGTGAGGAGTGAGACAGAAGATATAATGGGATGACATGGCTTAGGACAGACACAAGCTCTGAGCCTCCAGCTTCTCTGCATGTAATACTGAGAATTAATAAGTTACAAGTGTGAGCATGGGCTGGCACTGTACCATCAAGCTTTGGGAGGCCCTATGCCCTGTAAATGTTGACAGGAATGACCGAGAAACCTGAAAGGTCCCTGCTGAGCACAAATGAAGGACGCCACAGTTGTGGAAAACCAAGTGACCAGTATGAACTGTCTTTGATGACCAGAGTTGGAGGGTGGAAAGCATTAGGCCTCTGTGTGAAGACGCCTGATGGGACCACTGTAGGTAGGGTCTCCTGACCATCCCACAAATGCTGGCCTGACCCCGACCCTTCTCTTTCATGTGTTCCCTGGATCAAGCAACTATGGAATTTAGGTGGCTGAGATCCGTCCAAGGAACACATTTTTCAGTGCATCTGCTCTTTTCTGCATCAAGGAGACCCCAAATGTATGGCTTGTTAAAAATAGGTACTCTCTCCAGGACTCATGGGCAGGAATAGGAAGGATGAGGTTATACTGGCTTTCACGTTTGTTCTCTGCACCCCAATAAATGGGCCTGTACTTTCAGAGCTTGGTTGTCAAGTCAAGACGCCTAATACGATGATTGCACCAATGCAGAGAGAAAGCTAGAAGTCTCAGACGAGTCCAGGACAACTTGTAACACAGGCTAGAACAGCTGTCATCCGGCAAGGACACACTGACCATGGTTCACGTACAGCGTCTGTGCTGCACCTACAGTCTGTTCTGGAAATGTAATTAGTCTCTTACTTTAGTTACAAATAACTGGGAATTACCACTTCCTTTTGGCCACCTGAAGTGGGAGAAAAGTCAAATCCACAAGGTCCCAAAATATGTCTTTATAACAGAAAATTGTCAAGTGGTTACTAGACCAGGATGTCTTCCGCACAGGGCTTTTGAGGGGATCCAACGAGTGCAAGCCATCAAAGTTCGAAGCACTTAATAAGTACTTGGCAAATGTTCAATGTTATCTAATTTTCTGTAATATTTAAAATATAACCAGCCAGAAACTAGGGCTCCTGGCTTCCCAGAGGCTAGTTCATTACCTGCGGCTTTCCATTCTTTATTGCTCTCTGGCTGAGTTTCCATCCAGGTCATAGTGATTTTGCCTAAGATAATATAAATTGAGTTCAGTAAGTTGCATGATCCGGGTTCTCAAAGACTTGATTAGCAACAAGAGACATTACTCAGTGCCATAGCCTTCCCTGGCTATAATTCTGCAATCTCGTCTCCAGAAGCAGCCAGGTCTCTCTGGCATATTGCTGTTTCTGTCTAAATTCTTGGGGTGTATCTCCCCACTGGCTCTGTCTACAGCTCTCTTTCAGCTTAGTCATTCCCTCTTCAGAACGGATTTACTAGGGATTAGCTTTCTTATTCATTTATCACATTTTTATTATAATCATACTCACGACCCCAGTCCCTGGATAGACACAAAACAGAGACAAAGGTCGAGAGAAAATATAGGTCCAAGCCCAAAGTCGGCTTCTATGGAGTCCAGCCTAGTTCTTTTCTTCCAATCTTCACCTCGCTTCACCCAATTTATTTGTTTCTTTTCCATTATGGTTTATTACAGGATATTGAATATAGTTCCTTGTGCTATATAGTAGGACCTTGTTGTTTATCCATCCTATATATAATAGTTTGCATCTGCTAATCCCAGACTCCTGAGCCATTTCTCCCCCACCCCCCTCCCCCTTGGCAACCACAAGTCTGTTCTCTGTGTCTGTTCACTTCACCCAATTTATAAAAAAGCACTAATCAGGTCCTTAGGTCAACAGTCTGAATTACCTTGGAGGGAAACCTCTGGCGCCTGAAAGGGTACTTTCCCTTAGAATCATCCTCCAAACGCTGCCAGACCGAGCTCTGGGCCCTCAGCCCTCATGGCACTGCCTCAGATAAGATACCTGAGGAAAGGCCTTGAGGGAGACGTTAATTCACGGATTTCCCTGATGAAGAGCAGAGTACACACTGATGTCCCACTCTGGTCATTCCTTTCTGCAGACGCCCCACTATTCAAGGAGAAGCTGGGTGCTCTGTTACTCCAAGAGGCAGGTGTTGTCTCAGCTCCTGGCCCTCAAACCGAGGAGGATGGGGGTCTGACAACAAGGCCCTGGACCACCTACAATTCTGGGAGTATTTCCTACATGCCAGGCCCCACGCTAAGTACTCTATACATTCACCTCTTTTCATCTGTGCAACAATTCTATGAAGCACATACTAGGTGACCCCCATTTTACAGATGTGCAAACTGAGGCCCAGAGAGGTTATGTAATTCAGCCAAAGTCACTAACAGGTGCCAGAGCTGGGCTATGAACCCATTAGACTCTGTATTCTTGGGAAACCCACTTAAAATACATTGTTAAATTGGCTAAATTAGAGAGATGAGAGGTTAGAAACAAATCTGTTTTCTAATTAAAAAATAAAACCACAGAAACTTCCTATCATGAATCAGGCTTGGCTGTGCCCCATCTGATGGTCATTCAGCCTGAAGATGATCACTGGCCCCCCAGACTCCGCACGCCCTGTCCTGGCCCAGGTGGGGGGCTGGATGTGTGTGTGGGGCGGGGGGCAGCAGATGAGAAAGCTGACTCTCATGACGGCCCTCTGGACCAGGTAGCTGTCCTCAGCCAGGATTCCCCTCCTGCGGGCTCCGGACTCACAGCCTGTCCCCATCAGGGTCCTGCCCCCTACAGGTTTCCTCGGAAACAATGTGGTTTAGTGAAAAGAGACTCTTTGCAAGGGGAAAAAGCTGGATTTGAAATTCCATCTCTCTTATTTGTAGCTGCATGTTCAGACGACTTTACCACTCCAGCTTCGGTTTCCTCAGCTGTGAAGCAGAGCTAATCACTCCAACAACGTTATAAAGATTAAATTAAATGTGTGGTGAGAGAACACAGGGAAAGCTTTATAAACATTAGTAATGAAATATATAACAAAGTTCATTTTCATCAGGGTGTGAATGACCATTAGGAGTTTTGCATTTTAAAGAATACTTGCATTTTAAAAGAGGAATCTGATAAAACAAATGACGCTCAAAGCAGTGGGTTGTTGATATGACATCAGAAATCCAGGAATCCCACTTACTTCCTCTGGCAGGCCTGGAGGACTGGAATCGTGCTGTCCCTCCCTTCAAAGAGGCTCTGGCCCTGCTGTGTTGTTCTAGCTGGCATTCACACTTGAGTGTGTTTCCTTGAACAGCCCTGCACAGAAACGAATTGGTGCTTCCTGGTACACATGGGTTGCTGAAGGGAGGGTAAGGAGGTGGGGTCTGCATGCAGATGGGAGCAGCTGTGAGATCTCAGCTCTGCCCTGTAGGATGGGGAGGTTGGGGGAAGATGCCACTTCTGGCAGGAGCAGTGTCAGGATCCGAACGCATGAACCATTAAGGTCAAACACAGGGCAAAAGGAGGCAGCCCAGCAGAGCCAGTAACACCACCCACCATGCTGGGATCCACCACCCTGCAGGTACTAGTTGGCATGCAAATTCTTTACATAACAAGACGCCATTTATGCTCTTAATATTCAGCCAAAGGCCCCCTCTGTGCACACGCTATGTCAGGCACTGCTGGGGGATACAATGTATGACGATAAAAAGACATTTTTATCGCACATTAGGATTTCTGAGGTGCTCACACATGCACTATCTAACTGAATGCTTGAAACGAACTGTGCAGAACATAGTCTAATGCCCATTTTGAGGTCAGGAAACTGAGGCTCAGGGAGGGTGTCCTGGGTCATAGTAAATGGCAGAGCTCAGGCTACAGGCCATTGGTTCACGCATTCATTCATTCAGTCACAGAGTGGCCAGGAGTTTTCCGAATTGATTTTGGCGTAGATCTGTAATCTTTCAGAAAAGACTGGCTGCTGAGGCCAGAGGATCCAGGAGCTTGTGAGAGGCAGGTACGCCTGTTTGGTTGATGTGGTCTCCCCAGGACAGTGGGTGCTCTCTTGGACACAGAGGGGGGAGTAACAGGTAGAAACTGTGCCTTCAAACTGTGCCTCTCTTTTGCTCAGCTCCTACGAGTCCAGAGACAGATCACATTGGGGAAAGAGGCGGCCCAGCATCCACCAATCACACAGGCGGTCAGCTGCCACTTTACACCTGGTTTCATCTTCACGACATCCCTGGGAGGTGTTACAACCCCACTTTACAAACGAGAAAAGCAGGAGAGGGATAGGAGGCAGAGGGCTGCTGCTCTGAGGTCGCCAGGAACGCTGACCGCTACAGGGCTGTCCACCATCTTGCACGTCCTTCCCTTCCTTCCATCCTCCTGCTGTCATGGCTCTAGTTTACCCAGACCCTGATTTTCTGTCTCTTGCACTACTGCAATAATTCAATTTGACATTCATTTAAAAAAATGTATATATTTAGTGTCAATGCTGGCCACTGGGATAGAATGATGTGCATAAGTTAGTGCCTGCCATTCTAGTGAGGGACACGACAAGAGAACAGGCAACCCTAAAAGAGGATGAGTGCTGCAGCAGGGAGAAGTCCAGGTGCAACATGAGTGTGTGGCAGATGCACCCAGTCCAGCTGGGGGAGGTGGGTGGAGGTGGTGCTCATGGTCAAGGGAGGTTGGGGACCTCCATGATGAATCCAAGTCAACCGTCTTCCTAAGAACCCCCTTTGAGAGTCCTTCTGAAAATGAAAACCTAAGCGAGCCACTCCTCTTCTCGAAACCCTTCAGTGGCTCCCTATCATCCACAGAAGGAAGGACAGGCTCCTTAGTGAGGCTCCCAAAGTTCTCCATGTTCTGACCTCATCTCCCACCATGTCCCAACGTGCCTACATGTTTGTCTCCTACAGAATGGAAGCAACTTGAATGCAGGGCCTGTGCTCAGTTTAGTTCTCTGTATCCACGGCCCAGAACAGGGCTGCTATATATTTAGGTGTGATGGACTTATTAAAAGAATGAATACATTCCTGAGGTCTCAGCCCTTGTCCCCAAGGAGAAGGCCAATTCTGCCTTCCCTTGGGTCTCCTGGTACGAATGGTCCAAGCCCCCTGCAATTTTGGTCACTGAGGGGAGAAGTTTAATAAGGAATGGGGCATGTGACCCTTCTGGGATGGAGCTCTGCACCCCAATTTCCTGATCTCAGCCCTACAGCGAGTTCTTCCTAAGTCTTGACACAGAGGAGTCCTGGGTCAGTTTACACATCCCCCGAGTCAGAGTCCATGGAAATTCCTTTGGGTGACCTGTCCCTTCCCCCAGTTCTCTGCATCCCATCCCTAGGAGCCGCAGCCCCTCACACAGTGCTCTGTACGCATCAAGCATTTAGGGAGTTCTGTGTGAATACTGAACCCTCTACTCTTGCCACCAGGATGCGGTTTATAACGGAGACAAATTCTCCTGTACTAATTTTCAGGGAGAAAAGAAATGCACTTCAAGCAAGAAAATTGGGCATCTGGGAACATTTCCAGCCAGGAGATTTCCAGCAGGACTTGAAAAAATGTAGTCCATCCCGCACTGCAACAGGCTGCGGGTGGGGTGGTGGCCTTTACTCCCCTTTCCCCAGCCCTGTGCTAGTCACCTCAGAGGACACAGAAGGAGATGTGGAGCCTGCCCAGCACAGTATAACAATGTGGATTCCTTATTTCAAAAGAGACAACAGTGTAGCTTAGGTTCTCTGTTTTCCCCCCACCAAAACTCAGAAACCATAGCTGTGCTAGCCAATATCTTTGCAGAGTTAGACTGTGTCTGACCCACATCAACCTCAGGGCTCCCAACTCCCGGGGAGATAGTCTGATCATGTACAAAACGCTCCCCTCAGCCTTCTCTAATTGTTAGCATAGAGCTGGAGGGTCTCACATATTTTTGGGGGGAGGGCAGAGTATGAGGAATGAGGGAATAGGAGGGGTATGTGATACCACTATGCTCTCCAGATGTGACAGGAAAGCAGCTGTTGGTGCCTTAACATGGAACAGCATGGTTTGTTCATTCATTCGATAAATGTTTGCCGAGTGGCAGGGACTGTTCTAAGCTCTTGGAGTCACAGTAGCAAACAAAACAAAGCTCCTGCCCTCAGGGAGCTTACGTGGTAGGAGAAAAGGACAACAAACAAACAAACAAACAGGATACAGGTAATGAAGGATGGGGCTGCTTTTTAAGACAGAGATGCAGGGAAGGCCTCTTTGGGAATGTTGTCCCATTGTCATTTTAAGCAAATACCAGAATGAAGTGATGGAGGGAGCTGCTCGGATGCGTGGAGGGGAGGATTCCGGGCAGAGGGGCCGGCAAAGGCCCTGGAGTGGGGAAGTACTTCTTGCATTTGAGGTCGGCTTGGGGAAGGTGGGTAGAGGTGAGGTCAAAGGGGCTGTGGACCCAGGGGTGATGCAGATCCTATGGGGCCTGGAAGCCATGTTGAATGGACTCTGGGTGTCTGCTGTGCACCTTCTATGTGCCAGACATGTCCTAGGACGTGGGGATACTCCGATGAACAGTCATGACCCCCTGCTTTCATGCAGCTTATGATCTAGGGAAGGATGACGGACAAAGAGAGGGAGTCCAGTACCCCATGGTCAGTGCTAAGGGGGCACTTGGAGGAGCTGAGGGCTCAGGAAAGGCCTTCCAGAGGAGATGTCACCAAAGCTGGCAGGAAGAGTTGTGAAATAAGCCAGAAGTCAGCTGTGTTATGGATCCAGGTTTGCTCACTTGCTATCTCAGTCAAGTCCCTTGATGTCTCTGAGCCTCGACTTCACTGTGCATAGAATGGGAACAATAATAATACCTGTTCTCTAAAGAGAAAACGGGGTCATAGGTGTGAAAGTGCTTTGAAAACTGTAAAGCCTCAGACAGATGTAAAACACTGCTATTAGCTCACTGCACTGTTTTCTCTTCCTACGTATTTTGTTACTCTGGGTTTGAGTGCACAGGCTCCCGGCCTCTCTCCTTCCCCCTGGAGCCAGCTGGAGCTGGTGGCTCAGTCTGTGAAGATCTAAGCCAGGTTTCTCGGCCAGAGGCCTGGTTGCATCATGTGGACTCCATGCATACCGTGGCCACCAGTAGGGCTGCTGGAGCCACCCTCATGGCATCTGCTCCAGTGGTAACTGGAATTGTTCAAACACATGTGTAGACACCTGTTTGCTTCTGGGCTCTTTGTGTTCTCCAACCAGAACCAGAGATGGGACCCTGACCCTGCTCCCCAAGCCCCAGATGAGAGGCGGCCACCCTGCACTGCCGTTTTTCTGCATCCGAGAGGGGGACACTGTTGCCACATACAACAGGCTTGGCTCTGTCCAGAGCTGCATTTCTCTGTAGCAAGAGGCATTCAGCCAGGGAAAGAGAAGAGCATGCTCTCTCTATAAACAAGGTCCATCTGGGGAGTAAATTTCCATCTGCAGATTGGCAGAGTCATAGTTTAACACCAAACAATCCCCAACGAACTTAGAATGAAGTGCTTTCCACAAACCTTATTCCATGGTTAAGAAGCTCTTTTTCCTAAGTCGCTTCATGAAGAAGACAGTTTCCTTTCAATAATCCCAGGCTTTATGTATTTCATTTTCCAGAGTATTTTCTCCAGTCAGAGTTGTCCTATGGAAAACTCACCCTCCTCAGCTGAAACACCCATTCTCGATTCTTAGGGGAACACTGGCTGGGTTCAGGTACTGGTTCTGTGACCCCGAGCACCCCTTGGGCCTCAAAAACTATTTGTAAAATGGGGGGATGAGAACAGATGACTCCAAGGTCTCAGGACCCTTTGTTTTTGGGGTTCTTTTTTTTTTAGTTTTTTTTTTAAAATAGACTTTATTTTTAGAGCAATTTTAGGTTCACAGCAAAATTAAGTGGGAGATAAGGAGATTTCCCATATACACCCTGCCCCCACTCATACCTAGCCTCCCACATAATCAACATCCCCACCAGAGCGGTACGTTTGTTACAACGGATGAACCTACACTGACACATCATTATCACCCATAGTTTACATTAGAGTTCACCCTTGGTGTTGTATATTCTGTGAGTTTGGACAAATGTATGACAAATGCATCACATGTAGGCACAATTATAGTATGCAGAGTAGTTTCACTGCCCTAAAATTCCTCTGTGCTCCGCCTATTCACTCTTTCCCTCCTCTCCACTCCTGTTTTAAATTCTATGCTTAAAATATATGATTTCAACTACTGCTCTATGTTTAGAAACTCCTCCGCTCTGAGATTCAATACCAAGTTACCTGTGCTAGTTTGACTTGTTTTGTGTGTTTCCTTCTATAATTTTTCAGTATAAAGTGAAGATCTACATATTTAACAATAAGAATAGTTAATCAATCATCCTTCTTTAAACTCTCTTTCCCCCCAAATATATGTGACTCCCATTCATCACCAGCTAAATTGTAACTATGTAATAGTCTACTTCTGCGTTATATTCTGTGCCATTCATCTGTCCATTTATTTTTTTGTCAATTAAAACTACTTAATAAAAGTGTATCTCAGTATTTGATAGGGCAAGTCCCTCATTTTCAAAACATTCTTGACTATTTTCATTGACTTAATTATTCCACAGGAATTTTTAGATGTGTTTTTCAAGAAAAAATATCCCATTAATATGTAGTGGAATTAATTTCCATGATTTAAAAATTATGTTGCGTCACGAGTTACTTAAGGAGCATAACCTTGGTTCTCTGGTACGGCTACTCCTGGAAGACTAGTATGGCAACACTTCTAACTGGCAGCCTGGGAGGAACAGGAAACAGCTACATGGGATACAGCCAAGGATGGGGCCAGCCAGAGCTCACACAAGAAGAGACCTGACTCCCTTCAAGAAATAGCCAAACCATTTTCGCACTCAATGTCTGTTTGAATATGAATCAGAAAACAAATTTGGCTTTTAAACCTCCAAACACAGAATGACTGGAGTCTGAGCTACAGAAGAATAGAGAGGTAGCAACTCTTTAGATTAGCTAACCAAATCCCATCTGCCCTCACATTTTTCTACTCCAGATACTGGGAACCAAGGCTGTAAGCGATTGAGAAAAAGTCATCCAAACATATCAGATCATCATCATTGATAAGAGTCCGAGACTTAGAAGTCTTTTTTTTTACCCTGAGGAACCCTTCGTTTTTAATGGCACCACCCTGCCATCTTGTCCTGGCTGAGGAGTCACCATGTCCCTTGACTTTTATCTTGACTGTTCCCTTTCCGTGGTCTCTTTCTGCTTCCCCTGACAGTTTAGGGAAAGACACAAGTCCCTGGGGAGGATTCTTGCCTAATACGGCATTGGGTGGAGCATGTAGTTTGCTGTTGGTGTTCAATAAACACAACAGCAGATATAATAGACCCCAAATAGCAAGTTTTTCTTTGTTCACTTAGATGATCAGCTGTTACTGTCTTGGCTCCCCCGACACCTCGTTTCCTCGTCAGCACAAGCTACTGCTTCTCTGATAGGCTAACAACATAAGCATACATTTATTCCCACCTGAGAAGCGTAGTTTCTAGGGCCACTGTTTCATTCCAGTTTTAATGGCACTTAATTTTCTATGGATATATGCTTTCATTAGCATAGATTTCTGTTGAGAAGGCAGTTAGCTGTTTTATTCATGGTAGGAATGGCTGAACTGTGGGTGTATAGGTAGGCTGAAAGCACTGGGGTTCTGATTAGTCTGGAAAAGAGTGGACTTTAAATACCTAAAGAGTTATCATGTATTCTAAACATTCCTGGATGATTGGGGCCCAGGGGTTGGACACAAGCAGAGCTTTTGGATATCTGGGAAGGGCACAGGGGCTGAACCAAGTGCAGTCTGAGACGTAGAGCTGGGAGTGCAGCTGGGATGGAAAGCTAACATGCATCCTCCTGGAGTGAGAGCGCTCTCTCCAAAAGTCTGGGCCTGCGTGGAGCCAGCCTGGCATGAGGCAGCTGGGGAGGAGGTGGGGGGTCCAGGAGCGGTGGGCCAGGTTTCAACTGGAAGCAAGGAGGCAGTGCTGAAGTGGTCCTTTGAGGCAAACCTCCTGGACTCGACAGGGCAAGTGTGACTCATCTGTGGGAGATGAGGGTAGGAGATGGTAGAAGCAAGGAGCATGCACAAGTGGGACCAACGGGGGAAGTCACAAGGAAGCAGAGTCTGCCTTTGTTGAGGACTTGTTGACAGAGGGAGGGGCCTGGATGGAGTGGGCTGTCTCCTGAGATGAGAAGCTCAGTGCAGACTACGGGTAACCAGGAGTCAGGGACTCGTAGAGGGGCTTCCAGGATGGAGCAGGTGGTGGTCCCTAAGACCCTTTAAGCTCTAAGAGTCTGACATTCTATGAGGTTTTTTAAAAGTATATACAAGGTAGCCATCTAATGTGTAACTTCAGTTAATCACATAGCAAATAAAATCAGCAGTAATTTCACACTCTAATGGGTTTTGTAACTTCACAAGATAAACGTGTAACTTAACTGTTAGGAAGAGCCTTACTGGATATGTTTATATATATATATATGTATATATATGTGTATATATATATATATATATATATATATATATACACATATATATATATATTTTGTGTGTGTGTGTGTGTGTGTGTGGTACGCGGGCCTCTCACTGTTGTGGCCTCTCCCGTTGCGGAGCACAGGCTCCAGTGGATATGTTTATTACCTTGACTGAGCTGATGGTTTCATGGGTGTATGCATATGAGTTTAATTTTAAACTCATCAAATTAAATATTAAATATGTAGAGGTTTTTTGTATATCAATTATACCTCAACAAAGCTCTTAATAAAAAACTTGTGAATTAAAAAAAAAGAAACTTATCGGTCATGTAATCCATGGTTGGCCAATTATGGCCTGTTGTCTGTTTTTACAAATAAAGTTTTATTGGAACAGCCACGTCCATTCATTTACATATTGTCTTGGCTGTTTCTGTGCTATAATGACAGAGGTGGGTAGTTGCAACAGTGACCAAATGGATTGTGAAGCCTAAAATGCTTATTTTCTGGCCCTTTAGAGAAAAAGTTTGCCACCCTTCAGTCTAATCCAATCCCCCATTTTATAGCTAAGAAAACGGAGGCTGACATAGTTAAGTGACTTCCTTTAGGTTGAGTTAGTTGGTGACTGAGTCGGGACAAGAACCATGGCATCTGATGCTCAGGCCTGTATTTCTCTGCCTCAGCCCATAGTGTCCCAACGCTGGCTGGTCTGTGTACAAGCACCTCTTAATGTCCTGCCACATTCACATTTCACAGACCCAGGGCCTGAGGGGCAGAGGTGGACAGACCGGCCCACGGTCACGCCACCCCCATGCCAGCCACATGACGGGCCTCACGCTTGTGAGTTCCAACCCTACAGAGCTGGCTCCAAACCACTACTCCAGGAAAGCTGAGGCCTTGGGAGGCAGTGAGAGCTTCTAAGAGCTTCTAAGACAAGCACTCGTCCAGCTCCCCGAGTCCCTCTCAGCATTAGCATTCACCTTCTGTTATCCAACAAAAGGACACATTTACAACTGTCTCAAGTTCAACCTGAAAACCCTTTTCACAGCTTTCCAGGGAAATTACTCCAAGCAGCCCTGATGGGTTAAAATGATTTTAACACACCCAGTTGCCTTCAATTACTTTGGTGGCATCTGCTACAAACAGCAAAACGTATGAGTGCCAGAAGACAATGCAAAGGGTAAACAAGACAAAACAAAACCAAGCCCTATCTACCCACAATCATATTTAAAGGTATAATCCGAGGCCCAGGTCAGGCCTCCATTTTCCATGTGGGAGATTTCCCAGAGGGATGAGAACCAATCAGACCATTAGAATGGTCTGTATTTGTCCAGGAGAGTATAAATTGAAAGCCAGCACCAACTTCACCCTTCTTCCAGCTGCCTCCCTAAAAGGGCTGTTTTCCTCCTCCTTGCCCTTTATAAGCCTTTACATTTTCTGCATTTCCACTTCTCTTTCACGTCTCTCTTAGACAGATAAGAATGAATATTCATGCAGGAGACTAGAGCACATCAGCAGTCCTAACGTAAGTGGTCAAGAGAATAAAGGACGAGGTTCTTAAGTGGCCACATGAGACTCCTCAAGCCTTGCCAAGGCGATACTTTTGACATGTGTGTGGTTCCCTGGGGCCACAGGACTCCTGCCCAGCTCTGACACAAACTCGAATTTCAAGGGTGACTTTCCCAGCCAAGGGAGGAAAGCTAAGGATGAGAGAGAAGACAGATCAACAGAGGCAGCTCTGCTTGGGGCTCGGCCAGTGGATCTACTGTTACTTGTACCTTTGAACTCAGCCCGCCTCTCTCAGCAGAGTCAGCTCCTCCCAGCGCAAAGATGAGAACCAACATATATTATGTCAGGCACTGGGTGGGGTGCTGGGAATCAACGGTAAATAAGGTCCTTGTCTTTACATTTAGTGAGAATGTATCTGCCAGTTCCTGTGCTAGGGGTTTTACGTGTGCCGTCTCTCTCAATCCTTGCACAGCACTAAGCTCAACATTATTATCCTCATTTTATACATGTAGCACCCACAACTCAGAGAAGTTAAGTAACTGGTCCAAAGATGTACAGGAATTAAGTGGTGGAGCTGTGCTTTGAACTCGTGTGTCTGGGTGCTTTCTATTACTCCGTGCCGTCGCAAAACCTGGGGACTTTCTTTCACTGCTGTTGCTGGCTGACCGTGCCTCACCCACTTAGCAAGGTGCCCAGCAGCTGCAGGAACACGGGTCGAGGAAGAGATGCATGGGGTGTGCTGCGTGTCATGTTGAAACGAGAGCCAGTGGAAACGCTGAAGGTCAATTGGAGAAGAGAGGCAGAGGAGGGAAGAACAAACCCGATTTGCATGGAAATACAATTGTTTATGTTGGTGTGAGTTATATGGATTGATCTTGGCTGCTGTGAGGGCCAGATGTACAGACAACTGTGCTCAGTCAGGCCCCAGGGGCTCCTGAAGAGGGGTCCCTGAGGGCCACTGTCAGGGATGCTGAAGATAGTAAAAACACCAGACTCCAGCTGAATCTGGAGTGAGGTGGGTGGAGAAAACAGGAGGAGCTGAGAGCTCTTTCCAAGAGAAGGGAGGGTGGGGAGCCAGGGACCTCTACTGAGAGCTCGCAGTTAACCAGGGTGAACGGATGAATGCTTGAGGCGGGAGGGGTCGGCCTGACTCCAGAAGCCCTGGCCGCATCTGCACACACCATTTGTTTTGTCCTTTGCGCCTAAGTTTCCAACAGCTCTGCCTTCTCTCTACTTGGCCACAGTTAGCAGAAGAAGGAAGTGAGAAAGCAAATCAATACAGTCCTGCCGTCAGCTTCAGGTGTTGGTCCCCAGAGCATCAGCTCAGCAATCGCTCTCCATCTCCCTCTTTACCACCAACATCATCACCACATTCCCCCAATTCCCCTAAAATTTTCAGGGTCTGGGACAATAATTTTTTAAAAAGCCCACATACCATATGACTAAGTATTTAAAAGTTATAAATCAATCCTACAAATTGCTAAATAAAATATATGCCCTTCTCTGACCTTGACAAGCTTCATGTCTGGAAGGCTAGATTCAAATTTAGAATTCTCAGATTCTACCGCGTTCTGCTGGACCACGGTGGAGAGGGACAGCAGTCACACGGATGTGGACACCAAAATCCAAGAGGAGCGACACCCACATCATGAAAGGCCACAAGGGGCCGGCCCCATACAAACAGGTGCAGACACTGTGGTCCACAGGGGGCTGATAACACCTGGGCACGGACACCAAAGTCCACAGGTCCAGGTTCCAACCACACCACCACCTTTGGTCACCTGGAGCCTCTCTGGGGGTTCCCAAGGCAGTGGAATCCACCCTTAGGAGGTAGACCTGGGGAAAAGGTCTACAAGGGTCCTGGAAGCAGGCATGAGGCTGTTTCAATAGGGAATTCTGAGGTCCTGGTTCCTGAAGTATGGTCTAGAAGGAGGAGTCCAGACATGTCTCCTTGGCCCTTCAGAACTGCATACACTGTGGAGTGCAGGGCCCTCTAAGGCATGGGGCCCAGGACAAGGGTCTAAGAGTGGCAATGATCTTCACTGATACCCATTGAGCATCACATACTAATAGTTGTCCTAAGCATTCTATGTGGGTTAACTTAGGTAATTCTCACAATTCCATGAGCTGGGTACCATTATTGCCATTTCTCAGATGAGGAACCTGAGACACAGAGCAGATAAGTTACTTGCCCACAGTTAAACTTGATGGAGCAGGCTGTCTGGCTGCAGGTCCTCACTCCTATCCATCACCCCATGCCCCTCCTCACATGGGAGAGCCCACCTTCAGGGCATGTAAGGCTCACATGGCAGCCTCCCAGAGGGATACACAGCCCTCAAGACAACTCCCGATCAGGCACTATGGAGCTCCTACTGGATACTCATTGTCTATATTCCTGAATGTTTGGAATAACTCTTTGTCATATCCCTGCATCTCTTGACTACTTTGCTGAATCACAGATTAATTCCCAGATCTGTGTGGTAGCCTTGCATCATTTTGAGGAGTTGGAAGTGACTTGGAAGATGGATTTTTTCTTGTCTCAGACAAGATAAGGAATAGAATCTTCCTTAAGGGAGGGAACAAGCATGGTCTGAGGGCACGTGTGGTGTGATGCCACAGCTGGTAACCAGAAGACTGCTGCTCTACCCAGGACACAGATCTGCCTAAAGTGTAAGAGGTGGAAAACAAACAGCCCAGATGAGCAAGGTTTCTAGCAGGCAGTGATGGTAGCTGCTCTTGAATTGAGGGAAAGTACAAACCAAAGGAAAGAAAACTTTTGTACCTCACCTTGGGTCTCTTAAAAGTGCAACCCACATCTTCCTAAATCAGATAACAAATGTGAAGGAAGATACCATCAGCTCGATATTTACACGTTTGTAAAGTTTATTATCCAACACTATGTCAGCCAACTCACATCTTAGATAATCGTAGATGTTGGACTAGAGATAACAGCAACCCACTCTTAAAAGGTTAAAAAAAATCAGTCTAAAGGTGAGAATCACCAGGGAGCTGGGCTCAAATCCTCATTTTTTCCCTTAGCAGCTGCATGGTGTTGTGTATGTCATTTGATCTTCCTGAACCTTGGCTTTCTCACCTGTAAAATGGGGATACAAAGTATCTACCAGGATTATTGAGAGAATTAAATGAAATGATGTTTGTAAAGTCTCTGGTATATAGAATAGTTTTTTTCCTTTTAAACAATTTTCTTTTAAAATTGTTTTATTGCATGATTCTTCAAATTCTATAGTGCTTTACAATTTTCAAGTTTCACATGCACGATTTCATATAATCCCACAGTAACCCTTTTGTCTTTTTCCCTCTGCCCCTATATTTCCCCTCCCCTGTTCCCTCTCCCCACTGGTAACCACTAGTTTGTTCTCTGTATCTGTGAGTCTGCTTCTTTTTTGTTTTACTCACTAGTCTGTTGTACTTTTTAGTTTCCACATATAAGCGATATCATACAGTATCTGTCTTTCTCTGACTTCTTTCACTTAGCATAATGCTCTCCAAGTCCATCCATGCTGCTGCAAATGAAAAAATTTCAATCTTTTTTATGACTAAATAGTATTCCATTGTGTGTGTGTGTGTGTGTGTGTGTGTGTGTGTGTGTGTGTATATATATATATATATATATATATATATATACACACCACATCTTCTTTATTCATTTGTCTGTTGATGGACACTTAAGTTGATTCCATAGAATGTAGTTTTTTTTTTTTTAGAATGTAGTTTTTTTTTTAACATCTTTATTGGAGTGTAATTGCTTTACAATGGTGTGTTAGTTTCTGCTTTATAACAAAGTGAATCAGCTATACATACATACACATATACCCCCATATCTCCTCCCTCTTGCGTCTCCTTCCCACCCTCCCTATCCAACCCCTCTAGGTGGTCACAAAGCACCGAGCTGATCTCCCTGTGCTATGCGGCTGCTTCCCACTAGCTGTCTATTTTACGTTTGGTAGTGTATATATGTCCATGCCACTGTCTCACTTCGTCCCAGCTTACCCTTCCCCCTCCCCGTGTCCTCAGGTCCATAGAATGTACTTTTAAAATGCTGTTTCCCCCACCCTCAGGCCATTTCCCCTTCCACTCCTCCCTCCTGGGAGCCTCGGTCCTCGTGCTGTCTTTAGAAGCCCATGGAGCGGGTTGTTCACAGCTATGGGAGGCCTCTTCTGCGTGGGGACACATGGTCAGGCTGGGAGGCCTGGGAGGAAGGTACAAAAGCAGCAGAGGGCAGGGCCTGCTTTTGATGAGGAACCACTCTAAGGAAGATGGGAAAACAGACAAACACATTTAAAAGAAATCCCTCGGCAGTGACAGACAGCAGAGCGCTGGGGGGCAGACCTGACACGGCAAGGTGACAGTGTGCTGAGCAGAAAGGGTTGGCTGAAAGGGGAGAACAGAATTTCTTGCTGCCTCTGCCGCCTGCCGCTTCCTGGCCTTGACCTTCCAAGCCGGGCCACCTGCAGCTGGTCCAGGGACCTTTAGGCCCTGGGCCTCATGGGCAGAGACCCAGCTGATGGTCAGTCAGCGCCTGGCCCCTCCTGCTCTGGGCCGCCTCTGGTTTCTCAGATCAGCCTGTCATCTCCATTCTTACTTCAATTCTCTCAGGTCAGGCCCTCGCCACTTCTCTCCTAGATGAGGATGATAGCCCGTCACTGGTGTCCCCATCTCCAACCTTTCTCTCTAATTCAACCTCCACACTGCTGTCAGGGTGACATCCCTGAAAGGCCCAACTGACCCCAGTTTAACACTCTTCAATAGTTCCTCACTGCTCAGTGGAGGAAATCCCAGCTCCTTGGCGTCGTCTATTAGTCAGGCCTTTTTCATTTGCAAATATCAGAAACCCACTTGAAGAAGTCAGGATTGGGAGGGAGACGCAAGAGGGAGGGGATGTGGGGATGTATGTATATGTATAACTGATTCACTTTGTTATACAGCAGAAACCAACACACCGTTGCGAAGCAATTATACTCCAATAAAGATGTCAAAAAAAAAAAAAAAGAAGCTGAGATTCTAAAAACAGGTTTGCTGGTAGGACAGTGAGAAAGTTCACAGCACAGAAGGCAGGCTTGCAGGAACCTGGGCAGTTCCTGGACCTGAGGGGCCAGGACTGGGGACCATGCCACAGTGGGGAAGAGGCCTTTAGTCACCCAGAACCACACTCCTCCAGCAACATGCCACGAGGGGCAGTGGACTGGTCCACCCAGGCCCCAGCGGAAGTTCCAGGGGACCATTATTATTGGCCAGCTTGGGGCACATGCTTATCTGCCCATAACTCTCGTAGCCAGTAGAACTGGGAAGGTGACTGGTACCTGGGCCTAGATGGAGTGGGAAGTAGATTGGAATCTGAGGTAAAAGAAGTCAGGAGAAGGGTGCTGAGCTGATGAAACGCCCCATGATCTGACCCTGCTTCAGCTTCATTCCCTCAGCATCCTGCCTGGAACTTTACACATTAGCAACACTAGCCTCCGTGCAGCTCCTAACACACTCAGGTATGTCATATGGTTTCCAACACCCCTTTCCTGGACCATCTTCCACCTTCTTGGCTTGGGTAATGCCTACTCATCTTTCCAGACTCAGTGCACTGTCACTTCCTCCAGGAAGGCTTCCCAGATTAAAGTCTCTTTTTGGGCTCCTAGTACTCCTGTGCATCTTTATATCACTTATTACAGAATAACAGTAAACAATAATAATGACAAGAAAAACAAACATATATAACATTTACTGTATGTCTGGCACTGCTCTAGGTATTTGACATACTTTAATTCATTTGCTCCTCACAAAATCCCGATGAGGTAGGCACAATTATTAGTCCTCATTTTATGAAGCAAAGAAACCGAGATACAGGTGGCTTATGTAACTTCCCCAAGATCACAGACCTAATCAATAGCAGAGCCAAGTTCAAACACAGGACTGGTGGCTCTGGGTCTGTGCTTCTAACGACTGCCACTAGAAATGGCTTGAAGAGCCTCAGTCGGCCTTGCTGGGTTGTGAGCCCTCAAGGGCAGGGATGGTGACAGCCATCCTCACACACCTAGTGATGGCCGAGCTGGCACTCACGAAATACTGCCTGATAGAACTCAATAGAACTTTCCTTGTTAGGTGATAGAAGGAGGAGGGTGGAAGGAGAAAAGGCTACTTGGGCCCCTGGGAGCTGGATTTTGCAGGGCCATGGAAGGAATGGGGTCAGAGATGTCCAGCCCCACAATGCCTGTGTCCTGGAGGCCACGGTATTGGGCGGGCGGGGGGCAGGGTGTGGGCACAGACACCAAACAATCTTGCCAGAGCCCTGCTGCCCACCAGGCCATTTCTGTGGAATGTCTCTGGCTGACTCGGCCTCACTTTCTTTCTCTCCAACTTGTCTCCATATTCTTTAAGCAAATTTGACTTCTCCTATGGTTCGCTGAGACTTCCTTAGTGGCACAAAAAAGGAGGCTTCTGCATTGATCTCTCACAATCGCAGTTCCTTTCTGTACATAACTTGGTAAGGCCAGTGTCAGGGTGTGCTGCGCTGGGGGGATTCTCTCCCGGAGCTGAGGCATTCCTCAACTTAGCTGCACTTTCCTACAGTTGCTGGACAGCCAGGCAGGCAGGTCTCTGACTCACTGTCTTTCCTTAAACAAACTACCAAATGCTCCCTGACTTGGTTTCTCCAGTTGCATATTGAAGCTGACTCTGATCACCTGCCCCAGTGGGTCACAGAGCTCCATGAAATAGTCTATTTGTGTCCACGAGGAAGGTGGGCGGCAAGGGGGGACTGCGCCCATAATGGACAGACCATGGAACACGGCCCGTGTTTCCCTCCAGTGGAACCTCAACCCAATACAACCCAACAGCAAATTAATCGATATGAAAGTCAGATACAATGAGAGCAGCCTTTTATTGAGTCTTTGCTATGGGTCAGGCTTTGAGCTAGGCTGTTAACAAATACTGTCTACTTTAATCCTTACAAATCCATGTTAATCCTTTCAACAGTATGACTGAGCACCAGTATATGCCAGGCTCTGTATTGGGCACCTGGAACACAGCACCGAACAAAACAGACAAAGAACTTTGACCTGAATACAGATAGCAAGCAATAAACATAATAAACAAGTAATAAACAACAAGGTCAATATGTAGTAGGCTACGGAAAAATACTATGGGTAAAATTGTAGCACAGGCAAGAGGGACAGAGAGTGCTGGGGGATGGTCCAGGGAGGTCTCACTGAGAAGATGCTATTTGAGCAAAACCTTGTTGGAAGTGAGGGAATAGGCCATGTGGATATCTGGGGGAAGATCATTGTGGACAAACAGAACGGCCAGTGTGAAGGCCTGAAGGTGGGGATGTGATGGGAGTGCTCAGGGAGTGCTGAGGAGGCCATTGAGGCTGGGAAGGAGTGAGGGCAGGACAGATGAGGATAAGAGGCAATGAGGGGCCATATAAGGTAGGGCCTTGTAGGCCATAAGACGAGTACCATTATTATCCTCATTTTACAGATGAGGAAACTGAGGCAGAGCAAGCTTATGCCCAAGGTGCCATGACCTGTAGGTATTCGAGCTGGGAATTAACCAGCTCTAACCACATCCACAGCCCATGTGCATATCCTAATACTATATACTCCCCCTCTCCACACATGGCAAACCAGGAAGTTTCTTGATATCCTCCCATGTCAACCAAGTTAGGCTAGGTGGGACCCAAGACTCAGAAGTTTCTGAACTTGGAAGGAATCCTAGAGATCTTCTTGTCCAATTCTGGCATTGTGGAAGGAACAATAGATTCTGAGGCTGAAGCCTGGGTGTTCTCTCTTGCTGGGTGACAAGACTTATGACATATGACAGGTATCCTTACCTGTAAAATGGAAACGATCACTCCTGCCTCATATGGTTGTGCAGATTAAATGAAATGATGTGTGTACCAGGGCTCTGAAAAATGCTGGCACTTCCTCCTTTTTTTTCCCCCCTATCTCCTTCCCCAGCTTCTTGGAGCTACAGTCAGTGACAATCCATCTCCAAGTTCAACCCTGCCTCAGACAGAGACAGGATATGTACTTTTTAAAAAAATTTTATTGGAGTATAGTTGATTTACAATGCTGTGTTAGTTTCAGGTGTACAGCGAAGTGAATCAGTTATACATACATATATATATATATATATATATATATATATATATCTCCATTCTTTTTCAGATTCTTTTCCCACATAGGTTATTACAGAATACAGAGTAGAGTTCCCTTGCTATACCATAGGTCCTTGTTATTGACAAGAGGAATGGATAAAGAAGATGTGGTACGTATATACAATGGAATATTATTCAGCCATAAAAAAGAACAAAATAATGCCATTTGCAGCAATATGGAGAGACAGGATATGTACTGATAGCCTCCCCTGCCCCCAATCACCACCAATCCAGTGGGGAGCTTGGAGTTTCCCTGAGACTGGGGAGCATCACCCCCCTTATCTGTCCCCACACATGGTGAGTCCACTGTCCTCAAACTCCCATCTGGTGCTCCAGGGGTCCCCAACCTTGAGTCTCCTCACTCCCTCTCCCATCAGCTGGGGCCCTACTGTATGTGCTTACAGCTCTGTTTAAAGGGTTAGATTCATAATAGGTGTTTATTAAATGGTTGTTATTGTTATTACTAGTAGAAATGGAACTCACTGCCACAAAAATATCTTGCCAGTTTGAACAGACATTAGCAAAGGAAAACTTGATGATGGAAAGAGAAAGATAAATTTAGTTCAGCAATCTGTCTGAACAGCCATTGCACATGTGGGGAAGTCAGTGAAACAGCTGCACCAAGATGTGAGATCACACGGACGGCGGGCTGGGGTTAACCTGCGGGCTGAGGATGGTATCAAGGTCACACCTCACCTGCGATAGCCCTGGTGGGTCAGGTGGCAAATGGATCTGCACAGAATTACTGAGCAAGCGCCTGTGATTATCTTTGAAATAACCAGTATAAAACGCAGAGCCATCATACCAGACAAGGCATTTTGCTATCAGATAAAAACAATCTGTGAAGTTGGCCTCATTAATATAAGCTTTATTGTCGGGATATCAGAAAACTTGTATAAAATAAAAGCCTAGGACACAGGAGCTAAAGGAAATGTGTAAACCGAGAAATAGGAGAGCTGAGCCAACAAATATCATTTTGACACCCTAATTAGACATATTCCCAGGACTTAACCTTTTCTTCTTTGCTCGTCACCTTTCCTTCCTTTGCTTATTCCTCTAGTTAATTCATTCCTCATTCATTTATTTAGTCCTCATTATTTTATTCATACCCTAGTCACTTATTTTATGCATTTATTTTCTTCCTCCCTAGCTGTTCCTCACTCCGCGGAGGCCCTAATCGGCAGTGAAATGGACCAGAGGAAGCCTGCAGCTGGAGGAAAGGAAGCAAAGGTGATGGCCTTGACAGAAGTTGCCATGTGGCAGGAGCCTGGACAGAGGACTGGGGTTCCAGTCCTTGCTCTGGTACATAGGAGCTGTGTGGCCCTGGACGAGTCACGCACTTCTCTGCACCTCGGTCCCCCACAAAACGGGAGCTTCATACCTGTGTTGGTATCCATCGTGACAGCTGGCTTGGCTAACATGGATGAAATCGTGCAAAGCTATCCACATGTAAGGCTAAGTTTTTTGATCATCAGCTGGAGAATAGAGGAGAGAAGCGTTCATAGATGGATCCCACTGCCAACATCTATAAACCAGAGCCAGGGGACCTGGTCCTTGGACCTCTCCTCCCACTCTCCCCCGGGAGCAGACCTGGCATGGGATTGTCAGCGAGAGTGGCTGAGGTAGGATGGCCTTCTTTCCTGTGTCAGCCCCACAGATGCATGGAGTGTCCCTTTAGCTGGTTAGCAGATAAATATTAATGACTAAACATGTACGTAGGGTGGAAGATGGACGGGTGTCCTGGGAGCCATCCCTTTGATTGTCCCTTCTTAGATGCATTTAAGGATCTCAACATCATAACTGCAGAGTGTGCTGGAATAAAATAATAAAAAGGGTGGCAGGGGGGCAGGGGAGGTAAAGGAAGGTTCATGGGAGGAAAAATAAACCAAAGCCGGATCACCTGCTGAGGGGACAAGATGAGAATGTGACAGAGGTGTCCCTGGGAAGGATGGAAGCCTTTTGTGGGAACATAAACATGGGGATACCTGCTCACACACTCAAGGGCCCAGCCTCTGTTTTCCTGCCTGGGTGTGTGAGCAGGAAGTCCAGCTGGACCAATTTGGGCTCAGAGCCCCTGCTGTGGGCACACCCCTGTGTATATAGATTTACAGCGTCCCGGTGTATTGTCAGAATATTAGGAAAAAGCAGCATATGGCATATGCTCTGTGTGCAATTCTGTTCCTGCTGTTAAATTAGTTAATTCCATACTCTGATTCTTTCTGCTTATAAAAGGTGCTTTGCACAGGGACTCAGGCCCCAGGCTGAGCTTCTTTTCTTTTTTTCACTGAATGTTATTTTTTGAGATAAATAGTCCCTAAAAAATGATAAATGGATTGGAGAAGCCCATATCTATTGAAAAAACAAAGCACTGAGCAAACGACTGTGTGCCTTTTCCCACAGGAAGTGTGTGAGACTGTGTACAGGGATGGATGCAGAAGGATTCAGGAAACCCACACATTTAATGCTCTTCCCTGGCCCCTGTTTGGTGCCCAGAGTTCCGGATTTCTGGTTCTTCTTCCATTTCCTCCTGTTCTATTAATGGAAACCTCTTTCTCAGGGATCCGATTCAAAGCTGTAGTCCCCTCTGCCTCCTTCCCTTCCTCCCTGCCCCCCACCCCCAATTCCTGTTGTTTCTCCCCTTGTACTTTCTTCTCCATTTCCTCGTCCCTCCACTCCAACCACTATCACCCTAGTCTGGTCCCCCAGTCATCTTGTACTTGGCCTCTCCTCACTCCCATCCACCCCAGACACTACTGCCAAACCCTTTAAACTCAGTTCTGGCCATGCCATCCCATTACTCAGAAACCTTCCATGGCTCTCCATTGCCCACCAAGCTAAGGACAACTTGCAAACCCGGCATTCAGAACCTTCATAAACTGGCCACGAGGCCTTATCTCCTGCTACCTTGTCCTCTAGTCCCATGTGCTTCTCTGCCCTTAAACACACTGCTCCCTACTGAAATCCCATTGGACCCTCAGGGCCTATCCCAAACAGCACCTCTTTCATGAAGCGTTTTCTCTCTGCTACCTGAGTGTCTCTTTCTGGTCTTAGGTATGTACACTCTGCATTGCAGTCATTTCCGTGCTTAGATATTCCTCCCACTGGAATTTATCATCCATGAAAATAGGCATGGCTACTCATCTCTCTGGCTCTTCACTTCACATACAGTCGATACTAAACACGTTAGAAGAAGGAAACTTACTTGAATTGCATGAAGTAAAGCACGGACTTATCAAGTTACTTGCTGGACCATGTAGGGGTCTGGTATAGAATATGCTGTTTCTACTTTCTGCTTCTACAGAATTATAGTCAAATCAGAGAAGACCAAAACGCTAAAGGATGACGATGACAACTCTGATGTCCTGTATTTGCACACACTGTTATTTAATGTATCTGGATAATCCTATCATTTAAAGCAGTGCTTCTCAACTGAGGCAATTCTCCCACCACGGGACCCTCAGCAATGTCTGGAGACACATTTTGTTACCACAAGGCAGAAAAGCTACTGGTATCCAGTGGGTAGAGGCCCGGCGCGCTGCTAAACGTGCTACGATTCACACGACAGGCCCCCTCCCAGCCCCCCACAAAAAAATTATTTGGGCCAAAATGTCAATAGTACTACTATTGACAAACCCTGGATTAATATAAAAAAGACATTATTAACCCCACAATTCAAATGAAGAAACTGGGGCACAGACAAGTCACGTGGCTTCCCCAAGATAACACAGCACTTTAAGTGGCAGAAATAGGCCTTAACTCCAGGTTCCCTGATTCCCAGCACTGTGCTCTTTCTCCTAGATTATGCGTCCATCTGCATAGCCAGACACCATGGCAGGAACTCAGAAGCACCAGACTGGACCGAGATGCTATTATTAAGCCTGGTAGATGCCAAAGTGACCACAAGGGTGTGGGCCCAGGTTGGATAACTTGGTCTACCACCCAGTCCTACTCCAGGGTGCTTATCTATAGCTCCTCCAAATTGAACAAGACAGTGGGAGGCAAGGCCAGCAGCCCAGAGTACGGCTGACCCCTATCCCAGTTAGGCAGGGCCAGACTGCTCTAGGGTTGAAGCAACTCCACTGGACCATGTTGGAAAGGGTTCCAGGGAGAGGAAAAGACTTCCCCCTCCCATCAGTGGATAACTGAACCCTCCAGCAGACAGTGGCTTTGCAGGGACCAAATAGTATCAAGGTCAGTTTTCCGTACCCCGAGTGCTGTATGCAGTCTGGGAGGCAGCCCAAGGAGAGTTGATATCCAGCGATGAGAATGTCAGCTGGGAAGCCCTACACAAAACCTCACTGAATTTCTTGACTCGAGAGAGCAGAGGGGCAGCATGTTGGCATGGAGGGCCTGACAGACACAGATGCCACTTTTTCTGAGCATTTGGGCCCATGCCCTGAAACCCACCACCTACCGGAGAGCGGTGGGATGGAAAAGGGCTGAGGAAGACTGATGGGGAGAGCAGGAGACTTGCGGGGCAAGAGCTTTTCCTCAAGTATCTTCAGGGCAGCCGTGCGGATCTGCGAAAAGGCGTATCTTAGGGACTCTCATGGGCAGAACTGGAACTCATGGACAGCATAAAATTTGACAGATGTGGGCCCAATATGAGGAAGAATAGGGATAACTGTATAAAACTGCATGAGGTTCCATGTCGTTGGGATTCAGGGTAAGCTGGATTATCTCCAAGGGATGTTGAAGAAGTTCCCAGTTGGATACCTCCAATAACCAGCATGTCTTATGAAAGAAAAAGCAAGGCTATGTGGCAATGTGCCAACTGTAGGGCCTAAGCTTATGACCCATCTAGCATGGAACATGTGATTTGAAAAAGCCCTGCCCCAAATAGCAGATGTTCAGCTGAACGCAGAAGACCTAGGTCTTAAATTTTGCAGTGACAGTGACACACATGCATTGCTTTCACTCTGTTCAAAGCTGTGGACTTCAGCTGAGAAAGACTTCTGCTTCAGCCTGAGGCTGAAAGTCAGGAAGGCCATAAAAGCTCACCTAAGTACACTTTTCACCAATTAAAAAAAATTTGCTAGGAGATGTCTCTACAGTAAGCACGATAGGCTATGAAGACTGGGCGTGTATTGGCCGCCATTATTAAAAAAAACTTGTAATAAAGTGAATATGATATGTTCAGCAATATCTTATCATTACTATTGTGTAACACGGGGATTAAGCAGTTCACATAAACAACTGAAAGGTGTTTGTTTGGTTTTTCTGTTCTCACTTTGTTACTCAGAGGGGTGGTTCCAAATCTCTCTCCCAACACTCACAGTAGGAAGAAAATGACACACTGAGGTTGACTGCCATTGCCTGATTTCAGATTCTGGCACTGCAACTTAACAGTATGCAAGTCATGTAATTTTCATGGTGTAGTTCCCTCATCTGTAAAATGGGGATGATACTACTACTTACCTTTATAGAGTAACTGCTGAGGATTAAATGAGATGTTTAAAGCCGTCATTACCAGGGCTTTCCCATGTCATCTCCCTTCTCCTTCTACCACCATAAGGTGCTGCAGAGAGAGCTTCCCCCCATCCCTCCAGTGCATCATTCTCCACCTAACAGTTGTTCCCTCTTGCCAAACTGTTCTGCCTCATTAGACAAAGATTCTCATGTTAGGATGAAGGCACCAAGTTTAAAAGCCACTTGCTTCCAGTTATTTTCTGTGCAGGAACCACTATAAAGTGTAGTATATTCATCAACTATGTGAACCAGTAAGGTCAGCTTTGTTGCTAATGGCCCCAAAGTATTATTAGATAAACAGTGACTTGAGCTATAATACCAGCTCATTGGTGTGATGAAACAATGCTTCATAGTATCTGCTGGCTTCCCAAGATGAACCATGATGAAAGCAGTAGGGCAGTTTGCAGGGGTGTCCATTGTCCTATTTATCTCTTCAGGGATACGGGAGCAATCTCTGGGGCCAGTCCAAGGTCTTCAGCAGTGCTGGGGATTTGCTGGGCAACTTGTGCTTCCAGCAATGAGGGAAGGTATGGGTAGTTTATTAAATGTTTATTAAATTGGCAGGATCTTGGCAGGACAGGGACATTGCTGACTCTGGGAATGACAGAGCGACTCTCTTCTTATCTTTGAGAACAGGATTTCCGCTACAGTCTGGACTCCAGTGTTCTTCTCTTGGCTCTGTGTATGGTGAACAAGGGCTGAGCTTTGCAGAACTGAATGTCCTGACCCAGCAGCTGCATGCAGTACTTGAAACTCCTAATAATGCCCCCTTTGGTCTTTCTCAAGAGCAGGTTACAAGACCTCTAGCAGAGGATGATTGTTCCTGTATAACTTTAGGTTTAGAGTTATCTTTCCCAAAGACGTATGCAGAAGGTACAATTTCTTAAACAAAAGACCCTGCAATTTGAATACTCTTCCAGCAGATGGCAGTGATGTGAACCAAACTACAAGATAGCTGGATCATGTGGGGAATCCCCCCAAATTCCACAAGTGTAAAACTTTTTGTTTGTTTGTTTGTTTAACAAGTTTTCTTGGTAATGTCTTTTTTAAAAAATATTTTATTTATTTATTTGGTTGTGCTGGGTCTTAGTTGCGGCCGGCGGGCTCGTTAGTTGCGGCTCTCTGGCTCCTTAGTTGTGGCTCTCCGGGTCCTTAGTTGTGGCATGCAAACTCTTGGTTGCAGCATGCATGTGGGATCTAGTTCCCTGACCAGGGATCAAACCCGGGCCCCCTGCATTGGGAGCATGGGTCTTAACCACTGAGCCACCAGGGAAGTCCCTGCAAGTGCCTAACTGTTATTTCCACTGATTTATTAAAATGTAGACAGCTTTCAAACAATATTAATCTGCAAAATTGAGCAGCCTTAAAGAAAGAAAAAATATAGATATAATGTGGAACACTCAACCTGATTTTTACTGGTTAGGAATGTTCTCTACTGCTAATTTCACAGCCAGTTAATTGCAGCGGACTTTGCATAGCCGTGGGCTGCAGGCTGTAACCTCTCCCAGGCTGATTGCTTCAGCTGCACCAGCTTCTCTTTCCCTGACGGCTACTTACGAGGAGCTTGCCATTATAATTGTCCTGTTCTGGAACCTCTCTCCTTTCTCTAAACGTTATTATTTATTGAGCACTGACTCTATACCAGAAACTGGACAGAACACTTTATGCCACTAATCTCATTTCTGCCTCACCACAACCCCACAAGTTCCATGTTACTATTTCCATTTTACCATTGAAAGATCTGGATCTGCTGGTGACTGAGCCACATCTGAACTCAGATTTTGCCTCACTCTCACACACACTGTGAGTTCCCCACTCTCTCTCTCTCACTTCCTCTACCAAATTCAAAGAAAAGGAAATTATGGGGAGTTTCCTGATGCTGACACGGGTTTCCTTGCACTGCCCCTATAATGTTCATTTCCTGTCAGAAGGGGGAAATTGTCAACTTTATCTTTTTTGAAAAATAAGACAAAACAGTCTCTCCACCCCACTATTCTTTTATTCTAGGCATTCCCTGAATGAGTGTGCATATCGTATTTATTTATAGATTCATACAATTTTGCCACCAATGGGACCTCAGAGGGGTTTTAATCAAACTCCCTTTCTTTGAGATATGAAAAACTAGGGGGGAGAGCTGCAGTGACACCCCAGGGTCAAGCAACTGGTTAGTGGCAGAGGCAGGATTGGAGCTCAGGAGTTCTGTCTTATGGTTGGGCTGTAGTACCCTGTTAGGTTTTTCCAAATCATTTCAGAGAGTTCTGAAGAAGTGGCCAATTGAAAGAGATCAGAACATCAGCATCGTCAACAACAAAAGAAAAAGAGAAAGAAAGACTAGAGGTTAAATTAGTTAAACTGGCTTAAGAAGAATGGAGCATGAGAATTTAAGACACCTCAGTAGGTCAGATCAGCATTCACCCCACCTTACCCAGAGCCCCTGATGGTGGTGTCACCGAGGGTCATGGGAAAATATGAGAGACCCATCTGTATTGTTAACTTTAAGCATTTAGAAAACGTTCCCTAACTTCCCTTTAATAACCCCATTTATAGCTGTCATCCATGACTCTCTGAAAGTTCATTCCTGGAATCTATTTATAATTTCAGTCCATACTGTTTCTAGGAGTAACAATTTTTACACATTTACTACCTGCAGCGTAAAGTACTACTTCCTTTTATTTGGCCTAAATCTATCAAGCTCTCTGGCTGTGCTCAGCAGGTCAGGATGAGAGGCCATTAACAACTTTCACCTGAAGAATTATTTTTAAAGAAGCTAATTAAGTCTACAATGAAAATAGGTAAATTTACTATGCAAAAACATTAATTAGGACAATTTTGAGGTTCCTACAAGTTTCCTGAAAGAGTTCAGTCCACCTACAGGGCTTTATCTTCTCCAGATGTCTTCCAGGTAGAACCTACTACAGTAGGAATTTTCTTTACACACCTGCGTGGACATGGTTTGTGTCTGTCCCAGAAGAAAAATGAACATAGTGAGTCCAAGGGGCAGGAATATATAATCTATAACTACAGTATTACAGCAATGACATCAAGAAAATGCATTCTTTTGTTTCCAAAGTCCAAAACGCTGAAAACAACTCCTTTCTAAACAAAGGTATGTTGGGAATGGTTAACTGACTCCAATATCTAAAGCTGGGAGATGGGAGAGCAGGAAACACCATCTCGATGAAGATTCAGGTTTCATTACCTGAATCCTTCCAGATCACGATTTATATCGAAAGCATGCATTGCCCCTTGTCTGTTTCACTAACAGTAAGGAAAAAGCTTCTGTTGCTTTCCTATTCAGCCCGATAGCATGAGACCTGTTGGGTGGAGACATTCTCCTTGAAAATTCAAAGAAAGGACAGATAGATGGCACTCTCTGAGTCTCCTTTTGTGGCCAGGGGAGGGAAGGGATGGAGAGGCAATCAGGCCAGAAGGAATTCCAAATGGAACAGTTTCCGATGGAGGTGTCAGGGTTCTTGGGTTACCAGCCCCAAATGACACAGGGACAGAGTGCTTCTAACTCAACACCATGGAGTCTGTCCAGTGGAGAGGGGAGGTTGGTGCCCAAATGTGTTTCTCTCTCCTCTAAATAGATTTACAATCTGTATGCATTCCACAGAGATAGTGCAAAGGTTAATAATCTGAGGTATTTTAGAATCAGTACAGACCAAACCCACTTTCCAAAAGCTGGTTTTTGATGTATTAAGAAGAGATCTAGTCTCCCAAGACCCAGGAAGTCCCCAGGGGTTCCTGCATTTGCAAGATGGAGCAGAAAGAATGTATAAACGTTGCAAGCCTCAACACTGAATCTTTTCACGTAGCCCCTTTGAGGGGGACTTGTCACTCACCAGTATTTTAAGATGGGCTAAGTACAGTGTCTTAACCAAACCCTGCCAGTAATTTGCTTGTCTATGAGACCAGCTGGGAACTAGCAAAGGACACGGAAGATGTAACAGAACAAGGCTCTAAGAATTCTAATGCATGGAGGGTGTCAGAGATCTAATGAGTTCAATCTTATTCCAATGTCTGAATTCACAGCATGGCTTTTTCCAAGAGTGCCAAGTGCTTTAAGGATGACACGTTAATCTTCCC
Source organism: Monodon monoceros (assembly GCF_005190385.1). Lineage (NCBI taxonomy): Eukaryota > Metazoa > Chordata > Mammalia > Artiodactyla > Monodontidae > Monodon > Monodon monoceros. The sequence goes on along the minus strand of NW_021703774.1, from coordinate 60,885,014 downwards.
CAAGCCTGGGTAATGGAAACCCTGAGCCTGCAGGGACAGGGTGTGAGGTTGGGGAAGCAGACTTCTAGCAGACTTGTAGCTGTGTGCTGGCCCCCGAGAGCGGATCAGTGACGTGCGTAACAGGACAGCCGTATCCAGACGCCTCATCTTTTTGCCCCGACTGCCGCTGCCAGTGCTGCCAACTCTCACTGCCAGTGTTACTGCAAACTGTGACCCCTTACTTCTCACTTTCTTTATAGCAGCAGCAATTTACTGACAAGTAATAACCAAAAATAAAAGAGCTGAAGAGCAGGTAAGTAAGTGAAGGGGGTAACAGGAAGATTTGCCAAAAGAAAAAAGCAATGAACTTATGGAAAGTAACGCTATAGGATGGACAAATCCACCTTCTGTCCAAGGTCCTGCGTTACCTCACCCACATTTGTGGGTGTGCTTGCTCCAGACCAAGAGTCTAGGCTCTCTGTCCCTGAGCAGAAAGAAGATCTAGATGCCTGGTGGGGTGCTCAAGTTCCTGGCCTGACCTAGTACAAATAAGGCTCTACCCCACGTGCTAGGACAGTGCCTGGCACACAGCAGGTGCTCACTGAGTGTCTGCTAAGTGAATGTACGTGTACTGCACTCTACAGTTTAGTAAAGTGCTTGCTCACCTTAACTCCCTCACTTCTCGTAACTACCATGTGAGGTAGGTGTTAGTACCCTCGAATTAAACTAAGCCTGTAAGGCAAAAAGAAAGCGCCTGAACACAGATCGTCTCATGCTATTACTTTTTCTAAATATCTGTAGAAAAGGAATGTTCCAGGCTGACCTAGTGGAAACAGCATGGGCTGGAAGGGAGGAAAACAGGTTTCTATGCCCAAAATGTTAGACTGGAAAAGAACCTGGAGAGCTAGTTGGGGGATGACAAGCAGTTTCATTTTACGTGTTAACTCTGATTTTCAGCAGTGGCTGTGGGCCGCTGGGGAGCATGGTACTGAGGACTCTGGGGCTGCTCTGGGGAGCAGCGTGCTGTGATCGATTAGCCATGTCTGCCACAGGTATGGAAAGGGCTAACAGGACCAAAGATGTTACCTATTTGTCATATTTTCTTTTTCTAGTCTACCTACTTATTTCATAGATAATAAAATTAAGTCTATCAGAAAATTAATGTATTTGAAGTCACACAGCTAGACAGCAGCAGAAGGGAAATTTGAAGGCAGGATTCTTGACTGCTAGTCCAGTATGTTTTCACTGTCATACTATTCTGGTTCCAATACTTAGTTCTAGCTCCCTAAATATGGATAAATGAGTCCCCTATGACTCTGTTTCCTCACTTGCAGATTAGAGGAGATAATTCCTGTTTTATCTTTCTCACAGAATTACTGAAAACCAAATGAAATGCCAGAATCCCAGAACTTGAAGCTCCCAGGCCCACGTTCTTACTGCTGCACCACGATGCTATCAATAGACGCGAAAACATTGAAAGGCGTAAGCAGCCCTAAAAACGTAGAGCAGTATTATTGGAAGTGAGGAGTCTGGAGCCCTAGATTCTGCTTCTGTTGCATCTGCTCCACACCTGCAGGCTTTCTCTCTATAGCCCTGCGTGCAGGAGCTCAGGAAGAGTCTGAATGGGAGAGAATCAAGGCTAACAGGGGAAGCAGACCCCAGTCCCCTGGGAGGCAGTTGGTCCCATGTATGTTGCAGAGGAGAGCATGAGACTGGAGGTGGAAGCTCCATCCTCTTATATTCCACTCATCCCTTCTAGCCTGCTCTCCAGAGTACGTGTCCCAGGCCTAGTCAATGAACATGAGCTGTGTGATTGGAACCTGGGATACTGCAGGTAGCCTCCCAGCTACTCAGCAGTATGGCTGACATGGGAGTGAGGCTGGGATTCCTGGGTCTTGCACTGAGGGGTTTCCTCTGTCTGTCTCCTACTTCTGCTCTCTCCTCATCAAAGGCTCCATCTCCACCTTCCCTGCTTCGTTATCTCCTCCTCCCCTTCCTCCTGACTCACTCTCATTGGTCCTTCAACCAGGTTGCCTATCCTCTGAGGTCCTCCTTCTTCAGCCTCAGTGTCACAGCGATCTCAGGAAAAGGCAACCACCCCTCGCCATGCACATTTGTGAAGTACTGGGTTTTGGTACCTTTCATAACAACAGCCACTGCATCTACCTTGTCTCTCTTAGAATGAGAGTTGCCATAGAGTGGAGACCATGATTAAGCCTAGAGGCGTTAGAATACAGAGAGATCACTCATCTTAACCAGCCTCAGACTCATAAGATTGCAGAGCTAAAAGGAACTAACAAGGTCTAGTCTAACCAGCCACTGGAAACAAATTCTAAGTATTAAAATTAACATATCTGAAGTCACGCAGCTGGACAGTAGCAGAGATGAAATTTGAAGTCAGGACTCTTGACTACTAGTCCAGTACTTTTTCACTATGTCATACTATCCTGGTCCCGATACTTAGTTCTAGCTCCATGACTATGGATAAATGAGTCCCCTGTGACTCATTTATAAAAGTGTCCCTGAACACAGGAAACATTAGCCCCCAGGCAGCCCACTTTGGAAGTCCAAGAAGCTCTGACCCAATACATTTATTTTTGGATTGTCTCTGCTCACTAGAAAGTAAACTCCATGAGGGTGAGGATTTTTGTCTGTTTTGTTCATTCCTGTGTCCCTATTACCTAGAATAGTGCTTGCAAATGGCAGGTGCTCAATAAATATTCATTGAACAAATTAATAATTGGTCTTCTTTCTAGCCCTTGGGGCCTTTTGAGAGTCTGGTCCTCTTCATCTTCTATACGATAGCACCTCAAGATTCAAGACAGCTGGCATGTCCCCGAGTCTCCTTCCTCCCTCCCTAAGTACCGACAGTCCCTTGAACATTATATGAAGACTATCCAGACCTTTTGCCATCTTGGGGTGTTCTCTAAAGGGCTACAGAATCACAAAACAGCAAGGGGGCACACCTGAAAATTTTCCTAGCTAGTCCCTGTTCTCATTTCACAGACAAGAATTTGGAAGCCCATAAAGGTACAGTGGCTATGTTAGATGGAGAGGCCTGGGCTCAGAGCTTTATTCAGTAGCGGGTAGGCCAACATCAGAAACAGCCGAGATAAGCTCCACGATGCAGAAACTTTGTAGGTAAAAACAATCCCACACCAATGTATTTTCCATCTTTTCGATGCTATTCCTGTGAGTAGCAAAGACAGGCGTCTCCAAAAAGAAACCAACCACTATGGCTCTCTATGCAATCAGACTTTTTATTCATTCAACAAGCACTGCTGACAGGTCAGTGTGTGCTATGAACTGTGCTGGGCTTTGAGGCTACAAAGTTGGGAAAAATAAGTTTCTACACACTTGACACTTACAGTCTAGTGGAGAAACCCGAGCAAACAAACAAGATGGCCACAGTGATAGAGGGGCAGAGTTGACAGGGAACAGAGAGGGAGGAGCCCCTAAGTCATTGTCAGGGAGATGGGGAAGGCTTCCTGGAGGAGGAGGTAGCATTTGAGCACCAACAAGCACCACCAACACGTGCCTGGTCTGGGTTTGCCACTGGTTTCAGATTGAACCCCGATACGTTTAAGACGAGCAGCTGGCAGAGGGGGCTGTAGGGCTCGTCTTAACCAGACTAGCAAATCCCCTGGGCTACTCTTCCTGTGGACACCATCAGCCAGGCTTCTGTTGCCCCAGAAATAGCACAGTATGTTCTTTCAGCCAGAGAGTTGAACAGCCCTGTTGCTTTCTCATGCAGCTCCAAGTTGGGCTGTCCTACTTTGGAGATGAAGGTTAAGAGGCTGGACTCTTCCATGATGCAGAGCAGGGCGGCAGCCTCCCTGCCACCACTGCCAGGGCCCCCTCGAAGGCAGGATGTGATGAAGGCCATGCAGGATGTGGGGCAGGGTGGAGGCAGATTTCTCCAAACCTTTTTGGAGGACTGCTTTAAATGAGCAGGAAAGGGGCTTCCCTGGTGGCGCAGTGGTTGAGAGTCCACCTGCCGATGCAGGGGACACGGGTTCGTGCCCCGGTCCGGGAAGATCCCACATGCAGCGGAGCGGCTGGGCCCGTGAGCCATGGCCACTGAGCCTGCGCGTCCGGAGCCTGTGCTCCGCAACGGGAGAGGCCTGCATACCGCAAAAAAAAAAAAAAAAAAAAGCAGGAAAGAGAGGTGTAGAGCACACGCGTGTCTGACACCCTACAGCAGAGCCAGACTCTTCTTAGCTAGAAAATAACCTTTCTAGTAGCGACTAGGATATTCCAGGAGCAGAATTGCTACCTACCCATCACATCCTCCTCCCCACCAAACCTTCAAATGGGCAGATCCCATGTTCATTCTTTCATCCACTGCACAATCCACTGCCAACATGAGACTTCCTGAGAGTTGCCCCTGTCCTGGAGAGAGAAGGCTGACTTGCTGGGAAAGAGCGGAGACCACAATCAGATGAGAGAACTGGCCCCAGCTGGACTGCCGCCTGGGAGGATTTGGATTGGACAGTGAAAGTAAATATGCAAATTAGACTCCAGACATTGTTAGCGCCTAGAGACTGTGATTATAAATCTGGGAAGCCAGACAGCAGCAATACAGAGCTTTGGGCCTTCAGAAAATGATAGGACAACTAATAAATCTGACCAGAGGAGGGAGAGAGGCGCCATCATCTCTGCTCCAGGGTGGGATGAGGAAACTGACCTGCAGAAGGCCTCTGTCCTTTGCTAGGAATGCTGATGCTGAATAAATCATAGGGTGTGCCTCAGTTTCCCTTATTGCAAACAGTGGGCGAAGTTGCCGATTGTTAGGAAACAGCTGAGGTTTCTAAGAAAACACTTTATGATAAAACACAACAGAGAAGACTTTTTTTTGGCAAGATTTGTTATCAGTCCTGACCACTGGTCTGTAGCATGGAGAGGGAGGGGAAGCGTCCTGAAGTTTACAAAATGGTTTCCCATCATCCTATTCGCTCTCAAAACAGCCCTGGGAGGCAGGTATCATTATTAATGCCTCCACTTTCCAGATGAAGAGACGATGGCTTAGAGATACCAGGCAACTTGACTCGCTCAAAGTTCATGGCTAACCCACAGCAGAGCTGTGGCTGCAATCTGGCCTTCGGACACTAAAGCCCAGGCTACCTCTGTAAGTGAAAGCAGCTAAATTAGAGGGGCATTACGTGTGTACGAAGCGGAAATCTTCACGAGTTAGCAATGCTCCCTTGACATTGAAGGCTGGGCCGGTGAGCAGGCAGAATGCTCATAAAAGGCTCACCCACCGTGGTCCAACAGATACGTATGATATGCCCACCGGGCCAATGACATATAAGGTGCACAGAGACAGTCTCTGCCCTCATGGTCTCTAGTGCAACAGAGAGATAAGTCAACATACAATTACATCACAGTCAGACAAATGGTTGATAGGGCAAGTGCCCCATCACAAGCAGAGGTTTGGGGACATGGAAATCTCCGTGAGTTTTACTCCAGTTATTGAGCAAGACACCCCACTTCCCTGCATATCCTAACAGCATCAAACAGCTGAAGGAAAGGAGCTGGAATACTGCTAACTGTGCATTTTCCATGTAGCTTTGAAACCACTTTGTCTAAGACAGAGTTTCTTAAAACTATTTCAATTGAGTGTCTACTATGTGCTGGAAGCTGGGCCCCTACAGGTACTTAAAAAGTTTGTTAAACAAATAGATGTAGGATCACTCTGCAAGGAAGGCGTATTTCTCCCCATTTTACAGAAGAGGAAAGCGTGTTCCTACGAGGAGGTGATGGGAGGTGCATATCCATGTGGGGCCTGGTAAAGGGTAACCTACAGATGAGTGGCAGCCACCTCTGGTTGTCCTAGCTGCTTCTAGAGGCAGTCCATGACAGCGTGCATTGTCTTTTGCACCCACATTGATGCATGCAAAGCCGTACAAGCCAGGAACAGACTGCAAGTGCCCCCCACTCTGTTGGAGGAGGACTGTTCCGGGCTGGACAGGCTGGAGAAGGGGAGGGGCAGGCTGACAGGTGCTGATCTGGTTCCACAAAAATGTGGTGCACCCTGCACTCCTGGAAAGATGTGCCAACTTCGAGAGGTCCTGGGTTTCCGTGCTCTGAGCACAGTTCCCCTGTGAGCAGGAGATTGGCACAGTGGCGGATGGGCCTGCTCTGTCCTGGGGCATGTCTGCATGGAAGGGGACTGCTGCCTTGTGGAGGTCTATACCCAGGTAGGTCACTAGGGGATGCTGTGCAATGGAAAATAATTGGTAGTGGGTGGAGGGGTCAGACTGCACTGAAATGAGGCTCTAGAATCCTGAACAACTTGGGTCTATTTCAGCTTGGGACTGTGTCCCCAGAAACCCACTTCCAAACTGGAATTTCCCAGATGTCTGGGTCTTTTGTGTGACCTCACCCAGGCCTGGGAAGACTGCATAACTGAGGCTAGGACACGGGGCAGCAGCAGAAGCCTTAAGTCCATGGAGAGGCACTTGCTGAGTACCGGGTGCTGAGCTACAGTACATTGGCCCTCTCTTCAAGGGTACTGGGGTCTAGCTGGGACAAGTGGGAGACTATTTTTATATGAGGACTGACCATAAGACAAAGAAACTGGTTTTGTTTGTGATTTGAAGCATCATTATCATTCCTTTAGGTTTGTGTATAATCTTGTTTATTTCAACCAAATTATAAATTCCCCAAGGGTGCAGGCTTGTCTTCTAAGTCTCTGACCCCAGAGTTCTAACACATGAAGGCATTCTAGGCCTTTTTCTATGGAATGATGTATGGGCAACTAGTTGCATAAAGTAGGTTAATGTTAAATCTACTGAGTCTCACAGGCCTAGAACAATAGATTGACGGAAGGGTTACCTGAAAAGGAATTGTGCTTATACCCTGAGTGAGGCAGGGAGACAGGCTCCAGGATCAAAGATGCACAGCACAGGGCTTCTCAGGTCAAGGAGCTCAGTCCATGAGGGACATGGTTTGGCCAACAGCACCAGAGGCCAGAGAGCCCAGTGGTTATGGTGTAGACTCTGGACCCAAGATCATTTGGGTTCAAAGCCCAGCTCAAAAGTGCTGTGAGATCTTAGACAAATCATTTAATTTCTTTATGTCAGAATTTCCTCATCTGTTAGTGGCCATAATAACAGTGCCTAGTTCATAGGGTTGTTGTGGGGATTAAATGTGTTAAGAGATATGAAATATCTGGGAACACATAAGTGCTAGCTATTCACACATGGAAGAGGCTGGGGCAGTGGAAGGGAGGGACACCGAATCCAGGCTGGGGGAGGATGCCAGGGAAGGCTCTCTGGGGAGATACATCCTGGCTGGGAACTGCATGTAATTTGGTGTGGCTCTGGCTGAGGGACCAAGGAGAAACAGGCAGATGAGATGGATAAGAGATGCCTCTGGTCCCCTAAGCAGGGAAGGTTTAGCGTAACTTGCTAGGAGTTTGAATTTTATCTCGAAGGGCATGGGGAGCTGTACGCGACTTTTTTTTTGGTACGCGGGCCTCTCACTGTTGTGGCCTCTTCCGTCGCGGAGCACAGGCTCCAGACGCGCAGGCTCAGTGGCCATGGCTCACGGGCACAGCCGCTCTGCGGCATGTGAGATCTTCCCAGACCAGGGCACGAACCCGCGTCCCCTGCATCGGCAGGCGGACTCTCAACCACTGCGCCACCAGGGAAGCCCCAGGAGACTTTTAAGTAGGAGGGGGTGACCTGATCAGATTGATAGTCTGAGGTTCTCGCTCTGACCGTGATGCAGAGGATGGCTGGTAGAGGGGAAGAGTGTGGAGATGGGAGGCAGGAAGGCCAGTAAGGAGGCCATGGCATTAAGGCAGGTGAGAAGCTGAGGCTTGCACTAAAGGAGTGGGGAGGAGAGAAGAGGGCAGACAGACCCGAAGAAGATGAGTTCAGTAAGTCATGTTAAACAACAAGACTGGCAGATACCAAAACACCAACAATAATAATATGTATGGAGCCCTTAACCAGGCCCCATGCTAAACAGCTGGCATGGATCATCTCACTTAGTCCTTACCCGCATCCTACAAACCTCATAGGGGTGCGGGGTTGTGGAGGGATGGGGAAAGAACAGATGTCTACAGGGCCTGGAGGACAGATAAGACACGACCTACTAACCTACCTTTGATGAAAATAAAAAAGGAGATTTTATCAAGGAGTAAGTAACGATAAGGCAGCCAAAACAGCTGACAAAAGTCACGAGTGAAATCCTGAACCCGAATCAGTGGGTCCAGTAACCAGGGTTCCCAAGGAATAAAGGGATTGGCAGGTCTCTACTGTTAAGTATTCAGGAAATAAATACCAAAATGTAAAATTGCCTGACAGTCTGCAGTCTGTCAAATGCATGTGTGTGTGTGTGTGTGTGTGTGTGTGTGTGTGTGTGTGTGTGTGTGTGTGAGAGAGAGAGAGAGAGAGAGAGAGAGAGAGAGAATATGTTTTCACAGATCCACGCATGCTCCGGCATTTGGATGGGAAGAAAGAGCTGTGTGTAAGAGGGGGTCTAGGAATGGGTCTCATCCTCCTTATGAATGATCTTGATGTGGGTGTCACAGGAATGAAATCAACAGATGGCAATAAATTTGTAGGAAATGAAAGAGACAGATTTAAATCCAGGATCACAGGAACCCTTCAAGTGCTTCTATGCAAGGGAGGCATATGAACATTAAATATTTCCTGAAGGATTAGCTCAGTTCTGAAAGGTGGGAGGCAGGGACAGGGAGGGAGGCTGGCTGTCCTCATGATGGGGTGGGAAGACGCACAGAGTAACGGGGCGGGCGGAGACGGTAGCAGAGAGAGGTCTCCCATTCATCTTATGCTGTACTGGCTCTTGACAGACAGGGAGTGGGTGGCTGTTTATTTCTCAAACCTCAGCTATTTTCTTCAGCAACAAGGTGTAAACTAACTCTGCTCAGGGCAAAATCTGCTGCTGCAAAGGGGAAAAATCACATCAAAGGTATAGAGCCCACAGGGGAAGGAGGGACCTTCCAGGGAGACACTGTCTCTGTTCTCCACAATGGTACCTCACCCAGAGCCTCCCCTAGGAATTCATTCAACTTTCCATAAAAAAAGCAACTCCCTCTTCCAATCCCCTGCCTAGGAAGAAGTTTGGGGTTTCTTTGAAAGAGCCAGAGATGGGGTGGGTGTTAGGGGGACTCAACACCTGCCAGGCTTGACTATCATTTGAAAGGTACACATCAGCCCCCAGTTCCTTGGATCTCAAACTTTGCCAGAGAAGACAGATGGGAGGATGCCCTCAGGTTATGTTGAATCCATTCTAGTCAAAGTGAAGGATGTGTCCCCCCAATGGCCCTGGGACAAAAAAAGCCGAACCCTTGTCTGACATCCCCAGGATGCCAAGGACTGCAGTCATCACCATCCCTGCCTCAGACTCTCATCTCTTCCATCAAGGTTGTTTCTATCATGTTCGTCTCTCCAAGTCAGAGGTGCCTCCTGGACATGGAACTGAGGCAAGATTTTACATTCTGGATGGTTTTCCACCTGCCCAACCTGTCTGAGTGGCAAAAAAATATCATTCCAGAACATATCTGGCATCCTGCCTTCCAGGGCGTCCTGCAGGTTGGTACCAGATGCCAGCTTGGCATCAGCGCTTTGCCTGGGCTTTCAAAGGAAAAGAGGGCTTCTCAGTAGGCAAAGGGGGTGTGTGGAAGGGCCTGCATGGTACAGGACGTTCACCTGCTCTGCGCTGTGTGAAGGAAGAGTCAGATGTTTCCCCCTTCCAGCTGCTTCATGAGTTTAAGAGAGGCCACAAAGCATTATCTTAGCAAAAGTCAGCAGAACGTCCAGTCTTGGGTCTGTATATGATCACCCAAAGACAAGCTCAAGTCTGACACATTTGTGGCACCCAATGGGGCCCATCTATGCAAGTTTTCCAAATGAATGGGGATTGATTTGGTTGGCTACACATTAAGCTGATGCCCAAATTCAGGACCCAGGCGGCCAGTGGGATGGTAAAGTGGACAAACAGTGCGTAATGAGTCAGAAGACACTCTGTTAGCCTATGTCTGCACCTTTCTGGCCTTGGACAACTCATACCACTTCTGAGTCTTTGTTCCTTCATTTGCAAGAGAAATGATACCTTCTCTACCTTTAGTCTCATAGTTACTCTGAGAAGCGAAACGAATGTTATGAGCCAAAGCACTCTGTAAGCTTTTATTACCAAAATGAAGGATGGTTATTAGTGACATGGCTTGGAAGGGCCAGAATCTTCCCTGAGGACAATTCAGGGGAGTGCTTTAGGCCTTCAGTTCAATGGACTAATGTCTCAGAGTTACTGCCACTGCCGTTTTGTTGACAAGGCTTTTGACCTCAAGGGCCAAGTTCCACCTTCTTCATTCAGGGTTTTATGGCATCTGGGACCACAAAGCATTGGGTTTTATGAGGATCCTGTCTGAGTCACTTTTTCGACCTCTGAATTAACCTTATTGATTACTGGGTCAGGGGTGGCACATTAAGCTGGCACTCACGTTCAGAAGCCATAAGGCCAATAGGATGGCAAAGTGGACAAACGGCGGGGAGTGAGTCTCGGGGGACATCTCCGTCAACCTCTCAGCAGAGGCAAAGAGCCTCCTGAGCGTTGGTGTTCATTTCATTTCGGCTCGTGGGGCCTGGAATTTTCCTGGGCTTCCTTTTCTAGAAGCATTAGCTCCTTAGCCTTCCCCAGTATTCAGTGCTCAGGCTCGGTTTACGACTTTGTGATAATGACCTACGGTTCCTCTTTGCAGGTTTCGTCCCCTGCCACCAAGCACACACACACAGCCATCAGCGTTCCTAGAAATTCTGAGCTCATAACTTTATTCCAGGGCTTTGAGCTCTGAGTCTGGCTCTCACCTGCCTGGGGTTTTAGCGAGATCACATCTAGGGGGAGATAAGCAGAGAGGTGGTCAGGAAAGAAGCAAGTGCAGCTTCGCAAGCCAGCAATGGACACGGGGAAGGCTGTGTGTGAGGTGAGGACAGCCAGCAAAGTCCTAGGGGTTGCTGAAGGTAACAGCTGGCGTCTCTTACTGGAATGCTGTGGTTCCAGAGATAAGAAGCAGGTACAATGCCGGCAAAATAACACCCAGATGGGAATCAGTGAGCCGGAGGCCTGGGGAAGTCCGCTCGTGGCTGCTGCCCGCTCAGGCCAGATCTTATCTGAGAACAGAGTCCAGGGATGACCAAGTTAGACCCAATAAGGATGCTTTAGGGAACTGGCACAATTCTGCCCGGAGAAGGCTGGATGAAAAGGCGACTTAATGGTGGTTGTCAACTGGTCTTTACGCATCTATAGGGTTCTCCCTTCTCTGGGTGAGCTCCCTGACCACGAAGCTTACGCTGGATCCAGCGCAATGCCAAGTACCAAGGTGCTCAAAACACCAGCTGTCTGATCCAGCTGGATAAAGGGCTTTTACACAACCACAGCAGGTTTTTTTCCCACTATGAAACACTTCCCAGCACAGTTCCTGGCACATACCAGGTAGTCAGTAAATTTTTGTCCATCTAGTTATTTGTTCACCCATTACAAAAAAAAATGTAACAAAAACATAGTGCCTGCAACGCCTCAGGTGCTATAACTAAGCACTTTATAAACTCATTTCATCTTCCTAACAACTTTATGATGTAGGAACTATTATTACCCCCTTTTATGAATGGGGAAGCAGAGGCACAGAGAGGTTAAGCTACCTGAAGTTACACGGTAAGTAAGTGGTGGAGACAGGACTTGAACCTATGTGCAGAGACTGCAAGGTCCATGCTTTTTTTTTTTTTTTTTTTTGCGGTACGCGGGCTTCTCACTGTTGTGGCCTCTCCCGTTGCGGAGCACAGGCTCCAGACGCGCAGGCTCAGTGGCCATGGCTCACGGGCCCAGCTGCTCCGTGGCACATGGGATCCTCCCGGACCGGGACACGAACCCACGTCCCCTGCATCGGCAGGCGGACTCTCAACCACTGCGCCACCAGGGAAGCCCAAGGTCCATGCTTTTTAACACTACATTGCCTTCAGTCAAAGAGGAATGAAGGGCGATTTTCAGTGACCAGTGGCTCTGAAAGCCATGCCCTTCTCCACTGTGGCACACTCTTCCTATTAATCTAACGCTTCATCTTTAACAACACCAACTATAACAATGATTCTCTAACTCTGTGGTCCACCCACGTAGAAGCTCCAGATGAATACAAGGTAAGATGTGAGGGGTCTAGAGAGCTGGTAACACAAAGAATTCAAACCTTTGATACTATTCTTTCAACAGTGGTTTTTTTGGCTTACAGATAAATCCTGAAATACCTTTCATATGCGTGCAGTTTGGTAAGAGTGCTTGCAATAGTTTTGTTATCAGATGTTCAAATTATCTGCTGTTCCCAGCATTCTCAAGCCCTGCCTGGAATATGAAATTAACTTTTCTCTTTTAGGTGAAGCAATAATGTACTAATAATGGTGGTCAGGGCATAGATTTGGAGTCCTTTGAACCTGGTGTTAAATTCTGGTTCTAGCACTGTTACACCATCTTTCAAAAGCCTCAGTTTCTTTATGAGTGAAATAGAGATAAGATGAATTTAAATGAACTTTAAATGAGGTATAATTTGTGTAAAACACGTAGCATCTCATGTTTGTCTTGTCCCTATTAGGTGATGAAACAATGATGGATGTCTGGGTTAGGAAAGGACTCACCCTGACAGTCAAGTGGGTAAGACACAGCTCAGATTTCTGAATGGGTACTAAATGGACATGAGGGACGAGACAATTCATTCTACCACTTGGAGTCAGGAGGCCCAGGTGACAATCGTGGTTCAGACCCTTTCTTCCCAATACAGTTGTCTATTAGGCTAGGCCATTCCGGTAGACTGTCGTTCCATTTTGGAGTGTGTTTCCCAGAGAAATGACAAGATTTCATTTAAAAAACTCAGTTCACTGAATTGAATTGCTATCAAAAACACAGACAAAATTTTAAAATAAACGCAGTCCTTCGAGGATCTCAACTGGTCTGCCACTTAACTCTTTGTATGACCTTGGACAATTCCTTTTACCTCTTTTAACATCTGTTTTTTTTTTTTTTTTTTTTTAAACCTGTAAAAAAAAAAAGGAGTCAGACCCGGAATTCCAACATCTTTTCAGCTTCCAAAGTTCTATTGCTTTTTCTTTTTCCAGCATCAGCTACCTAAAGGGAGCAATCAATTTGGAATCAGATGGCAAGTGTGGCCACTTCCTCACTTAACCTGCCAAATCGCTTAAGCTTATGGAGCCTTGGTTTTCCCCTTGTTACGTGGACAATAATATCATCTCTAAGAGTGAGCATGAAGTTCAACAGAAGTAACATACACGAAAGCACTTTTGTAAATGCTGAAGTGCTAGCCTAGCCTTTTGTCATCGGAGTCTAGCTTTACGTGGTCCCAGCCACCTTGAGATCTCCACAGCCCGGAATAGCTCCGTGCAGGGAATCCCCCCTCTCCTGCCTCCACCTCTGGAGAGAATCAGCCTGCTGAGTGCCAGGGCCATGCCAGGCATGTGCGCCTTCTCAGGGGTCCCCGGGTATGCCTTCCAAAGAGCAGACAGCTATTGGAAGGCACACCCCGCCTCCCTCCCACCCTCCCGCCTCCCTCCCACCCTCCCGCCTCCCGTTGGTCCTTCTCAGAGCCATCTGGAAGAGAAGGAGGCAAAACAAGCTCACGAACTGCCAGGAGCCAAGTGCCAGTGCAAAATGAGCCCCGGGGGTAAGGCCCAAGGAGGAAGAGCGTGGAATCCTGGAGCCAGCTCGAGCCTCTGATGCTGCAGAGAGACACTGAGGCTGGCTGTGCTCGAGCGGGGTCCTGACGCTCTTCAGGAAAGCAGCTTCTTTTCCAGCAGAACATTCTAGCTTGTCAAGGCCAACTCAGGGCCCTGAAGTGCGTACAGATGGGTGGCAAATGCAGTAGTCATTCAGCAGTCGCTTACCACACCGCAGAGACACTGGGTCCGCGGAGAGAGCAGTTTGCGCCCGTCAGCCGTGCCCAGTGCCCGGCGGGGGTGGGGTCTGACGGACTCTCTCGTCCTTAGCTGTGGATCCAGGATCCCCACAGTGCCTTGGCTCTCCTTCTCACCCCCAGCGCCCGAGGGCTAAGAAACCTCAGCTCTTTTTATCAACGCGCCTTGCCTAGGCAGACAACTTGCTTTGAAAGACATTCATTCAAACCAGAAAAAGTAGCCACTGAAAGCTTTGTCTATGGTTGAGGGACAGAAGGATCTAGTAAGCAAATCATAATGTGGCAGACTAAATATCTTGAAAAACCCTCCATTACAAATTTCTTACTGAATCCACAGTTGAGCTTGCAAAATAACCCCCCAGGGGTCAGAAATGAAGAGGAAACTGAAAACCAAAGAGGTAAACAGGCTCCGCCTCAAAACGTACAAAGAAACAGTGGACAGCCCTGCAGGAAGGGTCATGAACCCACAAGCCAGAGGGAGACATTTCAACAGACTTTCTCAGTAATTGATAGATCAAGCAGATAAAACTTGGCAAGAATATAGAATATTTGTATAACACAGCTCACAAACTTGAGCTTACGGACATAAGAAATGGTGAAAACACATTCATTTAAAGCATACATAGAAGCCAATCAGAAATGTTCAGAAGTTGGACGGAGTGACCCAGAACAGGGACTTTGAACTCACGTGGAAAGCGATTTCCCCCAGGGAGACCCATCTCAGTTCTGTCCTGGGTCATGCATATATCACACCGCTGACAAACGGGGATGGCATCCGAAGAAAATGAACACTTGAGACTGGAAATGATCGCATGTTGAGCTATAACAGCTCAGGAGTTTCCTTGTTACCTTGTAAATTGGTCTGCACTCTTGAACTCTGGATATATACTTAGCCCTTGACCTGTCCCAGGGAAGACAGCCTGACCATTCCACCCACTTCTTTTTCTCTGGCTACTCTGCTTCCATTTAACCAGAGGTGTTTCTAAGAGAATACTTTTTCAATGCCTTTGTTCTTTCAAAATGGCATGACAACACTCCAAGATGCTTTTCCTTTTCGTGGAAAGTCATCAACACTAGCGTGCAATTCTAGATCCCAATCCTGGTGCCCAAACATTCCAGAAAGCACCAGATGCTGAGGGAAAATCCTGGAAAAAAACCCTCTCAGCATCCAAGTAGGGGACTTCCTTCTTAGAATAACCACCTAAACATGCCTGTGTTCTGACCTAGAAGCATCCCTACTCTTCTGGGCTCAATGGTGGTTGCTTGTCCAATTGTGGGGTACCTGGCCTATGACTCCTCAATCCTGAGTCTGAAGACATTGATACAAACCGCAGAAACTGTGGCCCCGTGTGAGTGGAGAGGAAACCATCTTAAACTCTAAGTGGTCGCAAACAGTCCCCCATGGGGGCTGTGCCCGAGTGTCTCGGCTTCAGTGCTGGACCCAAGCCACTATTCATCCATTTGGCGAAAGACATTGGCCGCATCATTAAAAAGTAACGGTGCACAGATCCAAAGGTCGACAGACAGGGTTTCCATGAAAACTTTCTCATGTCGGCAAATGCACCTCTCCTCGTGTGGACAAATTCCCCCTTTCCATTCGGCACTGAGGCCTGGTGGTTACTGAGGGAGAAACGGGCCCTCAGCACTACATCTGCACCGTGACCCCTTTCCGTCAGCCTTTCTCTAGGTCCAACTCTCGGTATCAGTATGCAGCAGGTCCATCTCTGAAAGTCTTTTCAACAGTGACTAAGCAACCCCACCGGTACCCAGCTGGTCTGGATTCCCTGTGGGATTCAGGTCCTGAAAAGACAAGCTGTCCAGAGACATTTGAGAGGAGCCGGCACTGGCCAGTGCAGGAGGATGCCTGCCTCGACCACAGAGGGGCCGATTTGGCATTCCCAGCTCCTACCCTCCCTTGCGTCTCAGAAGCCTCTCAGCTGGGGCCACTCAGCTTGGCCACCCGCCTGGAGATGGTTACCTTAGGGGAACCATCTAAACTAACTAAACTTAGTTTAGTTGCCCCTTTAAGTCACAAGAAATTTTCCTCATTAAGATCATCCCCACTCATGAGATGAGAGTGGAAGCCCAGTGCAGTCTCAGAAGGTCCAAGGAGGACAGAGGATCTCATGGGCTCACCCGGCGGCAGCCCCCTCTGCATTTGTGTCTCCTCCCTCAGAGGGAGAGGGTAAGCCCAACAGGGAGGACCCAGGAGGACAGGGGGCCTGGGGGCAGGCGTCCAGCTGAGGCCCAGCAGCTTGAAGAGTGCCTGGCCCGAGCAGGGAAACCAGAGGGTCAGAGAGCAAGCAGGGAGACACTGAGATGGACACAGAGACAGCACAAGTGGTGGACAGGGACGAAGGCAGGCAGAGCCTTCATATACTGAAAAATAGACTTCATATACTTCAAATACTGGAAAATCAGGTAGCAGGGCTGATCAGACAGGTACAGGGAGCCCTGAGAGTTACAGGACTTCAAAAGGCCAAGCCAGGTTGGTGGGACGATGGGGAGAGTCCCAAGGAGGCCAGGAGACCTAAAGGTGCCTCCTCCTCCAGGGAGGCCTCCAGGGAGGGCCAGGGGTAGGTCCCAAGTGCAAGTTTTGAGAGGGAGGGCCAAAGCTGGAATGGGACCGTGTATGGGGAAGGCAGACCCCCTGACATCGCATTGGATTTCCAGAGTCTTCCTCGTGAAAGGCAGTCTGGAGTGGTGCAAAGATCCTGGGTTCAGCCAGACAGGCAGAGGTGACAGGCTGCTCAGAGGCACAAACTCGGCCCCTTCAGATCCCAACAAGGGCAAAGCAGATCGTACTGTAGCCCCGACCCGCTGGCTCCTGCCCTTCCCCACCTCCCACCTCCTTTAGAGTAAGCAGACGCAGGACAATTGGCTCATGCCCCTGTGCTAAAATGTATCGAGTTCACAAAAAATAAAAAGGGGGGAAGAAAATGGAGAAAACCCAACTAAAAGCCACAACAGAAACAGAGTCTCCAGGCTGCTAGGATCTCCCTCTCAGACTCCCCCATCTGCTCTGCTCCACAGGGGCCGCCCAGCTGAGCCCTGCTGTCAGGGGAGGGCCCTGGCCCCCTCACAATCTGTCATCTCTGATACCACTTGGATCCCGTTTCTTCTGGAGCTGCCAGGGGCCATGGAGCTATCCTGCCTGTCTGTGGGTAGGGCCCAGGGGCCCAGGGATGGCATCAGCACCTGGCCTGGGCGGGGGTGGTGGTGTTGAGGGGTGGAGAAAAGGGTTTCTGGGTTGATGGGCATCCACGCTGAATCTCAGTTTCCAATTTTTCCATACACCCCTCCTCCCCTGGGCTGCCAAGCCCTCCCATTTCCTGCCATCTGTGATGGGCGTCTCTGGGGAGCCCCTATGTTTTCTGGCTTGCTAATCACTGCCTATGGACACTGGGAAAAGGTTGGTTTCTCTGCTCCTGGCAACTGTGTAGACATCCCCTGGGCCCATCTGAGTTCCTCTCTGTGCGGCCCAGGGCTGTGCTGCTTCCTCCCTTGGGCCCGTGGCCATCTCTGCCCACAGACTCGGCCCCTCAGCAAATGGGGGGCGGGGAGGGGTGGAAAAACAGGTGGTGGTGACCCCTGATGACTGCTTTACAGACCAGGGGTGCTCCCAGCCTTGACCCACGGAGTGAGCAACCTGCTCCCCCTCAGGTCTGGTGTGGCCCGGTGGTGAAGAACGTTGGCTGTGAAGTCGGAGGGACCTGGGTCCGAGGCCCAGTTCCAGCACTCCCTCGCTGGAGTTCAGTGTTCTCTCTGGGCTTCAGTGTCCCCATCTGTAAACTGAGCAGCTGGGCCAGACGATTGCCCACAGGGCCCTGACACCCCCAAGTCAAGGAGAACTCTGTTGACCCACCACTGGCATTTTCCCGGCTGTTTCTCTGCCCTGTAATCTAGACTCTGCTATGACTGGGAGCTGGAAGCGGTCATGTGCAAGGCAGCTGGAAGGGCAGAGTGCTGACCTGGGTGCTGGGATGGCCTCCTGGGTCTGACCCCGAGACCCCGATCTCATTAACATGCCCTGACCAGCTGAGCAAACCAGCTGGGAGGTGAGGAGGCTGGTTTGTTCCCAAAGTGATTTCAACCCTTTGTTCCCCAGGTCCCCACAGCAAGGACAAAAGCAAGCACTCAGGAAATATCCTGAATGCTCCCTGCTCATCCATTTGCTCATTCATTCACTCTACCGTGCAATCATTCGTTCTTAATGTGGCAGTGAAACATCATAAGGAATCACTGGAATTCTGGTTTCTGATCCTGGCTCTGTCACTTATGAGCTGGGTAATGCTGGGCAAGTTACCTACCCTCTCTGGGCCTCTGTTTCATCATCTCTAATATGGGGAAAGCATGGCACCTGTCTCTTAGACACTGCATATGAAGCATTTAGCACTGGATAAGTGTTCAACGTTAAGTTGATCATCATTAAGTTGAGTATGTTGTTCATGGCCTTGTGGCGAGACAGACAATAAGCAAATACCTGCCCACTCCTTAAAGTGTACACATGTACCAGCAAGACAGACTCCCTGGCTCTGAAGGCCAAGAAGAAATCTTCAACAGGAGTTTGGGTTTAGTTTTTGGCACAAATCTCTTCTCCTTCCTTAAACAAGGTGAAGTCTATTTATGGAAGTTTGAAACGGAGTCTCAAATATTTGAGTTGCTTAAAACTTGATCTCGAAGCGAGTTCCCCAGGCTTAGCCGTGGAGGCTGCCAGTTTGGAATGGAGGCTCAGCTGGTGGCTCTTGGGAGGGGGAAGAATGAGAAGGCCACATCCTGTTCCCTTTCAAGCCTCTCCCTCCCCACACATACCAGCTCCTGAACCCTTCCTCCCGCCCATGCCTAGGGCCAAGGAACATCTCATTTGTCTGTTTCTGGCAGTTCCCAGGCTTGCCAAAGGCTGTCCCTGTCACCACGCATGCCCTCAAGCCACGACCTCCTTGGCCTGCATGCCCCCTCAGGATGCTGCAGAGCTTGCTGACTGAGGGTGCTGATTTATTGCTTCCCATTAGCCAGACCTCTGACAGCCTCTGAGCACCCCGGCCTGACACAGCCCACACGCCAGCTTGGAAAGGTCAGGTCTCAAGAGAGGAAGCCAGCCACCAAGGTGCCATCACGTGGCACATGGCCTTATTTATTTTGTCTTGATCAGACACCCTGAAAATTTCTCTTTGCTTCTGTTGAACATATTTAGGTGTTTCTATCTACCTTCTCTTGTCTTCAGAGGCCATAAATGATGCCCCCCCCAAAGTGCCCATGTGCCGACTGACCCCGGGGTGCTCAATGGCTCTGAGCACGTCGCTCTCTGAGGATGACCTCTCGCATCCCCACCTCCTTTCCCGGGTTGGCGCTGACCATGCACTTGGCTCGGGAGGGCACTAGGGCAGAAGCTGGGAGCCCTGATTCTACCAGCGCCTGCCCGCGTGACCTCAAGTGACCTTGAGCACATTACTTATCTAATCAGCTTGCTTATCTAAAATGGGAAAAATGTTTACCCTAAATAGGTTTCATGATTGTTTTGGGATTATGTGAGGTCCCCTTATAAAGGGTTTCTTTCTTCATGGTTTCTTCTTATAAGGAAACAAAATCATGGAAGTATACGTTTAAGATATACTAAAGATATATTGGAAAGAATATATTCGAAATCGTTTCGGACACAAATTATTTCACGTGTGGGTCTCATCGTCCACCCAGGCTGGAAACTGCAGACCTTCCTGAGCCTGCAGCATGGCTTACATGCTCTAGTATCACCCCAGCCCCGAGTCCCTGGCTTCTCATCTGCGGCCTGACTGATACACCTCAGGAGGACCTGGGGGCGGGGCAGGCAGTCCCCATGTGGACATGGCTGAGTTGCAGGCGGTGCACCAGGGACTGGGAGTGGCCAGGGTCCTGCATGCTGCTCAGAGCCCACAGCTCGGGGCAGATCTGGGACGGCGACCTCTGGGTGGGACAAGAGGTAGTAGCTACCACCCTCCGCTGAGTATGAATGGAAAACAGCCCTGGCTCTGAAGGGTTTACAAAACGAGTCTCTCTCCTCCCCTCTGGCTCTGAGTGGGGCTGTGGGAGAGCAGTGGCTGATGCATGAGGGACCCCTCTCCAGACTGTGAATGCTTCTCTCTGCCAGGGGAAGCCCCAGGGCCACAACCTCCCTGTTCCTTGAGGCTGATCCAGAGTCACCCTCTAGTAATAATAACGGCCACACTCTGTAATAATAAAAAGCGACACGTGCACAATACACTACAGTTTGGAGGGCTCTTTCACGCTTTTCATCTCACTTGATTCCTGACCCCGGGCCAAGGAGACAAGGCAGATCTTTTCATTGTCGAGTTACATGCATACAAACTAGACACTGGATTGTTAAGGAACCTGCCAAAGGTCACACGGCTGAAAATCGAACCCAGGTTTTCTGACTCGAATCCCTGTGCTGGGGAGCCAGCTGCTATACCTTCAACTGGCACAGTGAACAGTTCCAACCGGCTTGTATCAGGGCCACTGGGGGAGCAGGGTCCACACAGCTAACACACTGGCCAGAGGGGGCCTTGGAAAAGGAATGATAGTATAAGAATTCCTGGGAGCCGACGGAATGTCCCATGAGCTGATGGCAGAGCCAGGGGTCCTTCCCACCAGCAGAAGGGGGTCCTCTTTTTCTTCCTAATCATCTCTCCAGACAGCAATTGTCTGCAGAGTTTGAGGGATGAACAGACTCACAAGTCCAGTAACTAAGCGGTCTGGGTGACTGTCTGCTGGGGTCCAGGGCTGTCCATCTGAGCTGACATGTGATCCCCGGGGAAGATTCTGAAGAAGACAGCGCGGGGCTAAAACCTGCAGTCCAGACTGGCCAGCTTGGGGTCCCTGAGAGCTGAGAAGGCCTCCCCCTGCTCCCAGGGAATGAGCTTCTCAGCAGTGGATGGACCTGGTCCCTTGCCCTCCTGGCTCCACACTCTCACAAAGATTCAGCTCAGCCGCTTACTAGACGTATGCTCTCATCTGACCCCCCGTGAGCCTTAGTTTCCTCATCAGGTGTAATAGTAGCTTCTAGCTCCCAGGGTCATTAATAGGGAGGGTCAGACAAGATCGGAGCGCTACACAAATCAGAGGGAAAGGGGATATTCGGGATCTTGCATCTTACACCAGATTCTGCATCTCCTTACGCAATCGCCAGCCTTCTTTAACCTGGAACACGAAGCATCTGCGGACCTAACCCCGCAAACAGCGTTCGCCTCTGCTGTCATGTGGAAGGTCGCTGACATCTTGCAGTCCAACACCTCCCAGCTCACCTGTCCCTGCTTCCTCCATCCCGTGCAGCTGTATTTCAGCATCCCAGGCTACACAAGCCACAACTCGTTGTTAACTCCCATTTATTTCTCCCCTTCTCTTTTCTGAATCATGTGTTTCCTCCCCTGTTCCTCCTACACCTCCCCTCCGGCTCCAGAGTTGTGCTTTATTTCCACAGAGCTTAATGCTTCCTGGTAAGACCAGCTAATCCACTGCTGCTCCTCTTTGGCGGAGATGGAGAAGATTAGAGGCAAAGGGTCAGGCCGCCTCCCCTTCAAGGGCACTCAGTACTTTAATAACGGAATTGGATCCTGCTTTCCCATCTGATGCTCTGGGACTGAGGGTCCCCATCGTTTCTGATAAGAAGCAGCTCTCGCTACTTCCAGATCACGAGGCCCCTGACTGGGGGGGGGGGTGTAATGGGAATGGGGGATGGGTGTTGATGCAAGTCTCCGCAGGGAGACAGAGGAAGTAACAGATGTGAGCCCTGTGCTGAGGCGCATTGGACCTGGTAGGACAATGCACCTGGAGACTCATCAGGCTCCCTGGACAGATGAGCCGAGCTGGCCCTCAAGAGCAAAATGCCCGAAGGAGGCATCTCTATGACCGCTGAGAGCCACACTCACAGCCGTGCCGCACATGCGGCCGTGAACAAGGCGGGAGGTGTTCACTTTGGGGGCAATGACCCTACCAGGCAAGGTGTTTAAGTGATTGCTAGGGCCATCACCTCCAGAAGTCCTGGGGTTCAGGCCGCGAGTTAATGATGCAGGTGGAACTGTGCTACGACAAGGTTTCTATGTCCCATCTCCTTGGGCAGACAGTGAATGCCACTTTGTAGTAGGTGACGTGACAGTGAGGCTTCAGTGTTTGCTGAACCTCACTCGTGGTGTTCAGAACACCTCAGGGTGACAGAAGTGACAGACACGAGCCCTGGGCTGAGGAGTAGCGGATCTGGTGGGACGACGCAGGTCAAAATGACACAGAAGCACAGAGGAGTTAAACTGTATGTGCTAAGTGACTGCTGGAATGTCAAGAGTTGGACAGCTTTGTGGGGTTGCCGTAGGTTTTATATGAAAAGCTAATTCTGCAGAGACATGATTTGTTGAAGAGCACACAGACTATTTGAGGTCAAAAAAATGGCTCCTTTATTTATTTTACACTTGATCTTAGCCAAAAGGCTGAGGAGCGATCCTTTATTTATTTTTATCAAATGTTTATGGAACATCTGCTATGGGTCAAGCACTGTTCACAGAGAATAAAATGGATATAATACCTGCTTCAATGGGGCTTATATTCTTGTAGATAAGTCAGATGTTAACTAAACATATAATTACTTGCTTACTAACTGTAACAACTGAAAGAATAGTGTATTCCTCAAGAGAATAGGAGAACCCTAATTTAAACCATGAACTCAGGGTTGCCTCTCTGAGCAGGTAACACTTGAGACCTGAATGGGGAGTAGGCATTTGCTAGACAACGGTGGGAGAGAAGAGCCCTTCAGACAGAGAGCAGCACGTGGAAAAGTTCTGAACTGGGCTGGAGCTGGTTCCTTTGAAGAAATGGCAAAATGGCTGATGGGGCTTAAGAACAGAAATCCAAAGAGTGGGAAGAGATTTTCAAGTTTTATCTTGATTGCAATGGAAAGTCATTAAAGGGTTTAAGCAGGAAAGCGACAGCATTTATGTTTTTAAAGTATCACTCTGGCTATCGTATGGGGGATAGACTAGAGGGAGGGCAAGAACGGAGGTGGCAGGTTTGGTCAGAAATCCTCCGTCGGAGCAAATGACAGGTGATGGGGACATGTGCTAAGATGGAAGGGGTGGACGTGGTGGCTGGATGAGAGCTATCCTGAGATGGGATCAGCAGGACTTGATGATGGACTGGATGTCTGGGGAAGGATCCAGAGTGACACTCAGATTTTCAGTGGAGCAATCCAGGGACTGGAGGTGCTATTTATTAAGATGGGAAAGAATGGTGGAGGCGCAGCTTTTGGGTGGGAGCTACAGCAGAGATCAAGAGTGCAGGTTTGGATACATTAAGTTCAAGATGTCTTTCAGACAGCCAAGCAGGAACTGTATGTAGGCACACACACCTACACTGCAGGTGACTGTGTATCACAGAGACCATCTGCTGCTATTGGGATAGATGAAATTACCATCCATCCAGTATGGAAGGAGAAATGTCCTGATGAACTGTACTAGGAGGTCAGATAGAGGAACAGCCAGAAAGACAGCATGAAAGCTAAATAACGGGAGGAGTCAAGACACAGGAAGCTGTCAACTATGTGGAATATTGATGAAAAGGTGGGTGCGTCTCAAAGTGCCTGCTGGATCTGGCAACATGGAAAAGCCCAGACGAACTGAGCAAGAACAAATTTGGAACAGATAGAAACCAGCTTGGATTGAACTGAACAGTCAACAGAGGTGGGTGGGTATAGTCGAAGCCTCAACAGTGTCGGCTCTGAAAGAGGAGTAGAGACGCAGGCAGGAGCTGTCTCCTGAGAGGAGTAAGCTCTGACCTTCTCAAGCTTCACCCAGGACAAGGTTCTCCAAATCCCACACCATCAGCCCTAAGCTGACCAGAGACTTCCCTACGGCTCTAGAAGACAACGCACATGGGCTCAAAGGGAGTGGGAAGGGCCTCCAGACAGCCATTGCCGGCTCTCCCCTTGACCTGAGTTTCACCTTCATCCTTGGCACGTGAACCCCACTCTTTGTTCTCGGGTATTGTACTCTAGCGTGCAAAACTGTTCCATCATGGGGCGGGGGAGGGATGGATTGGGAGTCTGAGATTAGCAGATGCAAAGTATTACATATAGAATGGATAAACAAGTCTTACTGTATAGCACAGGGAACTCTATTCAATATCCTGTGATAAACCATAATAGGAAAGAATATGAAAAAGAATGCATACATATGTATAACTGAATCACTTTGCTGTACAGCAGAAATTAACACAACATTGTAAATCAACTATATTTCAATAAAATAAATTAAAAAAAGAAACTGTTCCATCATAAAGGTCTCATGCCTCTACTGAGAAGCTCCTGTACGCCCAAGAGGCATGGAGAAGGTATGAAGAGCCTCCTTATACTCTTCTGGTTAAGAAGACCTGACCTGAACCTTCTCTTTTCCAGATCATATTGTCCTAGGCCTTCCCCAGCAGACCCTTTCCGACCTCATCTCCCGCTGTTCTTCCCCTTGAAAGCGCCATTACTACCTACGCATGCCCCCTTAAGACACCTTGTATTTCCCTACCTCCATACCTTTGTTTTTCCCCTTTAGAACTAACTAGTCCCTCCTCCTTGCCTCACTGAATCTTATTCACCTCTCACATTCAGCTTGAGTCCTTACACATCTAGAAAACCCGGCCTGGTCCCCTGCCCCTCTCTCTGGCCTTTCTCCTACACTGCTTGGGAGCACTGGCTTTTTCTGCGTGTGCCCCTACCTCCTACACTGAGGATCAGTGACGCTGCGTGCTTATTCCTTTGTTTTCTTTGCTGGCGCTGGTACATCAGAGGCGCTTGGTAAATGTTTGTTTATTGATGGGTTGATTGAGAAAATACAGTAGCCCTTTCTCCCTGAAGGATGAAGCCTTCAGGGCTGCATGACCAGGGCTCATCAGGGCCAAATGAGAAATAAGTGGGTACCACAAGCATTCATAGCCTGCTTCCTGTATAATCACTGGAAGAAGTTCCAAGTCATTTGAGTTCAAGTTCAAATTAAGCTCCGGCCATCCTGACCATCAACTATTTCAAATGCTCCTGTAGAAGCCTACTCTGTTTTGGAAATGTTGCGAATTTAAACCACAAAAGCTCATGTTTTCTTTTAAACCTACAGATAGAAGTTTCTTGGCATTTTAAGTTGCGCGTTTCCTCTGGCATAGTCCCTTTTAAACGTTGAAAAGGTAGCTTTCTAACTTACACTCTCTCATCGTGTCATGCTTCACGTAACAAGAGCATTGCACAGGGGTGAAAATTCAGCCTGCAGTGTTTTTTCCACTCAAGGTACTGGCTAAAGTGGACATAATAACTAATAGACTTCAATGACTTTCATGCAATATGAGTTTCCATCCAAAAGTTTACACTGACGAAGTTTTCGGGGCAGAAACATTTTTTGGAAATTGGTTCAATCAGATCTGGGCTCCAAAGTGGCCTTAGACACATAGCAATTATTGCAGCCATGAAGAGACAGGTAGACCCTTGACCCATTTCTAAAATAATATGCTTTGTGATTTCTTGGGGACTATTTTTGCTCCCTGGCATCAACAACAGGAAAACCAAGAATCTTAAAATACTGAAAGTGGTAGTTTAAAGGCAAAACTTTTTTCCCAAATCCCAAAGGCAAGAATTCAGCAAGGAAGGGTCAGGGAAGATGTGTCCCTCTGGGCGGGCATCAACTCATGCCCATTAAAGCAGGTTCCCATGAGGGCATATCCTCTCTTAGTCAAGGAAGTTCAACTACCATGTCTGTTTATACCTCACCTCGGCTTCTCCTGAGGTAGAATATATTTTCTTTTATGAAAAGAATGATTTATTTGCTTTCCGCTTACTAATTTACAAGAGATGTGAGGCAACAGAGACCCTTGGCTGCACCATCTTGGGAAAAGTAAGGCTGTTTAGGCTCAGTACCTCCTAGCCTCCTCCAGAGGGGCCCCAGGCTGCAACTACAGCCCCCCAGCAAGGCTGCACACTGCCACTAGGGCCAGGCCAACAGAACAAAAGGGAGGGTGCCCTTGCCCTGTCTGGGGCTTTCTCTGATTTGGCTGGAAATAAGAAGTTTCTTTAAAAAAAATCTTTTAAGAGACACATGTGTTCAGATATGATCATTCTTTTGAGGGTGTGTCTGTTTTTAAATGGCATGATTCACCCCAAATAGTATGTCCCACATTTCTCATATCCAGCTGCCATACAGAAAGACAAGAACACTCTATGTGCAGAGGCACAGAGGAAACTGGGCTGTCACACATCTTCCCTAGGAAGAAACTTTCTCCAGCATTTAGCTTCTATGGTTAAAGAGAAAAGTTCAAACTCTTTGGGGTGGGGATGGGAGGGGGGAGAAACAAAGCGACCTGTCAAAATTCCTTTTAGCACCTACGACTAGTGTTAACTTACATGCTCTCAGAGTGCAATAAAAAGCCTCCAAACTGCTGTTAAAGACATAGTTTGACCTTTTAAAATGGAAACTCTCCCACCTTATATCCATATTCAAAAGATGAACCTTGGGAACTCTAGAGTTTTAGATTAATAATGAAATGAGGCTGCCTTTCCAGAAAAGGGTTTCCCTACAGGCTGCAAGCTAATTAGGGTGCTCTAGACCTACATTGTAACAGCAGGTAGAACGCAGGCCCCAAACCTTTTAGTCATTGTAGTTGCCAACTGCCCATAGTCTACTTCTGAAAGGAGGCTGGCAGGGAGTCATGCAAATTTAGTAAATAAAAAAGTCCTGGACGCGACTGTCAGCAGCCTGCGGTTCCGGGGCAGGCTGTCGGCCCCTGGCGGCAGAGGAATCGCCGCGATCTCGGGTCTCCACCGCAGCCGCCGAGCCCGGCGCGCACCGAGCGGCGCTGCTGAAAGAAGTTGGAGAGCTCCCGGATCGCCAACAGAATTCGGCGGTGGGCGCTGGGGAACCACTTCCAGCGTCGCAATCAGTAAAGTTTTGGAGTAAATAAAGACTTTAGACCGACAAGAGACCCATACTTTCCTTGAGCATAAGACACACACCGCACCACGCCAGCCAGAGGCTGCTCGCACAAGGCCATCAGCCCTGCTCCACCGGGACGCTCCCGGTGCCTTCCAGTTTCCCACCAACCCCAGTACTCGTCCAGAGGGAGCCGAGCCAGAAAAGCGGCTCTCCAGGATTTGCGGTTCCGGATGCAAATGCCTCCAGGCTTCCCGGCCCGGGGGACAAGGGCTCGAAGTCAACAGTCGAGGGAACAAGGGCAGAACCACCAAGTCCAGCTGGGACACCCGGGACCTTCTCCTCCAAGCCCGCTCGGGTTTCTCCAAAGGACGCGCGGCACAGCCCACGCGCCCCCGGCACTCCACTACACTCCTCTCTACAGATCCCCCTCAAACTCTTCCCAGGAATCCCCACAAAGCACAGGCGGCGCCCCGAAACTCCCAGGGCACTAGCCAGCCACCCCCACCTCCGTCTCTCGAACCCTCCTTATCGCACCGTTCTCGCGTTCATGGGGAGTCAGAAGCAAACCACGAGAAAATGCCTTCGCGAGGAGCCTCCCTACACACACCCGCCCTGTCACTGAAACAAAAGCGTAGGGAGGAGGGAGATGGAAGAGGAGGCGGGAGGAAGGTTTAGAAAGAGGATGGGGAGAGCAGTAAGAAGAAGCTGGGGAGGAGGGTCGGGATCAGAAGAGACCGGGGTCAGGGACCCCACTCCGACTCCGCGCGGCCGGTCGCTTACATGCCCAGGTCGCTGTAGGTGTTGAAGAACTCCATCTGGTTGCACGCCTGGATCCAGCCCACCACCCAGGTCTCGTGGCGGGGGATGGGGGGCATGACCACGCGGGCCGAAGCTTTGAAGTAGGGGGTCTTGTAGCGCAGGACGATGGGCGAGGTCTCCTCGATGCGCGTGGGGCACTGGTCGATGGTGGCGCACACATCGTACACCACAATGTTCTCGCGCCGGATCCGCGCCTTGCAGGTAATGCTTTGGATACAGCCCATCCTGCCGCCCGGCGCCGGCGCGGCGCGGCGTGGGGCAGCGCGGGGGACCGCGCGGGCAGCCGGGGGCGCCCGTCACACCGGCATGGCGACGCGCCGCCCGCTCCGGGTCCGGCTCAGCCCGTGCCTAGGAGCGGTGAGCCGGGCGCCGGGCATTCTCCGAGGCAGCCCCCTCCTCTCGCCGCCGTGCCGGGTCTCCGCTGCCCCGACGCCCGCCCGCCCCTGCCCACGCCCGCCCCCTCTCTCCAGGGCGCGGCAGGGCGCGCGGAGCGTGCGCTCCTAGGAGGCGGCGGGCGCCCCCGCCGGGTCCAGGGCCAGCGCGGAGGGCAGGGAGGGGAGCGGCACTGCGAGGAGTGGTGCCCACCCCGGGCCGGAGCCCCCCGCCCCTCGCCGGAGAGGAGGAGGCGGCAGCGGCGGCGGCATGTAGCCGGGGGAGGGCGGCGGCGGCGGCAGCGCCGGGTCTGTCTGCCTCCGCGGTAGCAGCAGCAGCAGCAGCAGCAGCAGCAGCAGCAGCAGCAGCAGCCGCCGCCGCCGCGGCCGCCGCCGCCGCTGCATGAACCTCTGCACCGCGGCTGCCCCCCGCGTGCAGCGCACCCAGAGGCTGGCGAGCGGGCGGCCCGAGCGGCAGGCGGAGGCAGCAGTGGCGGCGGCGGAGACCTGCGCTCCCGCCGACCCCGCCCCGCAGCTGGGCCGCGGCGACACTCCTCTGCCCGGCCGCCGCGGGCTCGGGGGGCCGCCAGGGGACTGTGGCCCAGGGTGGAGGGCCCCACAGGCTGGGCAACCCCAGACGAGATCCGCGGAGGAAACTGGCTGTACGCCATCAGTTTTGTCCCTCTCCGGCTGCCGTCCGGCTGCCGTGGAGGGGGGGGTACTGTGTAAGGGTGGGGGTGTTTAAAGGGCAGCCAGCGCCGGGGTGGGGCCCGACACGTGGGGCCCGGGAGGGGCGGGGCCGCGGTGGGTGGTGTTCCGGGGGTGGGCGTGGGGCTGTGGGGACCCCTCCTGGGTTGGGTGGGTGGGGCCGAGAAGGGCGCGGCGCTGTCCAGGGTCGAGGAAGGAGCCCGGCAGTGAGTCTTTGGGGCAGCCTGAGGGTTAGGGGAGCAGCTATATCTGAGATTGGCCCGTTATTTATAATGTAGTTTGTTAAATTAGAGTTTGGCTGAGGTCTGGGCTCCAGTATGTTGCTACATGCAGTGGATTTCCGTCTTTCCCTGACGGGGGAAGCTTTTCTTTCCACCACTGTATATGGGGAAGGTACCCAAAGAATCCTTCCGTGCCCTAACACCAAGTCACCAAAACTCCCAAGAGTTTTGATTGAAGCTCGAGCTCAGTTTTACTCATCGCCTGCCTTCATCCAAATCTTTTCCTTCTTAGAAAACGCTCTTTCAACAAACCCCCGCACATTGGGGAATTAGAGCAGGAAGGGACTTACCCTAAACACTGCCTTTTGAATGTAGCTGCATCCTGAGACAGGTTGTGCCTTGCAGAACTGACTAGGTGGGTTAGAATGCTTAGCAGCCTTCTTGAGGTTACCCAAGGTAACCTGTGACCTGTTAAGTGCAAGGAGAACTTGAGAACATTTTTGGAACCGGGCTGGATTTAAATAGTAACTGCTTAATGATACATGTCTAGGGTACCCGTTTGTAGTAATCCATCTGGCCTACAGAAAGCCTGGAATCTTAGGACCTATTCTTTTCTTCGCTTGTCCAGGGCACGGCATGGTGACTAGCACATAGTAGCTGTGCAACAGTTGTCTGTGAATGAATGAATGAGTGAACAGAAAAAGCCTCACTGTAATTGTCCTGTAGAAACTGCCACCACAGATACTGGACATCGTGTACAGTATGATGCCCTGTGTCTAATATTGTCTTCTAAAATGCCAAACAGAAAAAAAATTAGCAAATGGTCTTATTGGGCAGTTTTTTTTTAACATTTGTATTTTCAAAGCCAATAGCTTCTCTTTAAGTATTTCTTCCATGATCATTGAGCATTTGCTGGATCTGGTGTCCAAGTGTGAAATATTCTGACTTAACAGGCTGCACAGGAGGCTGGCTAGAGTTAGTCTTTAGCTAGGACAGATGTGATGAGTAATTTAAAAGTCAGTTGAAATCTAAAAGCACTCTTCATCCTTATTTTAACTTTCCTGGTACCTTGATTCACTTTAGAATTAACAAAAAAGCAGTTTTGCCCTTTGATAACATGCTTATCTCATTTTACCGTTTTAGCCACCGATCTCAATCACTGATCCTTTCATTCAGCAAACAATGACCGCCTGGCAGGAGCCAAGCAGTCAAGGATTGTGCTGAGTACTAGGATTCAAAGACAAGAGCTTGTGGATCACTGGAGAAGATAACCTTGTGAACAGTTTGTCGCTGTAAACTGTGACACATGCTTTAATAGTGTGTATTCAGGGGCACAGGAACCCAGATAGGAGAGCCACTGAGAGATTTACATGTGGCTCTCTTGAAGTAGTGGCATCTGAGCTGGATCTGGAAGGTCCGATAAGAGGCTCACTAAGAGTAGAAGAGTGAAAGGGCAGTGCAGGACGAGAGTTGGGCAAATGCAAAAATGCACAGAAGTATGAAAGAACACAGCATGTTTAGGGACATAAACAGCTCACAGTCAATGCAGTTCTCAGTGTTATGTGTAGACCATTGGCATCAGGCTCACTGGCCAGGAACCAGCTATTGATGGGACCATATTTTGATCTTCATTGGAAACTAATGAATGCAAGATTAGCATTTTGAGAAAAATTACTCTCTATCAATTTGGAGAATAGAGGAAGGATAGGTTAGAGGCACTGTGTCAGGATATTGTGATGACAGATGATTTGGCCCTGAGCTAGAGCAGTGCCATGGGACTGGAGAGGCCTGACTGCTTTTGAGAGTCATTTAAGTGGTAAAACTGATTTACTTGGTAACTGAGGAGATGCTGGGGGAAGAGTCTGGTCAACTCTGAGTTTTCCAGCTTCAGTTAAATACATGTGATCCTAATAGCCAAAACAAGGTGACAGAAGTGGAAGCAGATTGAGGTTGTGTGTTGTCATGTTGAGTTTGAGGTACATGGAGTGTATTTTGGGGAGTGCGCCAGAGTTTGAGTTTCAGTGGTTATTAAGTTCCAAGAAATAGACCAAGAGAAAAGCATTTAACTGGGGGAATTTAGTTATCTTTGTTGATTTGAGTTGCTTGTCAGGCTGCAGTTTTGTGGATAAATGTTATCCTTTGTCTTCTGGTAATACATGGTATGCCTGCATAAATAAGGAAGGGCAATAGTAGCCTTCTCCAAATTATAGGAAAATCATATAAAGGAGACTATATCTTACTTTTCAAATTTAAAATGAGAC
Source organism: Monodon monoceros (assembly GCF_005190385.1). Classification (NCBI taxonomy): domain Eukaryota; kingdom Metazoa; phylum Chordata; class Mammalia; order Artiodactyla; family Monodontidae; genus Monodon; species Monodon monoceros. Next base: position 60,853,799 of record NW_021703774.1, on the reverse strand, counting down.
CATGTTATGTCCAGTAGAGTGCCAATAAAATATAACTCATCATTCACAGACGTGGACCCTTGACATTCTCAAAGGGTTCATCCATGACCTTCATGAGCATCCAGAATCATGAATGTCACCATGACATACAATTTTCACTATAAAAAGCAGTAAAGTGTAACTGAAAAATATAAGGGATCAGTTTTAGACTCATAATGGTTCTATAAATATGGTGCCAAGGTAATTTCAAAAGCTACTTAAATAAATTTTGCCATTAAAATAAACTCTTTACTTCATTACATCTGTACCTTATTAACTCCATATTCTTCTGACGCTGCAAAGAAAAAAGAAGTCAATCAAAGTATGAGAATTACTACATAGATGTCAATGAGAAGAGCTAAGCTGTGCTGGGGCACAAATGCCAGGTGTTGAGTGTGATTCATTCACTAACTAAGTGGCTGGCAAGTACACTCTGGCCTCCTAGCAGGCCATTCAGATTTGTGTCTCAGCAAATTACCTCACTACAGGGACCTTTCAGATCACTCAGTGGAGACTATTTTCATCCATGAACATTCAGTCTGCAAATGCCAGTGGGCCGCTACATGTAGCTCAAACCAAAGTCTTCAGGAGTACAACAATGTCTCTGTCCTGCTCTTTTAAGTTTCTTTCTCTCCTGGTGAAGTAAGTCTCCGCTGCCTCTATTAGCATCCTGTACCTGCCTCTGTGAGCACCTTTCCTGCCGTTTCGCAGTTGTTTGCTCACACTTGTCTCCCTCAATAGGCTGTACACTCCTCAAGGGGATGTGTCATCATGCCCTGTTGTCCAGCCTAGTGTCTGGCACCTAGGAGCCGCTCAATAAATGTTTGAATGACTAAATTTATTTTTTTAATCTGGTAAAATACTATTTTCCATAACTTAACTATAAGCTCTGTCTCCTTACCTACAATGAGCATATTTTTTTAATCTACTTCTTTCTGCATGGTACCTCTTTGTCTTCCCACCGTCTTTCCTCCCAGCATCCCTCCTGGATGTGAAAGTGATGCCCTTTGTCTTTGAGCACGAAATCTCCTCTCAAGGGTTATCAGTTCTAGGCACCAAGAAGTGGAAAAACTTCAATGACAGGACCTGGATGACAATCATTCCTTGTGAATAACTTCATTTGAGTTTATTCTCAGGGCACAGCACAAATACTCCTTTGTACTTCATGCTTGTGATATTCTTGAGCATGAGAGAGCCCCTCAGATCCCTGAGTTAGAGCCCTAGAGCACACTCTCCAGGATGCTGGCCTCTGCACCCCCTTTACAATCCATTCCCTCAGCCTCCAATGACCCCATGCTCCATCTTTCCAGAAGCAGGGCAATCTCTGACTTAATTTTTCCTATCAGTTGACTCATTACTCAATTTGTCAAGTGAGCTTTTTAGAAACTTTGGGCCACAAAGGCCTATCCTCTAGTTGACCTTGGCAAGGGTTTTCAGAGACTGTAGAACAGACTACCAAATTTGTTGGGAAATTACCTCTGGAACTGCTAAAAAGGGGGATCATTTCTATCTCGCTTATATGGTCTGAAGGCACGCAAGGAGTTAAATGAATCCTCAATGTCCAAGAGAACAGGATTAAAGAAACAACTCTTTTTGGGGTGAACTCCTCCAACAACCACTTCAAGTCAGAGCAACCAATTTCCCTTCCAGGCTAGGCTAAGAAGCTCTACAGGAGGTGGACCCTGGCAATGGACTCTGACTGCTTTGCTAAATGCGTTGAGCCCAAGGTATGGCAGCTGCTTCAGGTAGCCAATATTTATCAAGCTTTTCCCACCAGCCTCACATCACAGTAGGCTGCAGAGACTACCAAGAATGCCCTCGTCTGTGAGCTGTCCTGTTGAAGGTCACTCGTGCCTGTCTCTGCCACAGAGTCCTTTTCTTAGTCTTTATCTGCAGGACTTGATGCTATTCTTTTAATTCCATGATTCTACAAATCCCAATTCTCCTCTTGGCTTCTCTGACCCCTCTTGCTTTCCCTGGTACCCACAGGGTATTTTCTGAGGGTCCCTCCTTCCCTGTCTGAACTCCTGCAGGGCATAAACCGTTGATATTGGTTTTAACTATTATTTCCTATGATGTCTTCCAAGTCTGTCCCTCCAGCCCAAACATTTCCTGAACTCAAGGCCAGCATGTCCATCTGCCTACTACTGGATGTTTCCGTTCGGACATACTTCCAGTTTCATCATCTCAGTGAGTTGACACCTCTCTTCCAGCAATCCAGTATCGCATCATGACTACCCTGTTCCTTTTAATTTTATTTATTTATTTATTTACTTACTTATATATTTTTACATCTTTATTGGAGTATAATTGCTTTACAATGGTGTGCTAGTTTCAGCTTTATAACAAAGTGAATCAGTTATACATATACATATGTTCCCATATCTCTTCCCTCTTGTGTCTCCCTTCCTCCCACCCTCCCCATCCCACCCCTCCAGGTGGTCACAAAGCACCGAGCTGATCTCCCTGTGCCATGCAGCTGCTTCCCACTAGCTATCTACCGTATGTTTGGTAGGGTATATATGTCCATGCCTCTCTCTCGCTTTGTCACAGCTCACCCTTCCCCCTCCCCATATCCTCAAGTCCGATCTCCAGTAGGTCTGTGTCTTTATTCCTGTCTTACCCCTAGGTTCTTCATGACATTTTTTTTTCTTAAATTCCATATATATGTGTTAGCATACAGTATTTGTCTTTCTCTTTCTGACATACTTCACTCTGTATGACAGACTCTAGGTCTATCCACCTCATTACAAATAGCTCAATTTCGTTTCTTTTTATGGTTGAGTAATATTCCATTGTATATATGTGCCACATCTTCTTTATCCATTCATCAGATGATGGACACTTAGCTTGTTTCCATCTCCAGGCTATTGTAAATAGAGCTGCAATGAACATTTTGGTACATGACTCTTTTTGAATTATGGTTTTCTCAGGGTATATGCCCAGTAGTGGGATTGCTGGGTCGTATGGTAGTTCTATTTGTAGTTTTTTAAGGAACCTCCATACTGTTCGACACAGTGGTGCTATCAATTTACATTCCCACCAACAGTGCAAGACGGTTCCCTTTTCTCCACACCCTCTCCAGCATTTATTGTTTCTAGATTTTTTGATGATGGCCATTCTGACTGGTGTGAGATGATATCTCACTGTAGTTTTGATTTGCATTTCTCTAATGATTAATGATGTTGAGCATTCTTTCATGTGTTTGTTGGCAGTCTGTATATCTTTTCTGGAGAAATGTCTATTTAGGTCTTCTGCCCATTTTTGGATTGGGTTGTTTGTTTTTTTGTTATTGAGCTGCATGAGCTGCTTATAAATTTTGGAAATTAATCCTTTGTCAGTTGCTTCCTTTGCAAATATTTTCTCCCATTCTGAGGGTTGTCTTTTGGTCTTGATTATGGTTTCCTTTGCTGTGCAAAAGCTTTGAAGTTTCATTAGGTCCCATTTGTTTATTTTTGTTTTCATTTCCATTTCTCTAGGAGGTGGGTGATTTATGTCATAGAGTGTTCTGCCTATGTATTCCTCTAAGAAGGGTTTGATAGATTCTGGCCTTAAATTTAGGTCTTTAATCCATTTTGAGCTTATTTTTGTGTATGGTGTTAGGGAGTGATCTAATCTCATACTTTTACATGTACCTGTCCAGTTTTCCCAGCACCACTTATTGAAGAGGCTGTCCTTTCTCCACCGTACATTCCTGCCTTCATTATCAAAGATAAGGTGGCCATATGTGCGTGGGTTTATCTCTGGGCTTTCTATCCTGTTCCATTGATCTATCTTTCTGTTTTTGTGCCAGTACCATACTTTCTTGATTACTGTAGCTTTGTAGTATAGTCTGAAGTCAGGGAGCCTGATTCCTCCAGCTCCATTTTTCGTTCTCAAGATTGCTTCGGCTATTTGGGGTCTTTTGTGTTTCCATACAAATTGTGAAATTTTTAGTTCTAGTTCTGTGAAAAATGCCAGTGGTAGTTTGATAGGGATTGCATTGAATCTGTAGATTGCTTTGGGTAGTAGAGTCATTTTCACAATGTTGATTTTTCCAATCCAAGAGCATGGTATATCTCTCCATCTATTTGTATCATCTTTAATTTCTTTCATCAGTGTCTTATAATTTTCTGCATACAGGTCTTTTGCCTCCTTAGGTAGGTTTACTCCTAGATATTTTATTCTTTTTGTTGCAGTGGTAAATGGGGGTGTTTTCTTGATTTCACTTTCAGATTTTTCATCATTAGTGTATAGGAATGCAAGAGATTTCTGTGCATTAATTTTGTATCCTGCTACTTTACCAAATTCATTGATTAGCTCTAGTAGTTTTCTCTTAGCATCTTTAGGATTCTCTATGTATAGTATCATGTCATCTGCAAACAGTGACAGCTTTACTTCTTCTTTTCCGATTTGGATTCCTTTTATTTCCTTTTCTTCTCTGATTGCTGTGGCTAAAACTTCCACAACTATGTTGAATAAGAGTGGTGAGAGTGGGCAACCTTGTCTTGTTCCTGATCTTAGTGGAAATGCTTTCAGTTTTTCACCATTGAGGACAATGTTGGCTGTGGGTTTGTCATATATGGCCTTTATTATGTTGAGGAAAGTTCCCTCTATGCCTACTTTCTGCAGGGTTTTTATCATAAATGGGTGTTGAATTTTGTCGAAAGCTTTCTTTGCATCTATTGAGATGATCATATGGTTTTTCTCCTTCAATTTTTTATTACGGTGTATCACATTGATTGATTTGTGTATATTGAAGAATCCTTGCATTCCTGGAATACTTGATCATGGTGTATGATCATTTTAATGTGCTCTTGGATTGTTTGCTAGTATTTTGTTGAGGATTTTTGCATCTATGTTCATCAGTGATATTGGCCTGTAGTTTTCTTTCTTTGTGACATCCTTGTCTGGTTTTGGTATCAGGGTGATGGTGGCCTCGTAGAATGAGTTTGGGAGTGTTCCTCCCTCTGCTATATTTTGGAAGAGTTTGAGAAGGATAGGTGTTAGCTCTTCTCTAAATGTTTGATAGAATTCGCCTGTGAAGCCATCTGGTCCTGGGCTTTTGTTTGTTGGAAGATTTTTAATGACAGTTTCAATTTCAGTGCTTGTGATTGGTCTGTTCATATTTTCTATTTCTTCCTGATTCAGTCGTGGAAGGTTGTGCATTTCAAAGAATTTTTCCCCTTCTTCCTGGTTGTCCATTTTATTGGCATAGAGTTGCTTGTAGTAATCTCTCATGATCTTTTGGTATTTCTGCAGTGTCAGTTATTACTTCTCCTTCTTTATTTCTAATTCTATTGATTTCAGTCTTCTCCCTTTTTTTCTTGATGAGTCTGGCTAATGGTTTATCAATTTCGTTTATCTTCTCAAAGAAGCAGCTTTTAGTTTTATTGATCTTTGCTATTGTTTCCTTCATTTCTTTTTCATTTATTTCAGACCTGATTTTTATGATTCTTTCCTTCTGCTAACTTTGGGGGTTTTTTGTTCTTCTTTGTCTAATTGCTTTAGGTGCAAGGTTAGGTTGTTTATTCGAGATGTTTCCTGTTTCTTAAGGTAGGATTGTATTGCAGTAAACTTCCCTCTTAGAACTGCTTTTGCTGCATCCCATAGATTTTGGGTCGTCGTGTCTCCATTGTCATTTGTTTCTAGGTATTTTTTTATTTCCTCTTTGATTGCTTCAGTGATCACTTCGTTATTAAGTAGTGTATTGTTTAGCCTCCATGTGTTTGTATTTTTTACAGATCTTTTCCTGTAATTGATATCTAGTCTCACAGCGTTGTGGTCAGAAAAGACACTTGATACAATTTCAATTTTCTTAAATTTACCAAGGCTTGATTTGTGACCCAAGACATGATCTATCCTGGAGAATGTTCCATGAGCACTTGAGAAAAATGTGTATTCTGTTGTTTTTGGATGGAATGTCCTATAAATATCAATTAAGTCCATCTTGTTTAATGTATCATTTAAAGCTTGTGTTTCCTTATTTATTTTCATTTTGGATGATCTGTCCATGGGTGAAAGTGGGGTGTTAAAGTCCCCTACTATGAATGTGTTACTGTCGATTTCCTCTTTTATGGCTGTTAGTATTTGCCTTATGTATTAAGGTGCTCCTATGTTGGGTGCATAAATATTTACAATTGTTATATCTTCTTCTTTGATCGATCCCTTGATCGTTATGTAGTGTCCTTCTTTGTCTCTTCTAATAGTCTTTATTTTAAAGTCTATTTTGTCTGATATGAGAATAGCTACTCCAGCTTTCTTTTGGTTTCCATTTACATGAAATATCTTTTTCCATCCCCTTACTTTCAGTCTGTATGTGTCTCTAGGTCTGAAGTGCGTCTCTTGTAGACAGCAAATATGTGGGTCTTGTTTTTGTATCCATTCAGTCAATCTGTGTATTTTGTTGGGAGCATTTAATCCATTTACATTTAAGATAATTATCGATATGTATGTTCCTATTCCCATTTTCTTAATTGTTTTGGGTTCGTTATTGTAGGTCTTTTCCTTCGCTTGTGTTTCTTGCCTAGAGAAGTTCCTTTAGCAGTTGTTGTAAAGCTGGTTTGGTGTTGCTGAACTCTCTCAGCTTTTGCTTGTCTGTAAGGTTTTAATTTCTCCATCAAATCTGAATGAGATCCTTGCTGGGTAGAGTAATCTTGGTTGCAGGTTTTTCTCCTTCATCATTTTAAATATGTCCTGCCAGTCCCTTCTGGCTTGCAGAGTTTCTGCTGAAAGATCAGCTGTTAACCTTATGGGGATTCCCTTGTGTGTTATTTTTCCCTTGCTGCTTTTAATATGTTTTCTTTGTATTTAATTTTTGACAGTTTGACTAATATGTGTCTTGGCATGTTTCTCCTTGGATTTATCCTGTATGGGACTCTCTGTGCTTCCTGGACTTGATTAACTATTTCCTTTCCCATATTAGGGAAGTTTTCAACTATAATCTCTTCAAATATTTTCAGTCCCTTTCTTTTTCTCTTCTTCTTCTGGAACCCCTATAATTCGAATGTTGGTGCGTTTAATGTTGTCTCAGAGGTCTCTGAGACTGTCCTCAGTTCTTTTCATTCTTTTTTCTTTGTTCTGCTCTGCAGTAGTTATTTCCACTATTTTATCTTCCAGGTCACTTATCCGTTCTTCTGCCTCAGTTATTCTGCTATTGATCTCATCTAGAGTACTTTTAATTTCATTTATTGTGTTGTTCATCATTGTTTGTTTCATCTTTAGTTCTTCTAGGTCCTTGTTAAATGTTTCTTGCATTTTGTCTATTGTATTTCCAAGATTTTGGATCATCTTTACTATCATTATTCTGAATTATTTTTCAGGTAGACTGCCTGTTTCCTCTTCATTTGTTAGGTCTGGTGGGTTTTTATCTTGCTCCTTCATGTGCAGTGTGTTTTTCTGCCATCTCATTTTGCTTATCTTACTGTGTTTGGGTTCTCCTTTTTGCAGGCTGCAGGCTCATTGTTCCTGTTGTTTTTGGTGTCTGTCCCCAGTGGCTAAGGTTGGTTCAGTGGGTTGTGTAGGCTTCCTGGTGGAGGGGACTAGTGCCTGTGTTCTGGTGGATGAGGCTGGATCTTGTCTTTCCGGTGGGCAGGTCCACGTCTGGTGGTGTGTTTTGGGGTGTCTGTGGACTTATTATGATTTTAGGCAGCCTCTCTGCTAATGGGTGGGGTTGTGTTCCTGTCTTGCTAGTTGTTTGGCATAGGATGTCCAGCACTGTAGCTTGCTGGTCGTTGAGTGAAGCTGGGTGCTGGTGTTGAGATGGAGATCTCTGGGAGATTTTCGCCGTTTGATATTATGTGGAGCTGGGAGGTCTCTTGTGGACCAGTGTCCTGAAGTTGACTCTTCCACCTCAGAGGCACAGCACTGACTCCTGGCTGCAGCACCAAGAGCCTTTCATCCACACGGCTCAGAAGAAAAGGGAGAAAAAGTAGAAAGAAAGAATTAGTAGAAGTAGAAAGAAAGGAGGGAGGAAGGAAGGAAGGAGGGAAGGAAGAAAAAAAGAGAGAAAGATGATAAAGTAAAACAAAGTAAGATAAAATATAATAAAGATATTAAAGTAAAAAATAATTATTAAGGGAAAAAAAAGAAAAAAATTAAAAAACAACAACAACAACAAAAACGGACGGATAGAACCCTAGGACAAATGGTGGAAGCAAAGCTATACAGACAAAATCTCACACAGAAGCATACACATACACACTCACAAAAAGAGGAAAAGGGGAAAAAATCATAAATCTTGCTCTCAAAGTCCACCTCCTCAATTTGGGGTGATTCGTTGTTAATTCATGTATTCCTCAGATGCAGGGTACATCAAGTTGATTGTGGAGCTTTAATACGTTTGCTTCTGAGGCTCCTGGGAGAGATTTCCCTTTCTCTTCTTTGTTGTAACAGCTCCCAGGGGCTCAGCTTTGGATTTGGCCACGCCTGTGCGTGTAGGTCGCCGGAGGGCGTCTGTTCTTCGCTCAGACAGGGCGGGGTTAAAGGAGCCGCTGATTCGGGGGCTCTGGCGCACGCAGGCCGGGGAGGAGGGAGGGGCAGGGAGGGCGGGGCGAGCCTGCGGCGGCAGAGGCCTACGTGATGTTGCACCAGCCTGAGGCGCTCCGTGCGTTCTCCCGGGGGAGTTGTCCCTGGATCCCGGGACCCTGGCAGTGGCGGGCTGCACAGGCTCCCCGGAAGGGGGGTGTGGATAGTGACCTGTGCTCGCACACAGGCTTCTTGGTGGCGGCAGCAGCGGCCTTAGCGTCTCATCCCCGTCTCTGGGGTCCGCGGTTTTAGCCGAGGCTCGCGCCCGTCTCTGGAGCTCCTTTAAGCAGCGGTCTTAATCCCCTCTCCTCGCGCACCAGGAAACAAAGAGGGAAGAAAACGTCTCTTGCATCTTCGGCAGGTCCAGACTTTTCCCCGGACTCCCTCCCGGCTAGCCGTGGCGCACTAACCCCCTGCAGGCTGTGTTCACGCCGCCAACCCCAGTCCTCTCCCGGTACTCTGACCGAAGCCCAAGCCTCAGCTCCCAAACTCCGCCCGCCCCGGCGGGTGAGCAGACAAGCCTCTCGGGCTGGTAAGTGCCGGTAGGCCCTGATCCTCTGTGCGGGAATCTCTCCGCTTTGCCCTCCGCACCCCTGTGGCTGTGCTCTCCTCTGCGGCCCCGAAGCTTTCCCCCTCCGCCACCCGCAGTCTCCGCCCGTGAAGGGGCTTCCTAGTGTGTGGAAACATTTCCTCCTTCACAGCTCCCTCCCACTTGTGCAGGTCCCGTCCCTATTCTTTTGTCTCTGTTTATTCTTTTTTCCTTTGCCCTACCCAGGTACTTGGGGGGTTTCTTGCCTTTTGGGAGGTCTGAGGTCTTCTGCCAGCGTTCAGTAGGTGTTCTGTAGGAGTTGTTCCACGTGTAGATGTATTTCTGGTGTATCTGTGGGGAGGAAGGTGATCTCCGCGTCTTACTCTTCCGCCATCTTCCCGGAAGCCTCTATTTTATTTTTTGTGTTCAGGTTTCTTTTGAATTTTATTTTATTTATTTATTTTTTATACAGCAGGTTCAGGTTCTTTTTTTTATTAACATCTTTATTGGAGTAAACTTGCTTTACAATGGTGTGTTAGTTTCTGCTTTATAACAAAGTAAATCAGCTATACATATACATATATCCCCATATCTCTTCCCTCTTGCGTCTCCCTCCCTCCCACCCTCCCTATCCCACCTCTCTAGGTGGACACAAAGCACGGAGCTGATCTCCCTGTGCTATGCGGCTGCTTCCCACTAGCTATCTATTTTATGTTTAGTAGTATATATATGTCCACGCCACTCTTTCACTTTGTCCCAGTTTACCCTTCCCCCTCCCCGTGTCCTCAAGTCCATTCTCTAGTAGGTCTGCATTTTTATTCCCGTCCTGCCCCTAGGTTCTTCATGACTAATTTTTTTTTTTTTAGATTCTGTATATATGTGTTAGTATACAGTATTTGTTTTTCTCTTTCTGACTTACTTTATACAGCAGTTTCTTATTAGTTATCTATTTTATACTTATTAGTGTATATATGTCAATCCCAATCTCCCAATTAATCCTATCCCCCCACCCACTTTCCCCCCTTGGTGCCCATATGTTTGTTCTCTACATCTGTGTCTCTCTTTCTGATTTTCAAACCAGTTCATCTGTACCATTTTTCTAGATTCCACATATAGGTGTTAATATACGATATTTGTTTTTCTTTTTCTGACTTACTTCACTCTGTATGACAGTCTCTAGGTTCATCCACATCCCTACAAATGACCCAATTTTGTTCCTTTTTATACCTGAGTAATATTCCATTGTATATATGTACCACATCTTCTTTATCCATCCATCTGTCGATGGGCATTTAGGTTGCTTCCATGATCTGGCTATTGTAAATAGTGCTGCAGTGAATATTGGCATGCATGTGTCTTTTTGAATTATGGTTTTCTCTGGGTATATGCCCAGTAGTGGGATTGCTGGGTCATATGGTAGTTCTATTTTTTAGTTTTTTAAGGAACCTCCATACTGTTCTCCATAGTGGCTGTATCAATTTACATTCCCACCAACAGTGCAAGAGGGTTCCATTTTCACCACACCCTCTCCAGCATTTGTTGTTAGTAGATTCTGATGATGCCCATTCTAACTGGTGTGAGGTGATACCTCATTGTAGTTTTGATTTGCATTTCTCTAATAATTAGTGATGTTGAGCAGCTTTTCATGTGCCTCTTGCCCATCTGTATGTCTTCTTTGGAGAAATGTCTATTTAGGTCTTCTGCCCATTTTTGGATTGGGTTGTTTGCTTTTTTAATATTGAGCTGCATGAGTTGTGTATATATTTTGGAGATTAATCCTTTGTCTGTTGATCCATTTGCAGATATTTTCTCCTATTCTGAGGGTTGTCTTTTTGTTTTGTTTATAGTTTCCTTTACTGTGGAAAAGCTTTTAAGTTTCATTAGGTCCCATTTGTTTATTTTTGTTTTTGTTTCCATTACTCTAGGAGGTGGGTCAAAAAAGATCTTGCTGTGATTTATGCCAAAGAGTGTTCTTCCTATGTTTTCCTCTAAGAGTTTTATAGTGTCTGGTCTTACATTTAAGTCTTTAATCCATTTTGAGTTTATTTTTGTGTATGGTGTTAGGGAGTGTTCTAATTTCATTCTTTTACATGTAGCTGTCCAGTTTTCCCAGCACCAGTTATTGAAGAGACTGTCTTTTCTCCATTGTATATCCTTGCCTCCTTTGTCCTAGATTAGTTGACCTTGGGCGCATGGGTTTACGTCTGGGCTTTCTATCCTGTTCCATTGATCTACCTTTCTGTTTTTGTGTCAGTACCATATTGTCTTCATTACTGTAGCTTTTTAATATAGTCTGAAGTCAGGGAGTCTGATTCCTCCAGCTCCGTTTTTTTCCCTCAAGACTGCTTTAGCTATTTGGGGTCTTTGTGTCTCCATACAAATTATTACGATTTTTTGTTCTAGTTCTGTAAAAAATGCCACTGGTAATTTGATAGGGATTGAATTGAATCTGTAGATTGCTTTGGGTAGTATAGTCATTTTCACAATATTAATTCTTCCAGTCCAAGAATATGGTATATCTCTCCATCTGTTTGTGTCATCTTTGATTTCTTTCACCAGTGTCTTATATGCTTCTGAGTATAGGTATTTTACCTCCTTAGGTAGGTTTACTCCTAGGTATTTTATTCTTTTTATTGAAATGGTGAATGGGATTGTTTCCTTAATTTCTCTTTCTGATCTTTTGTTGTTAGTGTATAGGAATACCAGAGATTTCTGTGCATTAATTTTGTATCCTGCAACTTTACCAAATTCATTGATTAGCTCTAATAGTTTTCTGGTAGCATCTTTAGGATAATCTATGTATAATATCATATCATATGTAAAAAGTGAGAGTTTTAATTCTTCTTTTCCAATTTGTATCCCTTTTCTTTTTTTTCTTCTCAGATTGCCGTGGCTAGGACTTCCAAAACTATGTTAAATGATAGTGGCGAGAGTAGACATCCTTGTCTTGTTCCTGATCTTAGAGGAAATGCTTTCAGTTTTTCACCATTGAGAATGATGTTTGCTGTGGGTTTGTCATATATGGTCTTTATTATGTTGAGGTAGGTTCCCTCTGTGCCCACTTTCTGGAAATTATTTATCATAAATGGGTGTTGAATTTTGTCAAAAGCTTTTTCTGCATCTATTGAGATGATCGTATGGTTTTTATTCTTCAACTTGTTAATATGGTGTATCACATTGATTGATTTGCATATATTGAAGAATCCTTGCATCCCTGGGATAAATCCCACTTGATCATGGTGTATGATCCTTTTAATGTGCTATTGGATTCTGTTTGCTAGTATTTTGACGAGGATTTTTGCGTCTATATTCATCAATGTTATTGGTCTGTAATTTTCTTTTCTTGTAGTATCTCTTTCTGGTTTTGGTATCAGGGTGATGGTGGCCCCATAGAATGAGTTTGGGAGTGTTCCTTCCTCTACAAATTTTTGGAAGAGTTAGAGAAGGATGGGTGTTAGTTCCTCTCTAAATGTTTGATAGAATTCACCTATGAAGCCATCTGGTCCTGAACTTCTGTTTGTTGGAAGATTTTTAATCACAGTTTCAATTTCAGTGCTTGTGATTGGTCTGTTCATATTTTCTATTTCTTCCTGGTTCAGTCTTGGAAGGTTATCCCTTTCTAAGAATTTGTCCATTTCTTCCAGGTTGTCCATTTTATTCGTATAGAGTTGCTTGTAGCAGTCTCTTATGATGTTTTGTATTTCTGTGGTGTCAGTTGTAACTTCTCCTTTTTCATTTCTAGTTTTATTGATTTGAGTCTTCTCCCTCTTTTTCTTCATGAGTCTGGCTAAAGGTTCATCAATTTTGTTTATCTTCTCAAAGAACCACCTTTTAGTTTTATTGATCTTTGCTATTGTTTTCTTTGTTTCTATTTCATTTAGTTCTGCTCTGATCTTTATGATTTCTTTCCGTCTACTAACTTTGGGTTTTGTTTGTTCTTCTTTCTCTAGTTCCTTTAGGTGTAAGGTTAAATTGTGTATTTGAGATTTTTCTTGTTTCTTGAGGTAGGATTAAATTGCTATAAACTTCCCTCTTAGTACTGTTTTTGCTGCATTCCATAGGTTTTGGATCGTCGTGTTTCCATTGTAATTTGTCTCTAGGGAATTTTTGATTTCCTCTTTGATTTCTTCAGTGATCTCTTGGTTATTTAGTAACATATTGTTGAGCCTCCATGTGTTTGTGTTTTTTATTTATTTTTCCCCCTGTAATTGATTTCTAATCTCATAGCGTTGTGGTCGGAAAAGATGCTTGATATGATTTCAATTTTCTTAAATTTACCAAGGCTTGGTTTTTGACCAAAGATGTGATCTATCCTAGAGAATGTTCCATGCGCACTTGAGAAGAAAGTGTAATCTGCTGTTTTTGGATGGAATGTCCTATAAATATCAATTAAATCTATCTCGTCTGTTGTGTCATTTAATGCTTGTTTTTCCTTATTAATTTTCTGTCTGGATGATCTGTCCATTGGTGTAAGTGAAGTGTTAAAGTCCCCCACTATTATTGTGTTACTGTCGATTTGCTCTTTTACAGCTGTTAGCAGTTGCCTTATTGAGGTGCTCCTATGTTGGGTGCATATATATTTATAATTGTTATATCTTCTTCTTGGATTGATCCCTTGATCATTATGTAGTGTCCTTCCTTGTCTCTTGTAACATTCTTTATTTTAAAGTCTATTTTACCCGATATGAGTACTGCTACTCCAGCTTCCTTTTGACTTCCATTTGCATGGAATATCTTTTTCCATCCCCTCACTTTCAGTCTGTATGTGTCCCTAGGTCTGAAGTGGGCCTCCTGTAGACAGCATATAGATGGGTCTTGTTTTTGTATCCATTCAGCAAGCATGTGTCTTTTGGTTGGAACATTTAATCCATTCACATTTAAGGTAATTATCGATATGTATGTTCCTATTACCATTTTCTTAATTGTTATGGGTTTGTTTTTGTAGGTCCTTTTCTTCTCTTCTGTTTCCCACTTAGAGAAGTTCCTTTAGCATTTGTGGTAGAGCTGGTTTCGTGGTGTTGCATTTTCTTAGGTTTTGCTTGTCTGTAAAGCTTTTGATTTCTCCTTCAAATCTGAATGCGATTCTTGTCAGGTAGAGTAATTTTGGTTGTAGGTTCTTCCCTTTCATCACTTTAAACATATCATGCCAGTCCCCTCTGGCTTGTAGAGATTCTGCTGAGAAATCAGCTGTTAACCTTATGGGAGTTCCCTTGTATGTTATTTGGTTTTTTTTCCCTTGTTGCTTTCAATAATTTTTCTTTGTCTTTAATTTTTGTCAGTTTGATTACTATGTGTCTCGGCGTGTTTCTCCTTGGGTTTATCCTGCCTGGGACTCTCTGTACTTCCTGGACTTGGGTGGCTATTTCCTTTCCCATGTTTGGGGAGTTTTCAACTATAATCCCTTCAAATATTTTTTCGGGTACTTTCTCTCTCTCTTTTCCTTCTGGGACCCCTATAATGCAAATGCTGGTGCATTTAATGTTGTCCCAGAGGTCTCTTAGGCTTTCTTCATTTCTTTTCATTCTTTTTTCTTTATTCTGTTCCATGGCAGTGAATTCCACCATTCTGTCTTCCAGGTCACTTATCTGTTCTTCTGCCTCAGTTATTCTGCTATTGATTCCTTCTAGTGTATTTTTTGTTTCAGTTATTGTATTATTCGTCTCTGTTTGTTTGTTCTTTAATTCTTCTAGGTGTTTGTTCTTTAATTCTTCTTGGTCATTGTCAAACATTTCTTGCATCTTCTCAATCTTTGCCTCCATTCTTTTTCCGAGGTCCTGGGTCATCTTCACTATCATTATTCTGAATTCTTTTTCTAGAAGGTTGCCTATCTCCACTTCATTTAGTTGTTTTACTGGGGTTTTAGTTTGTTCCTTCATCTGGTACGTAGTCCTCTGCCTTTTCATTCTGTCTATCTTTCTGTGAATGTGGTTTTCATTCCACAGGCTGCAGAATTGTAGTTCTTCTTGCTTCTGCTGTCTGCCCTGTGGTGGATGAGGCTATCTAAGAGGCTTGTGCAAGCTTCGTTATGGGAGGGACTGGTGGTGGGTAGATCTGGGTTTTGCTCTGGTGGACATAGCTCAGTAAAACTTTATTCCACTTGTCTGCTGATGGGTGGGGCTGAGTTCCCTCCCATTTGGTTGTTTGCCTTGAGGTGACCCAGCACTGGAGCCGATTTGGCTCTTTGGTGCGGCTAATGGGGAACTCTGGGAGGGCTCATGGCAAGGAGTACTTCCCAGAACTTCTGCTGCCAGTGTCCTTGTTCCTGTGGTGAGCCACAGCCACCCCCTGCCTCTGTAGGAGATCCTCCAACACTAGAAGGTAGGTCTGGTTCAGTCTCCTAATTGGGTCACTTCTCCTTCCCCTGAGTCCTGATGTGCACACTTACATTGTGTGTGCTCTCCAAGAGTGGAGTCTTTCTCTCTCCCAGTCCTGTTGAAGTCCTGCAATCAAATTCCACTAGCCTTCAAAATCTGATTCTCTAGGAATTCCTCCTCCTATTGCTGGACCCCCAGGTTGGGAAGCCTGACATGGGGCTCAGAACCTTCACTCCAGTGGTTGGACTTCTGTGGTATAAGTGTTCTCCAGTTTGTGAGTCACCCATCCAGCAGTTATGGGATTTGATTTTATTGTGATTGCACCCCTCCTACCATCTCATTGTGGCTTCTCCTTTGTCTTTGGTGAGCTCCAGTGTCTTCCTGTCGATGATAGTTCAGCAGTTCGTTGTGATTCTGGTGTTCTCGCAAGAGGGAGTGAGCACACGTCCTTCTACTCCACCATTTTGAATCAATCTCAACCACCCTGTTTTACCTGAAGGTTCTTCCATCTCTATCTTTGCCACTCTCCTCCCACACGTCAAGGCAGAGCAAATTTTTATCATGATTCCCTCTATTGTAGAAAGGTTCAGTGTTTTTTTTTACTATCAAATTTACCACAGATCTCTTGACTTGGTAGCAAAGTACACCATGATGGGACCCCAAGAAGCTGTTCTAGCCTTTTTTCCCTCTGCTTCTATTATACCCTGGGCCTCAGGCCAAGCAGATGGCTCACCATTCCCTTAATAGGTCTCCATCCTTTCCTCTTCTCTTTGTTTAAGCTATGTCATCAACTGCATGTTCATATCCCACCCTGCTCCATGACAATGATAATAATAACAATGGTGTATGTCTCACTGATTCCTTACCTAAGTCTGTGAGGTAATATCGTTATGCTCTTTTACAGACAGTGGTTAGGGGACTGCCCTAACGTCACAACTAGCAAGTGGCTGGGCCAGGATTCAGATCTCTGTCTGACCACACGCTCTGACTTCCTGATTCTCATGAGAAATTCTGCAAGCACTTCAGCTAGAAATGATCTTTTCAACCCCTGACCTCCTACTCAGAACATTCCTTGGACACTGAGTAACTAATACATGAATGAATAGAACAATAGCAGTTTTTAATAGCTTTATAGAAAGATCAAAGGAGAAGGAAGAGTCAAGGATAAATCCAGATTTCTAGGCTAATTGTTTACTGAATGATAACACCATTGTTCAAATGAATCACATGAGTAAAGGAGAGTTTGGTGGATTGGGGGCTACAGTGATCTTTTTATCAGGGTATCAAGTGTTCAAGTGAAGATGCCCCTTGGGGAAGTCACTGATGGGTATATCTTGTTTGAGTTGTCATTTTAGAAATTATAGTTTATTTTATTTATTTGTCTTTTTTAGGCCGTGCTGAGTGGCTTGCTGGATCTTCCAGACCAGGGATCAAACCCGTGCCCCCTGCAGTGGAAGTACAGAGTCCTAACCGCTGGACCTCCAGGGAAGTCCCTAGAAATTATAGTTTATTGTAATTCCTTCTATCATTTCTCTTTCCTTCCTTTTCTATGTCTTACCTTCCCCCCTTTACTTTCTTTTTTCTTTTTTAACATCTTTATTGGGGTATAATTGATTTACAATGGTGTGTTAGTTTCTGCTTTATAACAAAGTGAATCAGTTATACATATACATATGTTCCCATATCTCTTCCCTCTTGCGTCTCCCTCCCTCCCCCCACCCTCCCTATCCCACCCCTCCAGGCGGTCACAAAGCACCGAGCTGATATCCCTGTGCTATGCAGCTGCTTCCCACTAGCTAGCTACCTTACGTTTGGTAGTGTATGTGTGTCCATTACTTTCTTACAGAAATATCATTGACCTTTTCTTGGTATCTGGTATTATGATGGTGCTTAGAGATAGTGAGGTATGGAAAATACTACATCCTGTTCTTACCCTTACCTTGTTCATAGCACTCACCCTTTAAAAAATACTATTTATTTACATGTCTTTCTCGTGGATACATTATCATCATCTTAAGTTTGTGCCTCATATTTAATTTGACTTTGTGTCTTCAGTTCTAAGCACCGTGCCTAGCACATAGTAAATGCTCAAAAGAGTAAAGGGTGGTCTGGTGCAGAACTAAGGAAAGGGTATTTCAGGTTGAGACCAATGCTTCTTAAATTATAATGCACATATAAAGCCCCTGGGGATCTTGTTAAAGATTCTGATTCAGTAGGTCTGAGGTGGGGCAGAAACGAGATTCTGCATTTGTCGTGAGTTTCTAGGTCCTTATTATTCAAAACGTGGTCTGTGGACCCACAGCATTGGCATTAAAGTTGAGAAGCATGGTGAAGAAGATGGTGTGTAAGGGAGCAGCAGGAAGTTTAGTGCGGCAGAGCATAGCACCTGGGAGGGCAGGCATGGGGATTGATAAGGTCAAAAAGGGAGGCTAGGACCAGAACCCACAGCTCCCAGTAACTACATGAGGCAGAGGCAGGTATAGTGAAAAGCGAATGCAGTTGGAGTCAGACATACCTGGGTTCTAATCTCAGTTTGGACAAGTACCGGTGGTACAATGTCGTTGTCCCTAATCCTCATTTTCCTTATCTACGGCATGAGGACAGGGAGAGCACAATGTCTCCTTCACAGGGCTGCTGTGAGCGTTAACTAAACATAAATTTCCTAAGTCAATGCCTGGCACATGGTGGATACTCATTAAATGGCAGTGATCATCATCACCAGGGTAGTTGATGGGCAGTGGGAGTCTGGGCAGACAGAGAAAATACTATTTCTGCCTATAAGACTTTCCAGAGTGGATGAACCATCAGCGTGGATGGGCCTTCTGGCTATTGCCCCTCTTGGCTTCATGACTAGAGGGAATAAACTGTAAATTGATTTCACAGCTTGAGGCCCCAGGTGAGATTTCCACTCACAGGTAGATCCAGGTCAGTAAACACCCTCGGCAGAAGGCCGTCACCTTCTCTGGATTTGCTTTGGCCTCAACCACATTTCTTCTAGACACCTTCCCTTCTTCTCCCTTCTTACCACACCCTCAGGTTATCCTACCAAACACCAACTAATCCTGGATGAGGTGTGTTTGACCAGATTCCTCCACGTGGGTCAGACCGTAGAATTTGTTGGAGCAGCAATTCAGCGCTGTTTTCTATCCATGTATGTTCCTTCTCATCAGGGCTGGCTGCTGTCCAGCTCTTGTGCTGTGTGGGACACAGACCCCCACTTGTCCTCAAACACACCCCTCTCCATCTCCATCTCCTTTGCCTCTTTCACTACTCAATCCTCATCATCTAGAGCACTGGTCTCCAGAACAATCTCCACTGGAGCGGAGGAAGAAAATAATAAAATTCCTATTTTTATGTGTGTTTTAGTAATGACTGTCTCAGTATTGTGATACTGAGGTATACAATTTATAAATAAACAGGCAAACCCATATGACAACTACCCATCTAGACAACTGCAATTCCTTCTAGCTGGTCTCCTTGTCTCAATCCCATCTTCTGTATTACATGATTATCATTTTTTTTTCAATCTCTTTTTTAAAATGGAAGTATGGTTAATTTACAATGTTGTGTTAGCTTCAGGTGTACAGCAAAGTGATCTGAACAAGAATATATACACATATATGTATTCTTTTCAGATTCTTTTCCATTATAGGTTATTACAAGACACTGCATATAGTTTCCTGTGCTATATAGTAGGTCCTTGTTGTTCATCTATTTTATACACAGTAGTGTGTATATGTTAATCCCAAACTTCTAATTTATCTCCCTCCCACCAAAGGTTATCTTTCTAAAATGTACTTCTCATTGTTCACTGGCCTGTCTAAGGTCATTCATTCATTCATGTGCTGAGCAGTTGTCATCTGTCAGGCACTGTATTAAGTGCTGGAGATACAGAGATGAGTAAGATGCTGCCCTTGTCTTTGCAGAATCCAGGGAAGTGGGCTCCTTGTGATCTAATTCTCCTCTGTGTGATGAAAAAGTCTTTGTAGTCTGGCCCCCTCCCACCCTGCAGCCTAATCTCCAAGCTCTCCCATTTACATTTGGCCACATCGAGGTGATTAGCATTGCCCAGTTTTCACCCTATGTGTTTTCCACTTTCACATTCTGCAAACATATAAGTTCCATGAGGGCAGGGATCTTTGCCTTTTTGTTCACTAATGTATCCCAAATGCCAGCATATAGTGGGTACTTAATAAATACTTATTGAATGCAGGACTGCTCAGCACATGCTGATTTCCCTCTTCTTTGAGGTTTTTTCTCTCTGGTGAATGTCTTTCGGGTAGCCAGCTCATCCTTCAGAGCTCAACCTAAATGCCCCTCCCTCAGCAACGCTTTTGACCTCCCAGACCCAGCGAAGGCTCACTGTTGTGCATCCTTAAAGCCCCTTGTACCTTTTCCTCATAGCACATATCATGAGTCAAATTCTGGGATTATTTAATTATGATCTGTCTTCCTCGCTAGATTATAAGCTCCATGAGGGTAGGAACTATGTTTAATTTTGTCATTGCTGTTTCCCCAGCCTTCAAAACAATGCCCGATACATAGTGGTTGTTCACAAAATATTTGTTGAATGAGGTGAGGGCTTCTTCTTGGTAACCTGCCCAGTATCCCAGTCCTTTGGGAGTTATTGCCCTATCTCACTCTCGACACTCCCTTGCCCCCTGGGTGGGAAGGAGATCCCCAAACTCCACCTTGGTGATTGAACCCTGATACTTGCTCATGGACTTCTCTCATGCTGCCTCCCTTTCTTGCTGCTCCTGGATTTGCCCCACTTTGCCCCCTGCCAGGACACATCCATCATTCCACTAGAGGTTCTGATGAGGCCAGGCCTGCCTGTCACCATGCTACCCCTGTGGGATGAGGAACATTTTTCTCAGCACCAGCTTTGGGATCTCCTCCTTAGTTTCAAGTCCTACCCCTCCTGGACTGCCCCGTCCAAATTGTGTTGGGGACATGTGTCTGGAGATACCGCAGGAAGTTTTGAGGAGCTGGTGTGTGGATCCCCAGGGACTGATTGTGTGGAGTGCTCTAATGTGTGCTGTATTTGCTCAGAAAATGCAACCCTGGGCTCAGTCCAGGCTAAATAAATACAACATGAGGGTAGAACTCTTAGTGAGCATTTATCATTTGGAATAATTATTTTTATTACTGCTGGAAACTATGAATGGAAAGCAAGACCAAATCACATTATAATAAAGGGAATGAACAGTATAGGAAAAACACAATATAAAAGGGAAGGAGAAAAACAGAGACACTCTTTAAATTGGGTATTTACTGGAACAGAAACTAATTTTATCTGTATTGCTCAGTAAGTATCACACACAGTGGAAGCAAAATAACATTAGTGTTTACACTTCCTTAGGCAACTGGAGGCAACACCCACAATCCGGTACCAACGTGAGGCAAATATCAAGCAGGTCACACATCACAATTGCATTTCACAAACACCTCATGGAGCTTGGTGGAGAAGGCCATGATGTCTCCCCAAAATGTTTGAAGCACAATTGATTGCATCTTAAAATAGGCCCACAGTCTGGCACTGGGAGCTTTATTGCAAAGTTGTCTCTGAGGCTTTGTGTCTTGCACCTGACAGAGGATTGGAAGTGATATCAACTCTCTGGTCTCAGGAAGTCACCTAAAGCCTTTGAGCCTCAGTTTCCTTGTTTGTATTTGTAATTCAGAGAGATGATCTCTATAGCTATCTCCAGATTTCCTCCTGTTTTTGTTTTGTGAAACACCTTGATGTACTTCTTGGGGCAAAAGATGAGAATTTGACAACAGGAAATTGAGACCTGATAAAAAGATGGTAGTTGGTTCTCCCATAGAAAGGGATATGAACTTGGGAGATGGGAAGAGAGTGGAGAAAAGGGAAGACAGGGCAAGGAAGAGATTGCAGGTGGCCTGCCCAAATTGGTAGGAAGATCTACCCATTTGAACAGAGAAATCTAATGTCCAGTTTTAGAAGGTTTGTATTATTTTTTCATAAAAAACCCACTCCTCTTTGTCCACAGACCTTTAATACAGTCTTCCTTATTTAGAAAGTTATTGTGTGTGTGTGTGTGTGTGTGTGTGTGTGCGTGTGTGGATGTGTAAATTAAAGAATAGGGCTGCGTTCCACGTCTGGGTCAATTAA
Organism: Monodon monoceros; assembly: GCF_005190385.1. Classification (NCBI taxonomy): domain Eukaryota; kingdom Metazoa; phylum Chordata; class Mammalia; order Artiodactyla; family Monodontidae; genus Monodon; species Monodon monoceros. The sequence goes on along the minus strand of NW_021703774.1, from coordinate 60,832,300 downwards.
AGGGCAAATAACTGTATGGGTTAGAATGAGACCAAGAGTTGAGAAGTGACATGAAGTCAGAGTCAGACACATAAGACATAAGCCTCCTGGAATTGACAGAAACCTTGGAAAAGTGAATTAATTTTCTGAGTTCATAGGTAAGAATTTCAGCCAATCCAATCCTTCTTTCTCAAGGAGAAGGAAGACCTGAGTACACCAGGTCACATGCAAAAACAAACAAAACAAAAACAAAAAAGGCAAAAACAAACAAAACACAAGGGCAGAAATCTTTGTGAGTACATACCATTGGAATCAGTAATTCTTTTTTGTTGTTGCTGGAAACTGCCCCACCCTGTTTACCTTATAGGGTTGTTAAGGGTTGAGGAGGGCCATCAGTTGGATAGTGTATGTATGTGAAAGTTTATTACTTTGTCAGATATTGTTATTACTATTACTATTTTAGGGGGTTAAAGCCCTCTCTGATGTGTCCTCAGGTTTTGTGACTCAATTTTCATGCTGGAAAGCATTACACAAAGTTATTGTTTGTTTTTCTTGGTTGTTGGAGACCAAAGTCCACACCATAAGGACAGCATCTTTCTTTCTTTTTATTTATTTATTTATTTATTTATTTATACAGTGGGTTCTTATTAGTTATCCATTTTATACATATTAGCGTATATATGTCAATCCCAATCTCCCAATTCATCACACCACCACCACCACCCCCCGCCACTTTCCCCCCTTGGCATCCATACATTTGTTCTCTACATCTGTGTCTCTATTTCTGCCCTGCAAACCGGTTCATCTGTACCATTTTTCTAGGTTCCACATATATGTGTTAATATACGATATTTGTTTTTCTCTTTCTGACTTACTTCACTCTGTATGACAGTCTCTAGATCCATCCACGTCTCAACAAATGACCCAATTTCGTTCCTTTTTATGGCTGAGTAATATTCCATTGTATATATGTACCACATCTTCTTTATCCATTTGTCTGTCGATGGGCATTTAGGTTAAGGACAGCATCTTTCTAAGCACGCTATTGTATCTATGATAATAACTAAAATAAATGCAAAACTGAGAAATTTTGCAAAGGTATAAAGAGATTGAGCAATTTCCTCCTCAAAGAGGAAGAAATTAAAATATGACATTAAACAAATGAAAAAATGATCAATGGGAGGGAATTCAGCTCCTTTTCCAGATGACAGAGAGTAATGGGACCTGAAAAGAGGCGATCTAAAGGAAACTCTCAAGGTAAGGAGTAGAGACAAAAGCAAAAGAGATTTTATCTACTTTACCCAAATTTCAGGGGGATGTGGAGACAATTGAGCAGAGTGTGTAAAGCAGATATATAAGCAGAAATTATAAAAACCAGAAGACAGACTGGGGAAATAAATGTGATAAAATACATGTCAGACAAGCATAAAGGGATCACCCCCAGGCACATTAGACTGGGGCAGTGACCCCCTACACTCCCAAGGTGGAAGACACCATCATCATGGAACTGGAAGGCTGTGTCTGGGAGATTAGATGATTTCTAAGATGTAAAATGGGAAAGGCTCACTGGGTTGTTGGCCTGTCTGGCTGTACCTATTAAACTTCAGTTCAGACATTCTCTTTTCCATTTTTATTTGTGTTTTGGGAAGAGAGGTAAAGGAAGCTGAGTGCCTTGTTGGAGGTGAAAGCAATGCCTAGAACGTCTGGAGGTCAGAGGAGCATGGTACAGGGCTGGGGAGTCATCCAGAGGACAGGCAATTCAGAAATACAGATGGGATGCATGGAGTCCAGCACAAAGGCCCTATTCATTTTTACTTCCTTCAGGCAGGGGTGGACAACTGTGGCATATGCTCAAAGGAGTAGTCAGAGCAGGGAACTGCCAGCCAGGCTGGGAGTGGATCTAAATGCTCTTCCACTATCTCATACCATAAATTTGGGTGAATAATTTACCCTTCCTGAGCTTTGGTTTCTTCATCAGAAAAATAGGGTTAATCACATCTTCCTCATTGCCCTCAAACAGAATATTATATGTATAAATGCTTGGACATGGTGGAACTCTGAACACATGTAAGCCAGATGATGTAAAGTTGAGTGGAAAGGATGACGTGTTTATTTTTGGAAACCTTCCAAGCCCCTCTGAGGTTCCTTTCTTCCTTTTGGGTTAATTGCCTCTGTCCCGTAAAACACTAGGCTCTATCTCAAGTGACTGTCAACTATTCTCCACTAAGATGTTTACTGACCAATGATTTATGAAGGGTCTCCCCCATGGCAGGCACTGTGCTAGCCATTGAGGGTTCAAAGGTGAGTTGGATGCCAGTCTTGCCCTGGTAGAACTCACAGTCTAGGAAGAAAGAAATAATATAATAGAAGGTGAAGTCCTATAATAGAAGTCCTAATAGTATGTTGTGGGAGAGATAGGAAAGAAGCTTGAGGTAGAAGGGGAAGTTTTCTCAGAACAGAAGAAGTTACCTGTTCTATGATGTGAAGGGTGAATAAGTGTTCCCCATTGAGAGAACAAGAGAGGACAGTGTTTGCAGGGGAATAGCATGGGCAAAGGCATGAGCATATGGAGGTAACATATATTTAGGACATGGAGAGAGGCTGATGCAGATAAATCCTAAGATAGGGATGGAATGGGGAAAGGTGGAAGACGATATAGGATGGGTTGCTGGAGGCCAGGTCTTTTAAAGGAATTTGGAGCAGGTTGGAAAAGCAATGGAATATTAAACTGTAAAAGCTTTCCTGGGTTAAACCCCATTTGGTCGTGATGAATTATCTCCTTTATATATTGCTAGATTGGGTTTGCTAAAATGTGGTAATGACATTTAGTGTTTATATTCTGTGGTTTCTTTATTGTAATGTCATCGTCTGGTTTTGCTGTCGAGATAATGCAGGCTTCATAGAGTAAGTTGGAAGTGTTCCCTTTTTGTAGTATTAGTTTTTTATTGCTGCTGAACAAATTAACACAGATTTAATGGCTTAATACAACAAAAATTTATTATTATACAGTTCTGGAGATCCAAAGTCCACAATGAATCTTACTGGACGAAAATCAAGGTGTTGGCAGGGCTGACTTCTTTCTGGAGGCTCTAGGGGAGAATCAGTTTCCTTGCCTTTTCTGGCTTCCAGAGGCTGCCTGAGTTCCTTGGCTCACAGCACCTTCTTTCATCTTCAAAGCCAGAAGTGTAGTATCTTCTAATCTCTCTCTCATTCTAAGTCTCCTGCCTCTCTCTTTCACTCATAAGGACTCTCTCTTATGATTACATTGGGTCCACCAGGATAATGCAAGATAATCTCTCCATCCTAAGATCCTTAGTTTAATCACTTCTACAAAGTCTCTTTTGCCATATAAGGTAACACATTCATATTCTTCCTGCCTACTTTTCTTCAATTTTTTTTTTTTGTTGTTGTTAATTTTTTTGCGGTACGGGGGCCTATCACTGTTGTGGCCTCTCCCGTTGCGGAGCACAGGCTCCGGACACGCAGGCTCAGCGGCCATGGCTCACAGGCCCAGCCGCTCCGCGGCATGTGGGATCTTCCCGGACCGGGGCATGAACCCATGTCCCCTGCATCGGCAGGCGGGCTCTCAACCACTGCGCCACCAGGGAAGCCCCAGTATGTGTTTAATGCTATAAATTTCTCTCTGAGTGTTGTTTTCACTGCATTTCGTAAATCTTGATATGTTGGGGTTTTTAAAATTTCAGTTCAAAATATTTTATATGGTCCATTGTGATTTCTTCTTTGACTCATGGTTTATTTATATGTGTGTTGTTTAATGTATAAATATTTAGAGAATTTTAGGTTGATGGTTTTTTCTCTTTCAGTGTTTTAAAGATGTTGCTCTACTTTCTTCTGGCTTATATTGTACTCAGAGAGAAATCTCCTGTCATTCTTACCTTTGTTCCTCTATATGTGATATGTCTTTTTGTTTTTTAATCTGGGTTTTTAAAAGATTTTTGTTTTATCATGGGTTTTAAGCAATCTGATTTTGATGTGCCTTGGTATACTTTTGGTAATGTTTCTTCTTTTGAACTTCTTGGGGCTGTGTCTACAGTTTTCACCAAATTTTGAGAAAAAAATCTTCACATTTCTTCAAAAATCTTTTTCTACATCTTCTTCCTCTTTCCTTTTCCTCTCATTTATGGCCATCAATTACTTGTATATTAGACTACTTGAAGTTCTTCCACAGCTCATTTATACTTTGGTCATTTTTTCAATAATTTTTCTCTCTGTGTTTCATTTAGAATATGTCTATGGTTATACATATTACTATTTACTAAACTTTTCTTCTACAGTGTCTAATCTGCTCTTAATATTTTTGATTGTACTTTTTCATCTCGGGTGTATTTTTCATCTATAAAAGTTCAATTTGGATCTTTTTAAAAATGTCTTTTATATCTCCTCTTATCATGTCCATGATTTCCACTACCTTCTTGAGTATATGGAATGTAAATTTTTTTTGTTAATTTATTTATTTATTTTTGGCTGTGTTGGGTCTTCATTGCTGCGCGCGGGCTTTCTCTAGTTGCAGCGAGCGGGGGCTATTCTTCATTGCAGTGTGCAGGCTTCTCATTGTGGTGACTTCTCTTATTGTGGAGCACAGGCTCGAGGTGTGTGGGCTTCAGTAGTTGTGGCACGAGGGCTCAGTAGTTGTGGCTCACAGGCTTAGTTGCTCCGTGGCATGTGGGATCTTCCCAGACCAGGGCTTGAACCCGCGTGCCCTGCGTTGGCAGGCGGATTCTTAACCACTGCACCACCAGGGAAGTCCTGTAATAGTTGTTTTAATGTCTTTGTTTAATAATTCTTTCATCTGTACCATTTCTGGATCTATGTCTATTGACTGGTTTTTATCCTCATGGATCATATTTTCTTGTTTGTTTGTATGTCTGATAGTTTTTCATTGGATGCTAAGCATTTACATTTTATGGTTTTGGTGCTGAATTTTTTGTACTCCTTTAAATGCTTTTGTGCTTTGTTCAGGGAGGCAGTTAAGGATCAAACAGTGTGATCTTTTGAGGCTCGCTTTTAAACTTTATTAAGTGGGACCAGGTAATCTTTCACATGGGCTAATTTGGCAATACTCTTTGGAATACTCTTCCTGATACCCCAACAATTACAGTTTTCTCCACTCTAATTTTGGAGAACACAAACTACTCCCAGCCCTCTATGAACTTTGGGAGTTGTTTCTCCTGCTCTTTTCCAGTGGGTCTTTCTCCTATCTCAGCCAGTTTCCTCATATGTAAGCACTAATCAGTATTCAGCCAAAGAATCAATGGGAACCCTCTTCAGAGCTCTGGAGCTCTTTCAGTATGCAGGTCTGTTTTCTTTGATACTTTGCTCTGTGAACTCTAGCTGCCTTGGGCTTCCCAAACTGCTAACTCTAACTCCTCAACTCAGGGAGACCCCTTTGCCTGGGACTCCTACCTCTGTTCTTTGTCCAGGAAACTCTTTCTAGGCATCAGTCTAGGACAACCATAGGGCTCCCTTTGTTTGCTTCTTCTCTCTTGGGGACTCTCTCTTTTACTGCCTATTTTCCAATGTCTAAAACCATATACTTTATTTTTTTAGTTGTTTAAGGAGGGAGGGCAACTATTCATTTTTACTTCATCTTGGTTGGAGGTAGAAATAGACATAAAAATAACTTAAGATGAAATTGCTTAAAGATTTGACTTTTTAAGAAGCTTTAGATCCAAAAAAATAATGCCATGGTCACAAAAACTTAGAACATGGAGATCTAGGGCATGGTAGGGAGCAAGTGACTAATATCAATATGCCTAAAATCTATATAATCAGTTCCACGCTGCCTCAGATCAGAAGTCCACACTGGACCCTCCTGAAAGCTCTGCTGGAGCAGGACACAGAATCCCTCATCATCACTGGGTGCTGGGTGTTACCATACTCTTGGTTCTAGGGTACCCACTTGCCCTAATATGCTAGAAGTTGATGAAGTCATCAGGCAGGGTTGGGCCTGGGTCCCTGGTCACAGTGGATTTGCCAGGCTTCCTTGAAGACTATTTCTACCTGTGTTTCCAGGAAACAGGCCTGAGCCCCATGGGGCCTCCTAACACCTCAACACTGAAACTCAAGACTAAGAAGTGAAGCCATCCTCCAGTGCCTCACTTCTGCTCATTGGGATCATGATTAACTTTGTGGCAGCAGAGTTAGGATAGATGACTTTCTTTCCTTACAGTAATTCAGATCTCCTAGGTGAAGCAGCTCTGCGGATAAGGAATAAGAGTTGGGCAGCTCCCTGTGCTGCAGGGGAACTGGTGGCCTGGATGGTTGAGCATATCCCCGATGACAGCCCTCTGGGGATAAGCAGATGGGGATAGAGTTATCTATAGGCTAAGCCTCTCTCCCAGGCCTAGAATCCTCATTTTAAAGAGTCTGGAGCTAAATAGCCTAGAAGATCCCTACCTTTTATCTTCTTGAAACTCAGTATCATTTCCCTTTTGGTTTCTTTTTATTGAGGCAGAGTCCATAGAAACCAGTGCTAAAGAAGTGTAGCCAGGTAGCCCTGCAAGGGAAGCTCTCACCTCTTTGAATGACCATGGAGGGCTCTTCCTCAGGGCCAGTTGTGATGGCTCCTATAATGATGACAGATTATCATAGTGATGACAAATGCCAGGCATCATCTCTGTGCACTTTGCTTAGAAGGCCTTGTTGACTGCAGGCAGTAAGCATATGTGTGTCCAACATGTCTGCTGAATCAGCTGCAATGACTAATGTGGGTCAGGACACACAATAGGCACACAGGAAATGCTCACTGAATGAATAAGCAGAGAGACGTTTATAGTTGTCATGGGCTTGGAGATGGATGCATTTATTGAGCTCTTCCTGGGTGCATGGAACCAATATTATGGCACACAAAATTAAAAATGACACCTCACCTGACACAGGGAATTTTCCAGTCTGGGGCAAAGAACTGTAGTACAAAGTAAAAAAGCTGTAATGTCTACAAAAGCAGTGATTCACAAAACCCAGGAGGAAGAAAACCCTTAATTCGAGCTTCTTCTTAAAACAGTAGCCCTCTAAAGTTAATGCTTGTCTATTTTCTAATCACGTGTTCTAAAACCCTTCCTATATTTGGGGCATTTTCTGCATTACAAGCCTCCCCTCCCCTAGGGGAAAGTCAGGCACTCAATTTTCCAGCCTTCCTTGCACCTGGGGTATGTCTACTCACAGATCCAAGTTCTGCCAATCAGTTATGCTGATGGGAACCTTTGATTAGGAAAACAGTAGAGTGAGGAAGCAGGGGCTGTAACCCGTTTTCTGGTGTGGAAGACTATGGGACACTTGGCTGTTGGAAGCAGCAGAGGCAAGTTTTAGTCTTCCAGGGCCCAGTGTCCGGGGTGTGAACTTTGTGCTATGTCACTCCCTTCGGTGGGATCTCCAAGGGAGATCTCAGTGTGGTTCAAATGTTGTCCCTGGTCATGTCACCTCCAAGGCTGGCCTTCTGGCCCTCCTAGAGATTTTCTGAGCTACCCAATATGCTTTAATAATTATTTTTCTGCGTAAGGTAGCTGCAGGAGGTTCTGTTATGTGCAACTGAGAACCTGAGTGAAAACAACTCTCCATTGTTGGCTGATAAGGGCCAGTGCTTCCTTTTTAAGTGAATGTGAAGAGAACTCATTTGTTTGTTCTGTGACTCAAGGTACAACTTCCTAAGAGCTGCTGAGTCAGAATGAGCGAGTAGGTCCCAAACTTACCCTTGAAGGAGTGAGCATACTTCTCACTTCTGAAAGCTTCCTTGCGGTTTCTGTACTCTAAATATATGGACATGAATGCTCTTCTGCCTGCATCCCCCATTTTTGTTAGTATACCTGGATGCACAGCCTGAAGTGTGCAGTCATCCCAAACCCTTCTTCTCCCTCACCTCCCAGTGACAAACTTTCAGAAGTTGACCTTGTTATTATCGCTTAAATTATTGCCCTCCTTCCCAATCTCCACTGCTGTTTCCTTAGCTTAGACCTCCATCTATTGTATTTGTCTCCCAGTTCAGTCCCTGTCTCCATCCTCTTCACATTTCAGGCCACCTTCCATGCCACTGAATTTAATCAGGTCATCCTTCCTTCTGAGACAAAACCCTTCACTGGCTCCCTATTTCTTGTAGAATAATGTCCCAGCTCCTCTGTGATCTTGCCCCAGAAAATCATTTTTAAATTCACTTCCTGCCATGCCCTCATCACCTCCTGCGTCTAGCCACCCACCAGTCTCCAAGCACCAGGTTCTCATATCTGCATCTCAGTGTGCTCTACTCTCTTTTCTTGAAATGTCCTTTGTCACATTATGCATTTGGCATACTCCTACTCATCCTTCAAGATTTAGTGAGAATGCTACCAACTCTGGGAAATGATTTCTGCCATTTCCATGTGTAGCACTTTTTTTTTCTGTGCTCCCAGCCATTTTTCCATGCCTTTCTCCATCCTTCTAATATAGCACTTACCGCATTATTGTGTTTATTGACTCCTACGTGTGTGTATCTTACCACTAGATGGGGAGGTTGTGAGGAGTAGAGACAGAGCCTTCTTCATCTCTGCGTCTTCAGGGCCAAGGACAGTGCCTGGTACTTAGTAGATATTCAGATGATGCTTGTGAAATTAGCAAATTAATTAATAATAAAAGCACTTCCAGGAATGAATCTTGAAATTAGTCAAAAACATTGGCAACATGCATTCCCAAGTAGAGGCTGTTATTAAAATAGTGAGATTCTAGTCACTCCGGCCACAGCTGTCCCCTCTCCAGTGAACCATGTGCATCTCCCAAGGGAAATCTTTCTGCACAGTCAGCCTAAAGGCAGACCCAGAAAAGGAAATGAAGCACCTGCTAATTTACAAACACCTAGGTATTTAGAATAGTAATGAATACAAAGCTCACTAATAGGGAGTAATTAATAGCTAAATGTTGGCATTTAACAAAATGTTTTTCCCTCTTTCTACCCAAGCAATGATTTTTAAGTTGAGGATGCTCAAAATGGCTTGAAATGGAAGGAAATCATTCCAGACACCACGTGTATTTAAAAGGCAGTGCTGCTGGTGGGCGTCCTTCATTGCCATCATTAACCACAGTGGGAACAGCCAGCGTTTACTGAGCCCCCGCCAGCCAAGGCAGAGGTGCAGACTTCAAGGCAGGCCTGCTTTCACAAAAATCTCTCGTAAGAAAACAAATTACAGTTGCAAAGCAAGTGAATTTAGACGGATGTGGGTGATCATTCACAATCCAAAGAGACCCTGTGCTATACTAAAGGACCTCCCACAGGGCTCCTTTAAATAGGAAACTGGTAGAGAGCACTTAAACTATCATTGAGTTTGTAAGGAATCGATTAAGGACCGATTCTTTCAGAAACCAATCTATTGCACAACGAGGGTGTAGCTACCTTTAGAATTGTGGCTCCAACCTTTGCCTTGCCATCAACCTTTGTCAGCAACCATTACGCAGCAACAGCGTGTAAAGGAAAATACATACACAGGGTCAAGAGACCTGGATTTGAATCTGGCTTTGACCATGCTGGGTCGGCCTCAGTGTTCTCACCTGGAACTAGGGCCAACAGTCTTGGGGGCAAGGATTAAAAAAGAATATGAGTTTGAAATAGCCCATGACATGGGTGGTTGTTCACACCTGTATTAGTTTGCTAGGGCTACCATAACAAAGTACCACAAACTGAATGGCTTAAACAACAGAAATTTTTTGTCTCAAAGTTCTGAAGGCTAGAAGTCCAAGATCAAGGTGTTGGTGAGGTTGGTTCCTTCTGAAGTCTGCTCCATGCCTCTCTCCTAGCTTCTGGTGGTTTGCTGGCAATCTTTGGTGTTCCTTGTCTTCTCCTGCATCACCCCCAATCTCTGCCTTTATCATCATATTGCATGTTCTCTGTGTGCATGTCCACTATGACCCCACCTTAACCAATTATATCTGCAATGACCCTATTTCCAAATAAGGTCACATTCTGAGATACTGGGAGTTAAAACTTTAACACAGGAATTTTGAGGGAACACAATTTAATTCATAACAACTCGTTATTGCTCTGGCCTTAAGTCACTGAAATGACAGACATGCCGTGTTCTTTACTGGTAGATATTTTGCTTTTCTTGGCTGAGATGTTGCCAAGTGAAAGGCATTTTTATAGAAACAACAGCAAGCCACAAAGAGAAGATTTTGAACAAAGAAATCAAGACAAAAGGGAAACTTTAAAAGAGAGCATATTAAGCAACAGCTCCAATAGCAGTTTTCTTCTTCCTGACAGCCTTTTGTCTCTTCCCTCATGGGGAAAGGGGTGTACTCACCAGGGATTTGGTCACATTCTCCTTGCTACATGAGGAGTATGAAGGTCTGGCACCCTATTCTTTTTTTTAAATGATTTTTAAAATCCTTTATTTTGTTAATTATGTGAATCATTATTTATATATTTATTTATTTATGGCTGCGTTGGGTCTTCATTGCTGTGCACAGGCTTTCTCTAGTTGTGGCGAGCGGGGGCTTCTCTTTGTTGCAGTGCGTGGGATTCTCATTGCGGTGGCTTCTCTTGTTGCAGAGCATGTGCTCTAGGTGCACAGGCTCAGTAGTTGTGGTTCGTGGTCTCAGTAGCTGTGGCTCATGGGCTGCAGAGCACAGATGCAGTAATTGTGGTGCATAGGCTTAGTTGCTTCGCAGCATGTGGGATCTTCCCGGACCAGGGCTGGAAACCCATGTCCCCTACATTGGCAGGCGGATTCTTAACCACTGAGCCACCAGGGAAGCCCTGGCACTCTATTCTTATCATGACTCACTTTTTGCAGGAAGAAGATTTCTCACACCCAGCAGAACCATCCTTCTGTCAGATGGAGAAGGCTCTCTGCCTCCACGGTTCTGCCAAACCAGCCACAGGAGCAATGAATTGGTCATTTCCTCCCAAGTGTGGCTTCCAATAAACTAAAAAAAAAAAAAAAAAAAAAAAAAAGCCAACTGATGTTATAAGCCCATAGATTATATTACCATTGGATTGCTGGAGGTTTGGAGGTCAGAGACTGGAAGAAATAATTTGGGGAGCTTTAAAGTCTAGAACACACTTGTGTTATGCTCTGGTCTCCACACAGTGACCCTTGGATATTGGGGTAGATTGGTTGTAATAATGACCTAATTTGTTCCTACCACCTGTATCCAGGCATTTGCTAATGCCCTCCCACACTGACTTTTGGCATGGGCATGTGTCTTGATATGGCCAAAGGGAGCAGCTTGAAAAGTGCTTGTACATGGGGGCCGGTCCTCTTGCTGCTCTTGCAGCTTCTGCTGCTGCCACCAAACAGTCAAGCTCAAGCTAGCCTCCTGGAGGAGGAGACACCACACGAGCAGAGATAAGCCATCCCAGCTGACCCATCATAGACTAACCAGTTGCCAGCCAACTCCACAGCTGATCACAGATGTGTAAGTTCCCAGCTGATATTAGCAGAGTCTGGCCCCGGGCTGGAAGAACCACTCAGGCACAGGTGGCCCAAACTGCAACCTCTCAAAATTGTGAGCTGAAGTAATGTTTTCCTTTCCCTTTTTCTTTTTGTTGTTGTTGTAAGCCATTTGGTTTTGAAGTGTTTTGTTATGTAGCAAAATTTAACTGACACAGATATTTTCTTAAGGGTTCTTCTAGAGTCTAGTGTCACTGGTGAGATCATGTGTGTTGGGATTTTAGGGACAGTTTTCTATCTAGCCTGGTGTAATTTGGGTGAACTTGGCTAGGAGGTGGGATATATTACCAATCATGCTCTGTGCCCTTTGAGAGCACAGGCTTTGGAGTCAAACTGACCTTGATTCAAATCATGGCACTGTGTCAGTGTGGAGCAACAGCTGTAATAACATCAAAATCTCAGTGGCTTCACACCATAAAGGTGTATTTCTCTCCTATATTACAGCCCATCTATATATTAATATATTTGGTGTCCTATACAGCTGTGATAATCTGCAGTGCTGGCTGGGGGCTGGCTAGTCTAAGAGGGCTCAGCTGAGATGGCGTACATCTGCTCCATATGGTATCTCGTCCTCCAACTAGCTAGCTTGTGCTTGATTACACTCGTGTATATCCATGTAGAGTTTCAGGGACCCAGGCTCCTTCCATCTAGTGTGTTCTCTGAGTCCTCCACTGGATCCTCTGCATCCAGCCAGGAGACAAGAAAAGAAAAATAACATGGAGAAGCTGGTGAGACTTGCTTTAAAGGCCAGGGCTGGAAATGCCACAAGTCACTTCCTCCCTCATTCTATAGGCTAGAACTAGTCACATGACCCCACCTAGCTACAAAGGGACTGGGAACATGATCCAGCAGTGTGCCAAGGAAAGAGAGAAGATTGGTGAGATCTGGAAGTATGTCTCATTCAGCAATTCATTAACTAGGTACTTGGGCAAGTTATTTGACTTCTCTGATAGTCAAACAGTCCCGTGATTATGCAATTTTTGCAGAAGTGGCTTCACTCCAAACTGTGTCTTTTCACTCTGGTCTGTGCCCATTCACTCTGGGGACTGAAGCCGTTTAGTGCCACATCGCTATGCTATTGTTTTTCAGAATCAGGCCTTATCTGGCATACCAAGGACAGGGGAACAGGAATGGTCTGCCCTGGGTGCAGGTAATGAGTGGGTGTGTTTTCTGTAGAGAAATTTTTTTAATTATAAGACTAACTGAAAGTTGGTCTGTTTTTTATTATTGTCATGTGCCAGCAAGTAATAATAAAATACTTGTTCCTAAAAGAAAAATTGTTATCTAAGAGCTAAATAATTATTGCATTACTGTTGAGATTTTAGTGATATTATGTAGCTAGAATTGGCCTCTAACATACAAGGGCCCAGCTGCACACTTGAAGAGTACGTTAGAGAGGTATTTGGATTTCAGATTCATTTGAGCATATTTTCAAATGATCACTCTAGTCACTCTGTTTCACTGTTCTAAACACAAATAAACTACAAGTGGTCACGTAGAATGGCAGAACTAAAGGAACACAAGTTATTTTTCATCACTTTCACAAGCATCGTTTATTTTTGCTTTATGGCTTAAATGCAGGAATATGTAGTACCATGGGTGTTAGAGACACAAGCTGCTCCCAAAGGGAGCTTGAACTATGCTAAACCATTATGAGTTTATTGGGAATTCATGAAGTTCACTTCCGTGTAGAATACAGTATCTACTTAAAGGATGAGTGACTTAGTCAGCTTGGGCTGCTATAAAAAATACCACAGACTGAGTGACTTAAACAACAGACATTTATTTCTCACAGTTCTGGAGTCTGGGAAGTCCAAGGTGAAGGTGCTGGCCACTTTGATTCTTGGTAGGGGCTCTCTTCCTGGCTTGTAGATGGCTACCTTGTTGCCATCTGCCATCTGTGTGTATCCTCACGTGGTAGAGAGAGGAACCTCTGATGTCTCTTCCTCTTCTTATAAGAGCATTAGTCCCATCATAGTGGATTCACCTTCATGACATCATCTAAACTTAATCACCTCCCCAAAGCCCCACCTCCTAATGCCATCACATTGGAGTTAGGACTTCAACAAATAAATTCGAGGTGAGACACAAACATTCAGTCCATAAAAATAAGTAATGAAATCGTACCATTCTGAAGATAATTTAGCGGGAAGAAGTCAGAAAACGATATGCTTTGGGTTCACAGTTACTAGCTTAGTCACTGGCCACTCCACAGAAGGTTGGTCTTTGGTATCCTCTCCCTGCTAGCACTCCACCCTCCGCTGTGTTTCCTGGGTCCTCCCAGATGTATTAGATCTTCATAGGAAGCAGGATGACTGGACTGGCCTGCAGAATTCCAGGTCTCAGATCTAGACATTGACTGTGGTCTGGACCATACCATTCACTGGCTGGTGGGGCAAAGCCATGTTGAATTCAGGGGAGTCAAGCATGGAAGCAGATCATTGGCTCCTGAATCCTTATCCTTCTCTCTCTCACCCATAGTCTGCTGCTCTAGTCTTTTTGTTTGTTTGTTTTGTTTTTAAATTAACCACTGGCTGCCTATCAAATAGGCAATTGTCTCCTTATCCAAATGATTAAATCCAAATCTGTATGGATCTGTTCTTCCCATGCATGTCTCCCTTTCCAGGTGTCCCACAGTCTTCCTTTTTTTGTTGTTCTTGATGATGATGATGGCACCGTTATTCTCCCAGTCTCGGTTATCTTTGACATGTTCTCTTTTGTTTTTTATAGTTCACCAAGATCTGTAGTAAAGTTCTCTCCTTTTCCATTTACCCTGGTTTCGACCCACGTCAACATGCATCTAAGATCATGCCTCACTAACCCTGCTTTCTGCTGCCAAACGAACCTTCCCATATACCACTTTCATTGTGTCACTGCTCCCCCAAGAGTCTACAATGGTTTCCTGCTGCTAATGTATCAAAACTACCTCCCCTGAGGCCTGACAAGGCTGGAGCCAACAATAAAGAGATAAAATTTTTTCAGCTAAACATTCCAACTTTCAATTAAAGATGCTTTTCCCTAAATCTAAATCCAAGCCTGATTCTTCAGGAGATAACATGTGAGTGGGACAAAGGAGACACCATTTTTCCTCCATACATGAGAAGGATGTGCTGACTGATGCAGGGATTCAGTAAATATTTCTTGAATAGAGAAAAGAACTTTATGGATAGTATGTAAAACTATAACTCTCTCAAATAGGATACTTTGTCCATAGTCATTCATTGGTATTGTTTTATTTATCTGTAGCTGCATTAATAAGCTATCGTAAACTTGGTGGCTTAAAACAACCATTTTATTATTTTTCATATTTCTGTAGGTTGACTGGGCTCAGCAGGGCAGTTCTTCTCCTGGTATCTCTTGAGTTCTCTTTTGCAGTTGTAGTTAAATGGAGGCTTGGCTGGGATGCTAGGACAGCTGGGCCTCTTTCCCTCTTTAAGTGGCCTCCTCTTCCCCTCCATTTGGCCTCTCAATGTGGTCTTTCCAGAAGGAGAGCCAGATTTCTTATGTGGAGGCTCAAGGTTTCCAGAAATAAAAATATGGAAGCTGCCAGGCCTATAAAGCTTAGGCCATAGCTGGTATAGTGTCAGTTCTGCCATATCCTGTTATTTAAATCAAGTCTCAGGGAATCCCAGCTTCAGTGAGAGAAGGGTCTACACATGGTGTGAATACAGGAGGTGTGGTTCATTGAGAACCATATTTGGAGGCTAGCTACCATCCTCTGGCTCTGAATGATTCATGGACTTGCTACACGAAAAATACACTCACCCTTGCAAATCTCATCCCAATATAGCGTCAGTTTAAAGTCCAGGATATTATCCACTAAATCAGGCTAGGCTCCTTGAGGGCAGGCCCTCATATGCACTTCCTCGGGTGCAGAGGCCAGTGAAGACACCCCCACCCCCATCACCCAATATGTGATGGTGAAAGAGACAGAAAAACCGCAGTGGACTCCCCTGTTCAAAAAGAGGGGAAAAGGGAGACGTGAGCAATTGCTGATTTATAGCGATTCTGAAATCCAGCCTGGCACACATCCCAGTTTCTCTGACTCGATGCAGAGGATAGTCCTTGATTAAGGCACAATATTGCCTTTTAGGAATGGTTTTCCTCAGCTCTTGGTTTCATCCTCTGGGCTCTGGCTCTGAGTCATTCTTCCTTTTTCATGAAAATGGCCCATGTTTGTAGCTGTATAACTCTAAGACTCTTCCCTACCTCTTTGGAAGTTAAGGGCCCAGAGTGAGGGCATACTGGGGTGGCTAATCTACGAAAAATGCCCCAGTGAATCACACCTCCCGTTCGTATCCTTCTGTGCTTCCCTTACTCATTGAATCTGGGCTGGCCCTGTGACCTGCTTTAATAAATGGGCAATGGCAGAAAGGACACTGTACCAGCTCTGGGCTAAAGTCTTAAGAAGCCCTGGCAAGTTTCTGATTTTGTACTTTGGGGATCCCCAAGCCACCACCATGTAAGAAGTCTGACTCCCCTGCTGCAAAGACCACATGTAGAGTCTACATAGAGAAGAAGAGACTTGAGACTATACAGAGAGGTAGAGAGGCCACATCATCCCAGCATCCCAGTTGAGCCTCCAGGTAAACCCATGCCAAGCTGTCATCTGACTGCAAGCAAACCAGAGAATCCAAGTGAAACCACCAGAAGAACTTCCCACTAAGCCTAGTCAAATTTTGGAACTGTGAATGATAAAGTCACTGTCATTTTAAGCCATTAAATTGGGGTGGTTTGTTATGCAGCAGTAGATAACCAAAACACACGCATCCATTCACTGAAAATTATTTAACTATCCATCTGTGCCTGATACTGCATTAGGTGAAGTGGACGCAAGACTAAATAAATTGTTTCTGAACTCTACCTCATTTATATGTCTGTTAGTGAAGAAAAAAAGTTTAAGAGGAAATATTTCAATTTTTTTATTTTAAAGGTGAAAGATTTCTATTTAAAATATACTTGCAGTTAGTTCTTTTGTAATAAAGAATAATCACTCTGAGATTTTTGAAATTTTTAATTTTTTCATTGTTAAAGGTGAACGATACCAGAGATCTTAATAATAGAATTTGATTCAGCAATATTTTCTGAGCCCTTACTACATGCTTCCTCTGTATATTTTATAAATGCACATTGATTCAGGTGCTGTTTTCCACCTGACATTTACTAGCTTGCATGGGGCTTATTGCCCAGAGTTACTTGGGAGGATCCTCTTTTTGTGTTTTAGCATATATTCTTGTTATTATTATGCATCCCCTGGCTGTTTTCTTAGTGCTTCAGCAAGAATTACATTCAGTTGTTCAGTTTCTAAATGACCTAATTAGCAGCATTTTTTCCGTTTTTTCTTTAGAATTCTCTGTCTACAGTTGGACTCCCTCCCCATTACTCTTTTCCTCCCTGAGTTTTACTCAACATTCTGCTAATGAGTTCACGTTCCACTCTTGTCACTCCATGGATTGCTGCCCAGGCATTTGGAGGCTTCCTTGCCTTAATTATTGGGGGAAAACAATCTCTTCTTGTTCCTTCCTTGCTAGACTCTGCTGGCTCTGAGTTTCTAGCTCTTACCTCTCATGTGTCTTTGTTTTTCACAGAAGTAGAGACCATAAAGCAGAGAGAAGCCCCAGAGATCATATAATTTTATGGATGTTCAAACTTTGGCCAGAGAGCCAAGTGACTTATTCAAAAAACTACAGCCAGTTAGTGGCAGAGCCAGGGCCAGAACCCATATCTCCAAACCAAGAAGTTCTGGCTTCACTAAAGTAAGGAATGCACTATCAGACCACATCGAACTAATCGGACCAGTCAAACAGACTAACTGATGCTTGATCAGCCAGTTCTATTTACAGTTAATTAATGGGTTTTAGTTACATCTCGATTCTCAATCTTGGGCTACAACTGAGGGAAAATAAGAGGAAAAAAAGAGAAGTAGAGTGGGCTCATAAGCTGTAAGGTGTACAGCAGCAGTTCACAATATTTATTACTGTTTGGGGTTTTGATGAACGCTCTTGAGCCTCTCATTAATTTATTTAATACATATTTATCGAGTATCTACTATACACATATCTGTATGCATGTGTGTGCACATACACACATACATAATTCCCTTAGATCCTCTTTTAAGGGACACCATGTAAAGTAGTGTCAATATCCTCATAAATATCTTTACAATACATAAAAGTTTCACGCCCATAGCAATGTACCACAGCTTTGTTGCCTTTTGGGAAAATGGACACTGTGATTCCTTATAGATAGCTTATCTTCGTAATTATTCCCATGTCCCCAATTCTTAGACTCATCCTTATGTTTCTTTTTTAAATTAATTAATTAATTTATTTTTGGCTACTTTGGGTCTCCGTTCCTGTGAGCGGGCTTTCTCTAGTTGCGGCGAGCAGGGGCTACTCTTCGTTGCGGTGCACGGGCTTCTCATTTTGGTGGCTTCTCTTGTTGCGGAGCACAGGCTCTAGGCGCACGGGCTTCAGTAGTTGTGGCTCACAGGCTCTAGAGTGCAGGCTCAGTAGTTGTGGCTTATGGGCTTAGCTGCTCTGCAGCTTGTGGGATCTTCCCAGGCCAGGGATCGAACCCGTGTCCCCTGCATTGGCAGGCGGATTCTTTACCGCTGCACCATCAGGGAAGTCCTGATCCTTATATTTCATGTTAGGGGACCTCAAACTCAAAAGCCTTCAAGGGTCATGCAGTTAAAGCAAATGAGTGAAGCCGGCTTGGTGTTACACAGGTGGAGTGCTGGGGAGTGTGGCAGCGTTCAGACTACAAATCCCATTTAAATGGGGCAGCTGCACTCCATGTCAGGTGACTTTTGTCATGTGGGAATTCAAGGGCCAATATTTCTAGAACTTCTGTATTTTAAAGAGAGGCTGGAAATCTTTATTTTATGTGAAGCCTCCTGATTTTTAAAATGTTGGTGATCAGTTAAAACCATTTAAAACCTCTGTGTTGGCCAAATGAAACGTGTATATCAGATTCAAATCCTGGGCAAGTAGTTTGCCCTACCACCCTGGTGTGTGCCTTCTCCACTGGCAGAGACAAACGGCAAGATCCAAGCCTCCCAGCCACGGGACTCTCTCATTTCCTAAGAATTCTGGAAGTAAGGGCTCAGGGGCAACGTTTCTTTCTCACTGACCTCTGAGTGGTCAAACAACCCACCCACTAACTTGCCTGGTCAGTTTCTACTTAATGTCACTGAGAAAATCAAAATCCCTTTCTAGAGAAAATGAATGGCATGAATGAATGAAGTTGTTGCTTTTGCAGAGATCCAAATAAGGGAATATCTTGCTTTTATTAGTTCAAAATATATTAATTTTTCTAGAAATTAAAATGTAGTATTGGCATGCATGCCACCTAGTGAGTGTGTTTGATGCATGTTCCTACATGGGTCATGCTAACGCAAATCTATACATGGCATCTTGAATCCTATTTCTCCAAACCCAATAATAAGTGTCTAGTATTAGCTCCAACTGCTCAGGTCAAGGTCCTCACCAATCTAAACTTCAAATCTATTTGCCTGTTCTCATTACTTGTCTTATTTCATTTGCGCAGTCATCAAATATTTATAGACTGCCTTCTAGGGGTCAGATATGTTTTAAACACTAAAGATATGACAGTTAATCACATAGACATGGTCTGTTCACCCACAGAGCTTACCTTCTGTGAAGGCTAGGGAGACAACAGTCATGTAAACAAATGAATAAATAACATAGTTTCAAATAGTGATAATTGTTATGAAGAAAGTAAAATGGGGAAATGGGATAAGAGTGATTGAGGAAAGGCTTTACTGAAGAGTCATTTGGATTGAGACCTGAATGGTGAGAAGCTGACAGCAATGCGAAGATATGGGGGCAGAGGTTGCACTCAAGGGAAACATCTGGTGCAAAAGCCCGTCACAGGAATGGACTTGAAGCATTCAAAGATCAGAAAGACACCCTGTGGCTGGAACATCTAACCTGACTTCTTTCCAGCATTTGCACTGTTTACAATCCTGGTGTTGACAGCACTTGCCTAGTTCTATCTATCCGCCACATTTGCTGGTTCTCTCCAAGGTCCTGAAGAATGATTGTGCCCTTCTTTTGAGAGTTTATCCACTTTCAGAGTCTCATCTATCACCTCAATGTTGTCCTCACCTGAGGTCACATACTAACTTATGAATTCAGGTAAATTTTATATGCATGGAATTGGCAAGAAGACTTACTACATTTACAGCTTTCATCATTCTGGAAGCCAGAAACATTTGAAGTCGTCCAGAAAGATAATGTCCTGAATTAAAGCAGTGTCAGAGGTAGAATCATTGGTACCTGATAGCCTACTAGATGTGTGTATCTAGATGTAGATGTATGTTATGGGAGTGTGGGGCATACTGAGGGAGGATGACTCCAAGGTGTGAATCAGTGGGTGGACGATGGTGCCACTCACTGAGGTTCAGGAAACAGGAGGAGAAGCAGGTTTTATTTGGGTGCAGATCAGGGTGGGTAGGTGGATACAGGTAATGGAAGGTAAAGCAGAGTAGTTAAGAGAGTTAAGAAGGAATCCCCGAATCTGAAGTTAGGACTCCAGCAGGAGGTCTGTTTCTGCCATTTTAGACTGGAGCTTGAAATAAATGTTGCCAAGCAAATATGATTACAATGGGAATACAGTTCTTCTTCTTCTTCTTTTTTTTAAAAATATTTATTTATTTGGCTGTGCCGGATCTTAGTTGTAGCATGAGGGATTTTGTTGCCACATGTGGGATCTTCGTTGTGGTATGCAGCCTCTTTTAGTTGCAGCATGTGGGCTGTTAGTTGCGGCATATGGAATCTAGTTCCCTGACCAGGGATTGAACCCAGAGGAATGCGGAGTCTTAACCACTGGACCACCACGGAAGTCCTGGGAATACAGTTCTATAATACTATCGAACGCTATTATTTTTCTGTATTCAGATAAAATAATTTTACGGGTTGATCTAGAAATTCACTCACTAATAATGGAATTGCTTCCATTAAATCAGAATGCTACAAGCCACGTAAGTTAAAAGTTGAGGCAATTCCCTGGGAAATTCAGGCCAGAGTTGTTTGATGTAATTTCAGTGTCCTTCTGTTCAACTAAGTATATTTTATTAATATAATCATAAACATAATCATTGGTTTTAGAGAACTGGAGCACAGTGGCAGACATGGCCATCATTGTATCCTGGCTACCGTTCACTAAACATTAAACAAAACTTACTGAGCACTTACAATGTGCCAGACATTATGCTGGGTGCTGGGGATGCACAGGTGAATAAGACATAGCCCTTGCACCCAGATTATCAACAAACCATACCTAGGCTGACCTTTCTTCTTCAAACTAGTGACTCCTTTTCGTAACTGATGGATCCTGTCTTTTAAAATGGTCTGTTATGTATCAAGGTCATGTGGGGTCAAATTGTGTTTACTCTTTCATTCCTAAAGCTAAGTGCAAATTCCCATCTCACCGCAGAGCCCTATGATGCCAAGAGACTCACTGTAGGTCACTTGGAAGAGGAAAGAAGTCTAGTAATGGTCAAGATCTGTAGCATTTATTATTTTAAGAGTTTGCTCCACTTGGAAATAGTTTCTTTGGTTATTACTTATGAATCCTCTCACCTGGTCCTCTGATAAAGCAGCTCAGAGGGTCTACATTCTGGCATTTTGATGGAATGGGTTTATTTTCTTCACCCTGGACACCAGGTGCTACTGGCTAAAAAGAGCAGAGGACTGAATTCAGAGGACTGAATCTCTTCCCTTAAGGGTCCTGGCCACTCTACAGCAAATTTGGCCAGTGAGCTACCCAGGCTCTGTTACTTCCCTCCTAATGGGCTTCCCTCCTTAATGTGTGTGTGTGTATGTGTGTGTGTGAGTGTGGGTGTGTGTGTATGAGAGAGAGAGAGGGTGAGGGAATGTGCTTTAATGTCCCTATTCTCAAATGGAGATGTTGTTCTCTGCCTTAGTTGTCTGACAGCATGGGTCTGAAAGTAAAATAAGATACAACAGGACAAAAATATGACTATGCCTAGGAAAAATGGTTGCGAAGTTTAAAAATATTACTAACTAATCTGTGGTATTAAATCCATATTACTCTACATTCTTGTGAGAGATGGGATAATCTAGTGGTTAGCACCAGTTCTTTAATTTGGCTTTTGCTGGTGTGATCTTGGGTAAGTTACTTAATCTCTCTGAGCCATAATTTCTTTTCATTTCTTTCTTTTAATTTTTATTTTTTAACATCTTTATTAGAATATAATTGCTTTACAATGGTGTGTTAGCTTCTGCTTTAAAACAAAGTGAATCAGTTATACATATACATATGTCCCCATATCTCTTCCCTCTTGCGTCTCCCTCCCTCCCACACTCCCTATCCCACCCCTCTAGGTGGTCACAAAGCACCGAGCTGATCTCCCTGTGCTATGTGGCTGCTTCCCACTAGCTATCTATTTTACATTTGGTAGTGTATATATGTCCATGCCACTCTCTCACTTTGTCACAGCTTACCCTTCCCCCTCCCCGTATCCTCAAGTCCATTCCCTAGTAGGTCTGTGTCTTTATTCCTGGCTTGCCCCTAGGTTCTTCATGACCATTTTTTTTCTTTTTAGATTCCATATATATATGTTAGCATAAGGTATTTGTTTTTCTCTTTCTGACTTACTTCACTCTGTATGACAGACTGTAGGTCCATCCACCTCACTACAAATAAGTCAATTTCGTTTCTTTTTATGGCTGAGTAATATTCCATTGTATATATGTGCCACATCTTCTTTATCCATTCATCTGTCGTTGGACACTTAGGTTGCTTCCATGTCCTGGCTATTGTAAACAGAGCCCCAGTGAACATTTTGGTACATGACTCTTTTTGAATTGTGGTTTTCTCAGGGTATATGCCCAGTAGTGGGATTGCTGGGTCGTATGGTAGTTCTATTTTTAGATTTTTAAGGAACCTCCATACTGTTCTCCATAGTGACTGTATCCATTTACATTCCCACCAGCAGTGCAAGAGGGTTCCCTTTTCTCCACACCCTCTCCAGCATTTATTGTTTCTAGATTTTTTGATGATGACCATTCTGACTGGTGTGAGATGATATCTCATTGTAGTTTTGATTTGCATTTCCCTAATGATTAATGGTGTTGAGCATTCTTTCATGTGTTTGTTGGCAATCTGTATATCTTCTTTGGAGAAATGTCTATTTAGGTCTTCTGCCCATTTTTGGATTGGGTTGTTTGTTTTTTTGTTATTGAGCTGCATGAGCTGCTTGTAAATTTTGGAGATTAATCCTTTGTCAGTTGTTTCATTTGCAAATATTTTCTCCCGTTTTGAGGGTTGTCTTTTTGTCTTGCTTATGGTTTCCTTCGCCGTGCAAAAGCTTTGAAGTTTCATTAGGTCCCATTTGTTTATTTTTGTTTTTATTTCCATTCCTCTAGGAGGTGGGTTAAAAAGGATCTTGCTGTGATTTATGTCACGGAGTGTTCTGCCTATGTTTTCCTCTAAGAGTCTGATAGTGTCTGGCTTTACATTTAGGTCTTTAATCCATTTTGAGTTTACCATAATTTCTTTACCTGGGAAAAGATAATAACTTTATCTGCTTCGTATATTGCTGTGAGGGTTGAATAACTTCCTATAGGTAAAGTGCTTACTCTGGTGTCTGGCAAATGGAAAATGTTAACTTAATCAAGTATTTGCTTTCCTTATCCCTGCCTCACCCAAGAGGACCTTACAGCTCTTTCCAAGTGTATTTGTACAGAAATGACCACCTACATCCTCCCCTAACCCACTGAAAAGTAAAAACAGTTGCAAAATGGAGAGACCTCATGTGTCCAAGACAGAAAGCTGTCGAAGGACCAAGATTTTCATTCTGATGCTTTGACCAGTTGGCTGGATGACCTTGGACATACTCTTTGTTTACAGTTATATTAGCATTTCTGCAACATGTGGATAAAGAAGCTGAGGACCTGACTCTCTCCCCCCAAGGTAATAGAAATACTCATGTCTCCCAACTCTAAAATCAACCAACCAATCAATATCCAACCAAACATTTCAAGAAAAGATTTTCTCTTTTTGGTGATAGTCAAGCTTCTTAAAAGGTTGTCTGCATTAATTTTCTCCACTTTTCACCTGCATTCGCTTCTTAACAAGGCATGGCAATCTATCCTTGGCCTCTATCACTCTATTACACCAGCTCTGGTTAAAATTACCTTTTTTATTAACAAAAACCAATGGCTATCTTTAAAACTTCATCTTCCTTAACTTTTGGCCACAAAGAGAAGAAGGCAAATGACCTTCATGTGTGGGACATACATTTTTGAGTCCAGGCATACCAAGTCTCAATGCTGAAATAAAAATTGCCATTTAAAGGGATTTTGTTCTGCTGAAAACATCCCATATTCAGAATCAAAATGTGAATTATTCAAGTAATCAAGGAAACTAGGTCTACTAAAATACCTTACTGTGACATCAGACACCCAAATTGAAATCTGATGACAGGAAAATGATTAGAGCACAAAGCAATCTGTTGCCTTGTTCTGATATGAAATGATGATGGTAAAGTAGGTATCTGCTGCTATTTGTACCTGATGGGTCCTAATACATTTCAGACCATTGTCTAGTCATCCTCCCCCTGTCCAATCACAAAGTGTTTGTCTGGTGTCACATACCATTAAGACCTTCTTTGTTAAGGAGCCTCTATCCAAACAAAATGTTAAAGGCAATCATTTGCATTACAACAGACATTTTCAAGGTTTAATTTCAGGCACACAGGCAGGTGGGCGCAGGCAATATTTTTGGTCAGAGGAACATTTTCCAAGCCCCCTGCAGCCTCCTTTTTCAACCTCCCCCTAGAGTTGACTGCATTTTAATGGGACATTTGGTGAAGCTGCTACCCTGAGCTGAGTCAGATCATTTCAGAGAAAGTTTATCATTCTCAGAGGCTGTCAAGATGATTAAATAGGGCTGTTGTGCAATAGGTCCCAAACCACAGCAGCAATGGAGTGGAGTAAAGACTGGACTGGGAATCAGGGAAACTGGTCTAGTTCTTTGATTCTTTGACTGCATGGTTCCTACAGAGTTCCTCGACTCTGGGCAAGTCCCTTCCACTCTCTTAGCAAGTCCCTCACTCCCTTCCACTCTCTACGCCAGCCCCTCCTTTGTCACCTGCAAAAGGAGGGGCTGACCTAGATAATTTCTAAGATCATGTCCAGTTCACTGATTCTAAAGTCAGTTTTAAAAATTTCTTCTCTCTCAACTGTGCAGTTCTCCTAATTTCTTTGACCTGCTTTTACCTTGCCTGATTTTACCACTACTTTCCAAAGTGATTACTTCTTATCTCTCTGCTTCTTCACTTACTTTCTGTCTAGTTCACTCAGAGATAACCACAGGAAATATGTATCTCACAACCAAATCATTTTCTCCTTTGGAGATAGTGTATCTCTATGCTATGTTCACAGTGGAGCAATTACGTGGTAAATTTGGGATGTGTCCAGCATATTCACTCTTGTAAAGCAAGGGCTTTTCAGCCTGAACTTTTGGTTCTTTCCTAAGATTGTTCATTGATACTTGTATGAAATGCCAGTTGGGTGACAATGTTTGAAACCAGATAACTCTGCTAGATAATTGGGCCCTGTATGAAGCAGACTATAGTCATCTCATGCTTCTGCTCTGATAATTACTCTCTCTAAATTCTAACAAACTCTTTCAAACTCTAACATTGATGAAACATTTTACTTTTTTTTTTTTCTTGCTCCAGTTCCTCAAACTCAAGGTGACAGAAAGCCAGAGCCTGGAAGCAATGGTGACTCATCATTTAAACATGTCAATAACAACCATACCCTCTTTCTTGGGGCTCAGAGTTTTTTTTTTTAAAAAAAGACTCACAACTAGAAATACTGTGAAACTTCAGAACATTAAGGATAAAAAGAATATCCTAAAAGTGTCCCAGTAGTGTTAACTTATAAAATATAGGACAACTAGTTAAATTTGAAGTTCAAATAAACTATAAATATTTTTTTAGGATAAGTATGTTCCAAATATTTCCTTGTTTATCTGAAACGCAAATTTAGTTGGCTATTCTGTATTTTTACTTGCTAGGAGTGGCAATCTTATTTCCTAAAATAAAACCAGATCACCCAAATATCCCTTCAATAGCAGTGGATGGTAAAAGGCAATTGAATGATGTTTTCAAAATTCATAGATTTAAAGATTTTCAACCTAGAATCCCATACCTACCCAACTCATAAATGAAGTATAAGGGAGAAATGAAAACATTTTAAGACATTCTAGGGCCTAGAAAAAAATTTCTCAGAAAGTTATCCAGTATGTATCCCGATAAAATTGGCAAGTAAACCAAAGAGGAAGACATGGAGTACATAAAAGTGTGACTCATGTTCAGAAAGGCAGTGAAAGGAGCTCCTAAGATGGCAGGTATGCAGCAAAAGTAAGGTAACTGGTGAGATTCTTTGACTGCAGGTAATGGAAAATCCAACTCAAATTGGCTTAAACAAAAACCTAAGATAGGGAGGACTCCCAGGTTGATATCATGGTTCAAAGATCCAGGCTTTTACCATCTTTCTGCCCTGTCATCCCTGGTATTACATTCATCCTAAAGCTGCTTTTCCTCCTGATCATATATGGCTGCCAGAAGCAACCCAAGCAAATGCTTCTATGTTCATATCTAGCAGGAGAGGGACTGGCTTTTCTTTTCTGACAAGTTTCTCCTCACATCTCATTGGCCCAAAACTGGCCTATGGGGGCTGCCCATTGCCAGAAGAGACTCTGGCAAGGGAGATGGAGTAGTTTTGATTCCTTCATTCAGTGCCTATTGTGTGACAGGCACTGTTTTCATCACTGGGGATAAAGGAGAAAATAAAAGACAAAGCTGCCTGCCTTCATGGAGCTTCCATTCAGGTGAAGAGATGATAAGCAACTATGCTGTAAGTTGATATGTGCTGGTGTGATCAATAAAGCAGAGGAGGGAACAGGAAATGCTGTAGGATGATGGAATTTTAGGGAAGGTGTCTGGGAACATCCTCACTGAGAATGTGACTGTCTCCTCAGTCTAATTGTCGGCAATGGGATGGATTTGGGGAATCAGCCACACTGTCCATGTCACCTGGAGAACATACAACTGAGGTTGAAGCAGGAGGACAGAGAGCCCTGGGAAAGAGTTCTCCCGGGACAAAAGGAGACTTTGTAGAGTACCTGATGTAATGGAAAATTTTAAAATAGTATGAGAATCAGAAGAAACAATAACAAGTATAAGAAGAAAAGTAAACTCACAGAATACTACTTTACTCCTCCATGAATAATGCTTACACAGCCATAATAATGTAAATGCTGTTATTAGTTTTCAAATTTTAAAATGAACTGACAGCTGATTCACTTTGTTATACAGCAGAAACTAACACACCATTGTAAAGCAATTATACCCCAATAAAGATGTTAAAATTTT
This sequence comes from Monodon monoceros, assembly GCF_005190385.1. Lineage (NCBI taxonomy): Eukaryota > Metazoa > Chordata > Mammalia > Artiodactyla > Monodontidae > Monodon > Monodon monoceros. The sequence continues at coordinate 60,805,453 of NW_021703774.1, read as the reverse complement.
TTTTTTAAATGAACTGATAGAGAAAGCATGGAAGATTTAAATTACAGAACCAAATGTAAAAGTTATCACCTGGAATGCTCTGAGATTGGAATGGCGAAAAAGGGAGATAGCAGAGCTAAAGATAAGGCTAGGAGCACCAGTGTTCTCATTGTACCCACGGGGATGTTAAGAAACAGACTGTATTTGGTGTAATAAGAAATGATGGTGTATGTTTATTACCTAAAATTTCAAAGGTAAGCAAACAGTAGAGAAACAAATATGTGTTATAATTACATTGGGAAGTTGGGGAAGGCACTTGGGAGGTGACATAAGTGAGCTAAATCTTATAGCAGCAAGCTGAATGTCTAAAATGGACAAATTCAGACATAGCATATAGATTCACATATGGTATAGTACCACAGAAGAACTACAGTATTAGGGCGTAACTACAGAATAAACAAATTAGAGAGTTAGTGGGTTGACTTTGGGGGGTTAAGACTGAGGGTGGGGGTGAAGAACAGGGTATTGTTTTCACTGTTAGTCCTTTGGGAAAATTTGACTTTTGAACTATGTCTGCAGATTACATTGATTTTTAAAATATCTGGTCTTCACTTTAGAAAAATTTCTTTCTGTACTCCTAAAAGTGAAACATTCTCATCATGGAAAATTTAGAAAGTATAGAAAAATTTTCCAGGATTTAGAGGCAACTCTTAGAATATTGGACTGTAGTCTTTTAAAATTAATTATATTCATACACATTTGCGATTATGTGGAGTAAGGATACAACTTGATGAATTCAAATTTGTAAATCTAAACTGATTAGCTTAGATTCCATAGATAATTTGTAACATATAAAATCTCCCTTAGGATTGAAAACAAAACCAAAACAAACATGATATTAAAGTCTTTATATGAAGAGAACTTTGACATTAAACAGTAACAGTAAAATTAGCCTGTTCACCAAGGAGACTAGACCCCAGCAAACTAAGGTCAAGTTCACTCTGATGTTAATCAGACAGAGTGCTATGAATTGCCAGGCAAAATTAAATGACAGATTTGTTTCAAAACTTAAGACAGGGCTTCCCTGGTGGCGCAGTGGTTGAGAGTCCACCTGCCGATGCAGGGGACACGGGTTCATGCCCCGGTCCGGGAAGATCCCACGTGCCGCGGAGCGGCTGGGCCCGTGAGCCATGGCCACTGAGCCTGCGCGTCCGGAGCCTGTGCTCCGCAATGGGAGAGGCCACAGCAGTGAGAGGCCCGCGTACCACACACACACACAAAAAAACTGAAGACAACCACATAGACACCTTATATAATTAAGGCATGGTATTCAGATCCCGCCTTCCTCACTGGCCTTGCCTCCCATTCCTCCCCAACCTTTGCTCAATGCCGAAGCCACTTGGATCTAGTTCTACATCACAGAACGTACCAGGCTTCTCTTCCCACCTTTGTGCTTGGGCCGTGCTGTTCCCTTTACTTGGAATGCTCTTTGCAAGCTATTCAGTCTGGAAAAATGTTACAAATCCATTAGGTCTCAGCGCAGATCCTCTCTCTCCTGTGATACTTAACTAACTCCTTCATGGATATAGTACTTCTTCTTCCCTCGTGCTATCACTGAACTTTATCCATGCCATGACTAGTGCATTCATAGAGTATGAGTTGCCAAGCTAAGAGTATGTGTTGTGGGGTCAGACTGCCTGAGCTCGGCTCTCAACTCTACCTCTCACTGGCCATGTGAGTTTGGGCAATTTACTTAACCACCTGGAGCCTCAGTTTACTCATCTGTAAAATGGCATTAATAATAACACCTACCTCATTGGCTGTGGGAAAGATTAAAAGAAATAATACAAAGAAGGCACTTGGCACAGTGCCTGGACTATGGTAAGTGCTCCAAAACGTCTGGTATTATTTGTTGCTACTGCTGCTAATGGAATGGTTGACTTTCATGTCTAGCCTAGTCTAGTTCAGGGACTATAATTTTTTATCTTTACATCCTCTGCACCGCTGTAGAACTTGGCATTGTGTCCTTGAAAGTTTATAGACTGAATGAATGGATAAGTGAATGCTTTAGAGAGTAAATTCAGCTGCATTTTTGTAATTATCATTTTTAGAGGTAGTATAATAGTTCCAAGAATGGGCCTCAGAGTCATGCAAAGAGGTAACCAGCATTAATTCAAAGAACCAATATTTTTCTTATTAAAACGAAAAACCACTTCCTGAATACAGTTACTATATTATGAGCCATGAGAAAGATTCATCTGAAAGACATGAGGTCTCTCAGCAGTGCAGGACCTTGTCTCTTTCTTGTAAGATTTCACAAAACCCTAGAGTTGCTAGTACTTCTGATCTACAGAGACTGAGGACTAATGGGATACTGCATTTCCTGAAGAATTCCTAACCACAGTACAAATGGGATCATCAGTAAAGCACTTTTTTTATTATCTTGTGAATTCATGTTTTCTGTTTGATTGCTTTTCTCCCCTCTTTATAGAATTATTGTTCCATTCAAGCCCAAGTACAGTATATTTAATGCCTTTGCAGTTGTGTAGGGCTGACTTGTGTCCTCAGGGACTGTAGGTACTAAGGGTGATTCAGTTCTAGGCCTTACCCCAAAACCAACGCTCCATAAGCTCCACCATCAGAATGAGGAGAAGTCTTACTCTGCCTGCAAGAGAATGGGATTCTGTTGGCATTTTTCAAGCCTGAGTCCAAGCCAGAAAGTCAGCAGTTACTTGGGAGAATAATATTTGTCCTGCTTATCTGCAAAGGCTGCTGGAAGACTCTAGTGAGCCATTTTATAAAGTACAAAGAGATCTACAAATACAAGCATTTTTATTATTATTAAAAACACATCTCATCTTCCACTGGAATGTCTAGATAAAGGAATGTTGCTGTGATAAAGAGCTGGAGCTGAAGGGGGAGAAACACTAAAAAACCTATTTACCAAATATGGCACAAGTACCACAGATTTACTTGATTAATTAATGATAGGGTCCCTACTTTTAAGTCTTTCAGTTATATTGGCATCAACGATCTTCGCCTATCAGGATTGGCTTATTTCTGCCGATGAATCACTGAGACCTAACTGATGTGTGATTAATATGGGGTCTGTTAATTATATGGCTGAGTTTTATGCATGAAGCTGTATCCTTGATTTTTCTCTCTTAATTTCCTCCTGTTTAACTGTTGGTCGTAAAACAGTTTCAAATATATCTGCTGAGCACGAACACAAGTTTTGCAACCTGAAAGGTGCCTGAGTCAGTTTGGGCATTTCATGTACTAAAATAGACTGGGGGGAACTCTTAGGCTGAAGAATGGATTGCTGCTTGGCTTCCACTCCCAACCTGCTGGCTCCTTTTCTGCAGCTGCTCACTGGCACTGAACCTCATCTGTTATCATTAAGCACATGCATAGCATCAATAGTGGCAAAAGGCTTAATCACTTTCCTTCTGCCAGCCCATCCGATGGCCCTATTCAACCTCCTTCTAGACAGATGGAGATGATCACATCTGCCAGTCTAGTCTTTCCAGTATCCGTTTACCCTTTTTGTTAGTAGCACCTGATTTTCTTTTGGGAACCTACCCTTCCTCCCACTCCTTCTCTGCTTATATTCTCCATGGTTCAGGTAGAGCTGATCTCACTTCCTTTGCTCCAGGGATGGCCTCACACACCCAAGTCCAGCGATTAGTTTAGGGATGGGCATGTGACACAAGCTGAGCCAATGAGAGGCAACCCTGGGACTTTAGCAGAAACTATTGGGAAAGAACAGCTCCCTTTTCCTCTTGAATTTTTAGATTGGTAAAACTTTAAGCTTAGAGTTTCTGGTCTCTTTGCCACTAACCAAGGAGAGTTCAGCCAAGAATGCAGCCAACAAAGAGCAAAGGAGAGGCAAGAGATGGAGAGAGACAAACTCCTGCTGGCCTTGTTTGAATATGTGGATTTAGTCATGCCTGAAGACAAGCCTGGACCTATGTTTTTCCATCATTTGAACCAGTTTGAATAGATTTTTGTCACTTATAACCTAGAGTCTTGACCTGAATGATGATGCTGATCACAACACCTTTCTGCCTCAGCATGTCATTTATGCACAGATCCTTAAGACAAATGAGAATGAGGCAGAAAGAAGTCAGTCTTCAGGAAATAAAATTCAGAATTTTAGAAATACATATACATTAAAAAAATATATTATCCCCCCTAGAAAAAATGTGCTTGGGTCCACTGTACAAATATTTCCCTTATGTTGTTGGAGAGGTCTGATTAAAATAATTCTGTGATATCTTGCTGGTAGGAGAATGCACTTATTCACTGGGGGAGACCCTGGAGTTCATTCATTCATTCAATGATGGGTGTCTGCTTGTGCTAGGTGATAAAGATGTGTCAGGTGAACAAGGTCTCTATTTACCTAACAGAGATTATGATCTAATAGATTTTAGTCAATCAAGAATATAGGGGATGCATAGAGATAAAGAAAATCAGCAGATTTTGACAATATCCTTTATTGGTGTGTAGTACCACCTGGGGATAGATGGTATGACTTTGAAGGTGTGTTAATGATATCATTAGTTACAGAAACCTTCCTGCTTTGATATTCATTTTATTCTATGATAACCGTCAGGTCTTTTAGTTTTCATTCTCAAAAAAGGAAAAGTTTTCTTAAAAAGGAAATTGAGGCAGCTCAACAATAAGAAGGTTGTAAGGACTGAAAAATACCACCTGTTAATCCCACTACTCTAAAACAATTGGCTTTCTTTGGGGCTGCTAAGATTGTTGTAGCTTTAGGACACCTTTACTCCAGTGAGCTGTAAACGCTTTACGTGGTTGAATGCATTTTATTTTCCCCAGGTCTGTTGATTGTATCAGAGGCCAGAGTTATATTCCCCAATTCACAGAGGGAATAACCAATGCAGAGAAGGCTAGAGGACTTGTCTGAGTTATGACAGTTGGATGCTGAGACAGCATTCTGGTCCTTGTGAGAAGCTGGTGTCCCCCAGAGTTCCCAACCTACACTGGGCTGGTGTGCCTACCCATGTGCACCTTCCCTTGCATCCCCACTGCTCCAGCCATGGTTGAGGTCCGAGTCAGTGTAATGTGGGGATTTGCAATTTCCTCCCAGTGGTTTTCCCCACTGCCACTTCCACTAATCTGTTCTACTGTGTGTTGCTGCCAGAGGAATCTTGCTAATACACAGCAACAAGTAGGTTACTCCCCTGACGGGAAACTTTTATTGGTTCTTTTTTGCCTGCAAAGCAAAGTCCAAATTCTTTAACTAGGTGGGAAAGGCCCTGCACAATATAACCTCCGTCTACCATCTCATGTCTTTCTTTCGATGACTCTGTCTCTACTTCTAGGCTCATTGCTCTGGCCCAATTCACCATTCCCCAAACATGCCCTCTACTTTTCCATGCCTTTATTACCACTGTTCTTCATCCTGGAATGTTTACACCTCTGTGTCCCCTCCTCCCTCTGCATTTTCACTTATTGAATTCCTACCTGTCCTCCCAGACCTTGAGAAAAAGCCTCCTCTTTCATAAAGCTCTCTGAGATCTTTCCTAGGTAAAAGCAATTTCTTCACACTCTCTTCTCGTAACATTCGATTTTTCCTGCAGTTTTAAATCAAATTTAGCCTGATATTTATTTACATACCAGTCTATCTCTCCTGATGACATATAAACTCATTAAGACAGGGAACCCCTTCTGGCTCTTCCTTTGTGACTCCCATTGAATGTACTGTTTTAAAAGAGAACTAAATAAGCATTTGCTGAATGGATGATGAGTGGGTTCTTTCCCATCTTAAAAATGAGGCTAAACACCCCATGCTTTCTCTCACCACTGAGCCTTTGCAGAGGCTGTTCCTTTTCTGGGATGTGCTTCCATCCTCCTTACTTCCGCCACTGTCTAGTTCACAGCTCACAGTAAGAAATACATTTTATATTCAACCCAGTACAAACATTTCATGAAATGATACTAACCCTTGCTACCTGTGATACATTCAGATCTATTTCCTATTCTGTTTTCTTCTCTTTTCTCTTCTACTGAATTATAGTCCGGTCTATTATTTCACTTCAAAAGACATTAGTTGTGGGCTTCCCTGGTGGTGCAGTGGTTGGGAGTCTGCCTGCCGATGCAGGGGACACGGGTTCGTGCCCCCTTCCAGGAAGATCCCACATGCCGCGGAGCGGCTGGGCCCGTGATCCATGGCCGCTGAGCCTGCACATCCAGAGCCTGTGCTCCACAACAGGAGAGGCCACAACAGTGAGAGGCCCGCGTACCGCAAAAAAAAAAGACATTGGTTGTGACACACTAATTAATTTCCTTAGCCTACTAATAGGTTACAAGAAGCACTGGCCTAGTTGATTCCTACTTATCTTTCAGATCTCTGTTCACAAGTTGCTTCTTCAGGAAAGTCTCCTGATATCCCAGGTTAGATTGAGCCTCTGATAGAGCCCCCTCTTCTTCGTAGAACTTAACCATGCCTTCTTGTGTAATTGTTTGGCTGTCTTTTTCACCATTAGATTCCAAGCTTCACGAGGATGGGGCTTCTTTGTTTTTTTTTCAATCAACATATTCTCAGTGCCTAGCACAGTGCCTGGGACCCATCTGTGCACATTAAAGCTTTGTTGAATAAATTAACTGGGTATTTTTAAATTGGGGCTTGAGGGACTGACATGGTCACATTTGTGCTTTAAGTAGATCACCTGGGCTACACACGTTTCATTGTTCGAAGGACAAGCTAAGTTGGGGGAGGTGGAGGGCTTCGATACAGAGAGGCAGGGAGATTAGTTTGGGAGCCTGTATGGAGGGGATTTGAACTAAGGGATAATCAGTGGTGTTGAAAAACTAGGGACAGATCCTTGAGATTATTTGAAGGGAGAACTGAGAGAACATAATGATCTGCTTTGGAGGGTAAAGCCAGTTCTCGAAGATTTTTTTCTGTCATGGTCATGAAGCAAGAAGTCACCCTTCTGACTTATAACGGTCCCTCCCAGGCTGATGATTTTCCTCACCTGGGGTTCTGCATCCTGGGGGGAATGTGGTAAAGGTATCACAGCCTCTGCTGGATCTACTGCTTTCCTCGTCCTCACAGCCACATTCCTTGAGCTAATTATACTCTGGCTGTCTTTGTTTTCTCCGTTGATGTTAGTTTTAAGCCAATTAAGATGGGGAGGGATTTCAAGTAAGACTGTGTCTTTATTGATCATGTTCAAACTAAAGCCTTAGTTCTTAATTAAGAGGAGTCCATTGCTCTTGTCTACAGACAGAAAGCCTCCTGAGGTAACCTGACCCACAGGAGGGGAAAGGCAGGCTCTAGCAGCATTCAGTTTAGAGATGCAGCCATGACACTGATCCCTCAGCACCCGCCACCAGCTCTGGGCTGGAATATGTTTTTCAGCAATAGCTTTGGAGGCCAAAGCTGTGTCTATGCAGTGTGACTGAGACCTCCCTTTGTAGTAGATTTGGTATTTGTGCTTGTCGTGAGGGCACAGTGCCCAGCAGTGGTTCAGACTGTCTGTGATTGTTCTAATTTGGTTATTAAAACTGCCAAAATAATGACTAATGCAACTGACAAAAATATTTTTGGTGCACAATTACATCAGCCACTTGACCACTGGCCTCTGTTAGTGTTGGAAAATCTAAATCAAGCAAAAAATAATCAGTCCATAGGATGAGAAGATATTTATCAGTGGGCATCCCATGAGGAGTTATCTCCTTTTCCTGGGGTCATGCTATGTAGAACAGTGACACTCTGGCCATATTTCTGTCAGCGCCCTTTCCTCTCTCTGTTCATTATCTCTCTCTCCCTGAGATACACACTTCTTCCCTTCCAGGTTGAATATGTATTGAACTATTTCTTCTTAGATAAACTAGTTTGCATTTTTCTCCCAAGGTAAATCTCATTTTATTATGTGCTGTCCATATTTCTAATCGGCTAAGTTCATTTATATTATCACTTGGCCTTGCCCTATGCTTGGCCTACTTCTCAGTTCAGTGTTGCCATGACTTCAGAGTAGCCACAGAACAATCCAGGAGCATAATTCCTTCCATTATGGATAAAAGGTGGGAAGAAGAGAAAGAAAAGCCAATGAGAAGAAAAATAACCATCTGTTTACTTACCGAACGAGACCAGCTGTGGTTTTGCACAAAATTTGCAGAAAGAACCAGTCATATAGAAAGTAATAACAGCAAACACAATTTGAATGTTTTATACATATTAACTTTCTCAATCCTTACAACCACTCTCTGAAGTAGATACTATTATTATCTCTTTCAGCTGAGGAAACTGAGGCACAGAGAGTTTATGTAATGTGCCCGAGATAAGTTGTGCTAACATAACTACTGAGTGATGGAGACTGTGTCCTGTGAAGCTAACATATAAATTATACAGATCCTAAATTTCAGTATCTTTAAAATTTTCAGTTTTTAAGCTCAGGTGTCAGACACGTAGCTGACTTCAGGATCTGATTGGAAAACCCATCCAGTATCATTTCCCCCACAACTCCAATGACTCACCCACTCCTAGGGCATTCTTCCATACTTCTCTTTATGCTTTGATGATCATGTACAGCATTTGCGTGTATGTATGTGTGTGTGTGTGTGTGTGTGTACATATATACACATGTATGCATAGGAAGCAGGTATTTGAATCTTTTTATTAAAATTTTAGTTTTTTTTTTTCTCAGTGACCAACCTTTACTTCGGAAATGCTTCGTTTTGCCATCATTCTTTCTATCAAAATTTTTTCTGCACATTTAAATGACAAACTATTTGGTTAGCATATTTTAATTTTTTTTAAACATCTTTATTGGGGTATAATTGCTTTACAATGGTGTGTGTGTTTCTGCTTTATAACAAAGTGAATCAGTTATACATATACGTATGTTCCCATATCTCTTCCCTCTTGCGTCTCCCTCCCTCCCACCCTCCCTATCCCACCCCTCCAGGTGGTCACAAAGCACTGAGCCGATATCCCTGTGCCATTTTTATATTATAAAAATGTGATCACGTTATATACACAGTTATGCAATTTGTCTTTCCATAAAAATTCATGGAAATTCTTTAAAGGCAATTGTTAGGGAATGAATTCCTGCTTTGTAATGGCTGTATCATATTTCATACTATGAATGTACGATATTCACCTAAACACTCTCCTATGGATGAACAGTCACTTTATGTCTGTAGCCTTAACTGTAATTCTAATTATAATAATTATGGTGTTAGCATGAATAATGATGCAATAAACATCCTCAAATGTATATTCTTATGTACTGGGAATTGTATTTCTGAGGAAAACAATTCAATGGTTTTTACAATATTTAAGAGTTATGCAATCATCACCACAACAAAGTTTAGAACATTTTTATCATCCCACGAAGAAACTTAATACCCAATGACAATCACTTCTCATTACTCCCTAGCCCTCCATTTTTAGACAACTACTAATTTACTTGCTGCTTCTATAGATTTAACTATTCTGGACATTTTATATAAATTGAATCATACAATATGTGATTTTTGTGGCTGGCTTCTTTTGCTTAGCATAGTGTTTTCAAGATTCATCCATGTTGTAGCATATATCAGTTCTTTACTCCTTTTGGTGGCCAGATAACATTTTTGTTTATCCGTTCATCTGCTGATGGACATTAGGGCTGTTTCCACCTTTTGGCTATTATGAATAGTGCTGCTTTGAATATGGTGTACAATACAAATACCATGTGATATCCCTTATATGCGGAATCTAAAATATGACACAAATGAACTTACTATGAAACAGAAACAGATTCACAGACAAAGAGAACAGACTTGTGATTGCCAAGATTGGGTGGAGGAGGGATGCAGTGGGAGTTTGGGATAGCAGATGCAAAGTGTTATATACAGAATGGATAAACCAAAAGGTCCTACTGTATAGCACAGGGAATCACTGAACTGAATCACTTTGCTGTACAGCAGAAATTAACACAATATTGTAAATCAACTATACTTCAATAAAATAAATTTTTAAAAAAGAAAAAACATATGGTGTACATGTATTTGTTTGAGTCCCTGTTTTTAATTCTGTTTCTCTAGAGAAAAACCTGACTAATATATACCACCTACATACTATATTAGTCAGGAAGTTATTTCTAATTTCTAAAAGTTAAGATTTTCTTTTGATTACTTTATCATTATTCATTTCTTTTTATTGGCTGAAAAATTATAGACTGTTAAATCCTGTTAATTTAATCCTTAAATTTTTTCAAATAATACATTCTTTGTGGACAAATGCATGATTGATTTTATAAATATTCCAGGGACATAAGAAAAAAATGAGTGGTTTTTGTTTATTGGATTTGAGCTCTAAATATATCTATAATTTTATTTTTCATTTCCTCAATCTCCTTGTTTGTTTTTGTCTACTGGATCTGTCTAAATATGAAAGAGGTATAATGAAGTCTCTCACTATATTTGAAATTTTATTAAATTCTCCTTACATCTCTAATAGTATTTTCCTTAAGTGTTTAGCTGCTGTAATTGCTTTAAGCACACAGATTTATGACTCATTTTTTCTTCCTAAATTATATTGTATGCCTTGTCTCAACACGTAATATTCCTTTGTTCCTGTTTAATACTTTTAAATTTAAATTCTACCTTGTTTGATGTTAGCTCCTACCTTTAAAAATTAGTTGTTTGGTGCTCATTCCTTTAATTAATTAATTTGTATCTTCACTTTGTTTTAAACATATTTATGGTAAACAGTATATGACTACTGTTATCCACTTCCCACCCCAGCATTGAACATTCTCTGCTTTTTAATGAGAATTCAGTAATTTCACATTTATTGGAATGACTGATAGATTTGACTTTATTTCATTCATATTTATGTTTTTAAAAAATTTATTTTATATGAGGGAGAAGAGACAAAGCCTCACTCCAGTATTCCAAAAAAAAAAAACCCCAAAATGTAGATACTCCCACTCCAGTAGGTGGAGCTTAATTCTCCCCCCTCCACCCCGGCCCCCGCCCTTGAAGGTTGGAGAGTTCTTGACTGGCTTCCGAAAAATCGAGTAGGGAAAGAGTAATGATCATTTTACAGCAGAGAAACCTGGTAAATACTCCCTTCACCAGTGATGTTATGTGGGTGTCATCTGTCACTTGATATGATGTGACAGAAAGGATAATTCACTTTTGTGGTGTTCTTTCCAAAAACCTGTAACCCCAGTGTAACCATGAGAAAACATCAAATCCATTTTGGGGACATAAAGTGTTATTTTACATTGTTATTTCTCTTCTTATATTGGCAGGTTTATTCAAGCTGCTCTTTATTCCATTCCCCACTCCACTTCCCTTGTTAATTTGAAAGTTCTACTTTGCTTTCCCTTTTACTAATGTTTAATTCATTTTCTCTGCATTAATCATCAGACAAATATGTTTCTTACATTGTTTGAAAACAGTAAACTGCTTCCTGCACCAAAATGCACGTTTGGCCTTCTAAGACAGTTCATCCCCAGCTTCACTCCGTTATGATAAGATGAGAACTCTGGAAAGCTTTTACTTCCCCTTCTTTCCCTCAACTGCTGGGTTTTGCTCCTTCCAGGTTTTTAAGTACTTTTAGTTTAGACAGTTTTTTTTTGGGAAGAGACCTTTTAAAACACATATATTTCATATCAGGCTGTTCATTATTATTCATTTAGCTTCAGTTACTCACATATTATTGCTCAGCTCATTGTTCACTGTCTTTTCCCTTGTTTTCCTCCTTCCTCTCAAAAGTATAGGTTCTAGTTCATTTGTTGTTGCTTAGAGTCCCCTCTAGATTATTTTTTTATGTGGCTTGTGCAATTGAAAATACTAATTTAAATTTAAACATATTTAATGAGATATATTTCATCCAAGGGTACATTTTCATGGTTTTTAGTATATTCAGTCATGCAACTATCTCTACGATGTAACTTTAGAACGTTTTCACCACACCCCAGAGACACTCCCTACTCCAAACTCCTTGCCCACAGCACTCATGCCCATTCCCATCCCTCCCACTCTCACCATCCCCAGGCAACAACTGACATATTTTCAGACTATAAATTTTCCTATTTGAGCATTCCATGTGAGTATAATAATACAATATGTGCTCTTTTGTGACTGTCTTCTTTCACTTAACACAATGTTCTTAAGGCTCTTCCATGTTGTAGAATGTATCAATACTTCATTTTTCAAATTGTCAAATAGAATTTTATTTTATTGTATGGATATGCTGAGTTGTATCCATTTTTTGATTATGAATAATGCTGCTATGAATATTTGTGTATAGGATTTTTTTTAGCATCTTTATTGGAGTATAACTGCTTTACATTGGTGTGTTTCTGCTTTATAACAAAGTGAATCAGCTCTACACATACACATATCCCCATATCTCCTCCCTCTTGCGTCTCCCTCACACCCTCCCTATCCCACCGCTCTAGATGGTCAGAAAGCACGGAGCTGATCTCCCTGTGCTATGTGGCTGCTTCCCACAAGCTATCTATTTTACATCTGGTAGTGTATATATGTCCATGCCACCCTCTCACTTCGTCCAGTGTACCCTTCCCATTCCACGTGTCCTCAAGTCCATTCCCTAGTAGGTCTGTGTCTTTATTCCTGGCTTGCCCCTAGGTTCTTCATGACCATTTTTTTTCTTTTTAGATTCCATATATATATGTTAGCATAAAGTATTTGTTTTTCTCTTTCTGATTTACTTCACTCTGTATGACAGACTCTAGGTCCATTCACCTCACTACAAATAACTCAATTTTGTTTCTTTTTATGGCTGAGTAATATTCCATTGTGTAGAAGTGCCACATCTTCTTTATCCATTCATCTGTTGATGGACATTTAGGTTGCTTCCATGTCCTGGCTATTGTAAATAGAGCTGCAGTGAACATTGTGGTACATGACTCTTTTTGAATTACGGTTTTCTCTGGGTATATGCCCAGTAGTGGGATTGCTGGGTCGCATGGTAGTTCTAATTTTAGTTTTTAAAGGAACCTCCATACTGTTCTCCATAGTGGCTGTATCAATTTACATTCCCACCAACAGTGCAAGAGGGTTCCCTTTTCTCCACACCCTCTCCAGCATTTATTGTTTCTAGATTTTTTGATGATGGCCATTCTGACTGGTGTGATGTGATACCTCATTGTAGTTTTGATCTGCATTTCTCTAATGATTAGTGATGTTCAGCATTCTTTCATGTGTTTGTTGGCAATCTGTATATCTTCTTTGGAGAAATGTCTATTTAGATCTTCTGCCTATTTTTGGATTGGGTTGTTTGTTATTTTGATGTTGAGCTGCATGAGATGCTTGTAAATTTTTGAGATTAATCCTTTGTCAGTTGCTTCATTTGCAAATATTTTCTCCCATTATGAGGGTTGCCTTTTCGTCTTGTTTATGGTTTCCTTTGCTGTGCAAAAGCTTTTAAGTCTCATTAGGTCCCATTTGTTTATTTTTGTTTTTATTTCCATTTCTCTAGGAGGTGGGGCGAAAGGGATCTGGCTGTGATTTTTGTCATAGAGTGTTCTGCCTATGTTTTCCTCTAAGAGTTTTATAGTGTCTGGCCTTACATTTAGGTCTTTAATCCATTTTGAGTTTACTTTTGTTTATGTTGTTAGGGAGTGTTCTAATTTCATTGTTTTACATGTAGCTGTTCAGTATTCCCAGCACCACTTATTGAAGAGACTGTCTTTTCTCCTTTGTGTATTCTTGTCTCCTTTATCAAAAATAAGGTGACCATATGTGTGTGAGTTTACCTCTGGGCTTTCTATCCTGTTCCATTGATCTATATTTCTGTTTTTGTGCCAGTACCATATTGTCTTGATTACTGTAGCTTTGTAGTATAGTCTGAAGTCAGGGAGCCTGATTCCTCCAGCTCCGTTTTTCTTCTCAAGATTGCTTTGGCTATTTGTGTTCTTTTGTGTTTCCATACAAATTGTGAATTTTTTTGTTCTGGTTCTGTGAAAAATGCCATTGGTAGTTTGATAGGGATTGCACTGAATCTGTAGATTGCTTTGGGTAGTAGAGTCATTTTCACAATATTGATTCTTCCAATCCAAGAGCATGGTATATCTCTCCATCTGTTTGTATCATCCTTAATTTCTTTCATCAGTGTCTTATAGTTATCTGCATACAGGTCTTTTGTCTCCTTAGGTAGGTTTATTCCTAGGTATTTTATTCTTTTTGTTGCAATGGTAATGGAGAATGTTTCCTTAATTTCTCTCTCAGATTTTTCATCATTAGTGTTTAGGAATGCAAAAGATTTCTGTGCATTAATTTTGTATCCTGCTACACTACCAAATTCATTGATGAGCTCTAGTAGTTTTCTGGTAGAGTTTTTAGGATCCTCTATGTATAGTATCATGTCATCTGCAATGAGTGACAGCTTTACTTCTTCTTTTCTGATTTGGATTCCTTTTATTTCTTTTTCTTCTCTGAATGCTGTGGCTAAAACTTCCAAAACTGTGTTGAATAAGAGTGGTGAGAGTGGACATCCTTGTCTTGTTCATGATCTTAGTGGAAATGGTTTCAGTTTTTCACCATTGAGGACGATGTTGGCTGTGGGTTTGTCATATATGGCCTTTATTATGTTGAGGAACGTTCTCTCTATGCCTACATTCTGGTGGGTTTTTATCATAAAATGTTGTTGAATTTTGTCAAAACCTTTTTCTGCATCTACTGAGGTAATCGTATGGTTTTTATCCTTCAGTTTGTTAATATGGTGTATCAAATTGATTGATTTGCATCTATTAAAGAATCCTTGCACTTCTGGGATAAACCCCACTTGATCATGGTGTATGATCCTTTTAATGTGCTGTTGTATTCTGTTTGCTAGTATTTTGTTGAGGATTTTTGCATCTATATTCATTCACGATATTAGCCTGTAGTTTTCTTTCTTTGTGACATCTTTGTCTGGTTTTGGTATCAGGGTGATGGTGACCTTGTAGAATGAGTTTGGGAGTCTTCCTCCCTCTGCTATATTTTGGAAGAGTTTGAGAAGGATGGGTGTTAGTTCTTTTCTAAATGTTTCGTAGAATTCACCTGTAAAGCCATCTGGTCCTGGGGTTTTCAATGGATAAATTAAAACCTTTACAGACAAGCAAAAACTAAGAGAATTCAGCACCACCAAACTAGCTTTACAACAAATGCTATGGGAACTTCTCCAGGCAGGAAACAGAAGAGAAGGAAAAGACCTACAATAACAAACCCAAAACAATTAACAAAATGGTAATAGGAGCATGCCTATCGATAATTACCTTAAATATAAATGGATTAAATGCTCCAACCAAAAGACATAGACTGGCTGAATGGATACAAAAACAAGACCCATATATATGATGTCTACAAGAGACCCACTTCAGACATAGGGACACATACAGACTGAAAATGAGGGTATGGAAAAAGATATTCCATGCCAGTGGAAATCAAAAGAAAGCTGGAGTAGCAATTCTCATATCAGACAAAATAGACTTAAAAAAAAGATTATTAGAAGAGACAATGAAGGACACTACATAATGATCAAGGGATCAATCCAGAAGAAGATATAACAGTTGTAAATATTTATGCACCCCACATAAGAACACCTCAATACATAAGGCAAGTGCTAACAGCCATAAAAGGGGAAATCAACACTAACACAGTCATAGTAGGGGACTTTAACACCCCGCTTTCACCAATGGACAGATCATCCAAAATGAAAATAAATAAGGAAACACAAGCTTTAAATGATACATTAAACAAGATGGACTTAATTGATATTTATAGGACATTCCATCCCAAAACAACAGAATACACTTTCTTCTCAAGTGCTCATGGAACATTCTCCAGGATAGATCATATCTTGGGTCTCAAATCAAGCCTTGGTAAATTTAAGAAAATTGAAATCCTATCAAGTATCTTTTCCAACACAATGCTGTGAGACTAGATATCAATTACAGGAAAAAATCTGTAAAAAATACAAACACATGGAGGCTTAGCAATACACTACTTAATAACCAAGAGATCACTGAAGAAATCAAAGAGGAAATCAAAAAATACCTGAAAACAAATGACAATGAAAACACAACGACCCAAAACCTATGGGATGCAGCAAAAGCAGTTCTAAGAGGGAAGTTTATAGCAATACAGTCCTACCTCAAGAAACAAGAAACATCTCAAATAAACAACCTAAGTTTAATCCTAAAGAAATTAGAGAAAGAAGAACAAAATACTCCCAAAGTTATCAGAAGGAAAGAAATCATAAAGATCAGATCAGAAATAAATGAAAAGAAATGAAGGAAACAATAACAAAGATCAATAAAACTAAAAGCTGGTTCTTTGAGAAGATAAACAAAATTGATAACCCATTAGCCAGACTCATCAAGTAAAAAAGGGAGAAGACTCAAATCAATAGAATTAGAAATGGTAAAGGAGAAGTAACAACTGACACTATAGAAATACAAAGGATCCTGAGAGTTAACTACAAGCAACTATATGCCAATAAAATGGACAACCTGGAAGAAATGGACAAATTCTTAGAAAAGCACAACCTTATAAGACTGAACCAGGAAGAAATAGAAAATATAAACAGACCAATCACAAGCACTGAGATTGAGATTGTGATTAAAAATCTTCCAACAAACAAAAGACCAGGACCAGTTGTGTATAGGATTTTGCGTGGACAAATGTTTCCATTTCTCTTGAGTATATAACTAGGAGTGGAATTGCTAGATCATATGGTAACTATGTTTAACATTTTGCGGAACTGCCAAACTATTGTCCTTAGGGGCTACGCCATTTTACCTTCCTACTAGCCATGTATAAGGATCCAATTTTCCCCTATCCTCCCTAACAATCATTATTATCTGATTTTTTAAAAAATGTTTTAAAATCGATTTTTTTTATTATAGCCATTCTAGTGGTTGTGAAATGATATCTCATTGTGGCTTTGATTTGCATTTAGCTAATGGTTAATGATGTTGAACTTCTTTTCATGTACTTATTGGCCACTTGTATACCTTCTTTGGAGAAATGTCTATTCAGATCCTTTGCCCATTTTTAAATTGAGTTGTCTACCGTTTAAATATTGAATTGAAAAGTGTTCTTTTTATACTCTGGATACAAGTCTTTTATTAGATATATGAATTGTGAATACTTCCTTCCACTTCATGAGTTGTCTTTTCACTTTCTTGATGGTGTCATTTGAAACACAAACATTTTTAATTTTGATGAAGTCCAATATTTCTTTATTTTCATTTGTTGCTTGTGATTTCAGTGACATATCTAAGTAATCATTCCTTCACCCAAGGTCATGAAGATTTACTCCTATGTTTTCTTCTAGGAGTTTCATAGTTTGAGCTATTATTGATCCATTTTGAGTTAATTTTTTGTGTGGTGTTAAGTAGGCATCCAGCTTCATTCTTTTGCATGTAGATATATTCCCTAGATTCTTTTCCTAAGATGAACTATAGGGGTGATATACTCTCTAATTTCTGGTGTGTTCCCATGCATTTTCCTTTCACTCTAATAAGTGAATAATCTTGATTGTGTGTAGAATCTTGGTTGCAATCTCACAGTGTCTGTGGATGTTATTTTACTGTTTTTTCAACTTCTGTGGTTGCAGTAAAGAAATCTGATGCCATTCTGATTAGTTTTCTTTTTATTTGAATGCTTGGCAGGCTTTTCTTTTCACCCAAAGTTTGGAATATTACCAAAATATTTCTTCATGTATCCCTTTACTCTACAGTCCTAGCAGAACTCAAACAGTCTTATTTATCATAACTCTCCTTTTTCTCCTTCTGGAGCACCCATGATTCACATATTGGGTTTTCTGGATATATTCTCCATGGCTCTTATATTTTCCTTCATGGTTTCCATCTCTTTATATTTTTCCTTCATGCTTTGAGATACTTCTTATAATTTGACCGTCCAGGCCACTAATTTGGGTCTCAACAATGACCACCCTATTTTGATTTCTTTCCTGAATCTCTTAGTTGAAATCTTTTTTTTTTTAGACTCCAGAAGACTATCTTGTTGTTGTTGTGTGTGTTGCATGTGTGTCTCCTCAAGTACTCATTATTTTTATATTAAAAATGTTGGCATTCTTCTTCAGCAGCTCTGTTTTACTGTACATATGTTCAGTGTCTTCTGATGGATATTTTCTCCCAGACAGCCAGGTGAGAGACACTTCAGCCCCCTGAGACTCGGATCTGCTTGTATAAGCTCCTAATGTGGCAGCAGTCCCAGGAGTGGTGGAAGTCAAAGCTGTCCTTTTCACTGTGGCCTAGGGTGGTGTGTAGAAGCTGGCAGATTACAGAGCCCTGGAAGAAGCCTCCTTGCTCCCTAGTTTTCGCATGCTTTCCTAATCTCTGGAGCAGAGAGGACTCAGTCTACTAGTCCTATCCTTCTTAGTCTCTTAGGGCCTGAAAACCCAGGCAACTTCCACCAGGGTCCAGCTCTTACTGTGATCGACTGTTTATGACCCGACTCTGAAGCTCTTGAACTCTGGCCTCCTGTGCTCCTGTTCGGTCCATTGTGGAGAAAGTTTGCACAGAGTCTCTCAGCAGAGACTCCCAGTACCCAAATCTTCACTCGAACCTGCTATCCAGAGGCCTCAGAAGCCATTAGAAGTGGGAGAGGCAGAGAGATTGAAGGTGTGCCTGAGGGAGGGAAGGAGTTCAGATCATCATCTTCCGAGGACTCTCGCAACAGGTTACACCAATTCAATTTCAATTTCTGACCTAATTCTCTGCCTCTTCAAGCAGAATGTGTCCTCTTAGGCCTGGGCCTTAATCCTATTTGTTTTTGTACACCTAACACTTGGCATAGTGCATGGGGCATAATGGACTTTCGTTAGCTACATTTGGAATGCATGAATGCAAATGTGAAACTGCAATGAATGACTCGATCAGGCCTCAGGAAGTTCATCTAGACTCTTGCATTGCACACATAGTTTCTGACTCTGGTAATTTAGACAAAGGAGATTTTATTGGAACGATATTGAGAGAGTCCAAGAATTGAGAAAAGTCTAGAGAACTAGGGCTGGAAATGGGCAGGAGGCAAGGCATCCCTTGAGGGCCAGGAGCTAATCAAGCAGTAGGAACACTATGATGAGGGTTACATTACTGGGTGAACGTCCTCTAATTTTTTTTTAATTGTTCACTAAATATTTAAAGTCCTGGGAGAGAGCCTATTAGCTGTGCTTCTATATGACAGTCATGGCAGGAAGGATTTGACCTATTGACTTCCAAAGCAAGAGCCAGGCATCTGGATTTCCCATCCCACCAAGGCTACCCACAAAGAGGAGAGTAATTTCCTTTAGGGGACAGGAGTGTGTTAGGAAGGGGAACATAGTGTTGGATAACCACAAAACAGCACATATTCCCAACAAGGGAGTATTTTAGAAGACGGGTCTCTGATTTCCAACATGGTACAAGTGATCCCTCTCTGAACCCTACCCCTTCTCCCTGCTGTTGGAGCCCCTGACATCACTGCCAAGGCTGGAATGAGGGAAGGGAGGGGTAAAGGCTAATGAAACTGCTACCAGACTCTTACCCTCCACCTCCATCTTTCAACTCCTGCTCTTCTGAAGTGGGACCTGTCCCCTTGGGAGCCAAGGGAATTCCTAGAACTGGTTTTATGGAGAGGCAGATGGGCTCCTGGGGCCCTACGATCAACCCCAGCTCTTCCTCTTCTCTCATAAAAACAGTATAGGAGATGACATTTTGATTCTTAGATTAAACAGGCTTTTGTGGGTTGGCTTGAGATGCTTGTCACTAAAACGTGTTACTAGTTTCCAAGCAACCTTCCTTTCTCCCTGTCTCCTTTTCTCTACAAATGTTTATTGAATGTCAGTCTTTGGAAACCAAAATAGCCCATTTCTTCATGTAACTTACAGTCTAGTGGGAGAAAACAGATATGAAACAAACAACCACACAACTAGGCATCTATTTGCAAATTGGTTCAGTAGTATACATAATAAGTAGTGTCATGACAGGTTAGATGGGAGAGGTATGAAAAGGAAGTGACATAAACTGAAGACCCGAATGTCTCAGGCAAATTGCTTCATTCTTAGATTTCCATCTCATGGCAAAAAGTTCTATGTCTTATAGTTCTCAACCATGGGTGGTACCCAGGTGTGTCATTTTGTTGTTGTCACAATGATTCAGAGGGGTATAACTGGAGGTTTGGGCGCAGAAGCAGAAATGCTAAAGGCTAATGCTGGTTCTGCATAACAAAGAGCTGTCCTGCTCAAAATGCCAACAGCACCTTCATCTGAGGAACCCCATAGGCAGCCAACCTCATCGGGAGAGCTGCTCTTCAGTGATTGTGGTTCTAGAAGTCCTAGACTGGAATCAGATTGGCACAGCTTGTGTCCTCTGTCCACCTCTGAACCAAGCACAATAGCTGGGGATCAAATGGTGACTCAGAGTGGGAAGGGGTGAATCTGCCAAGGAAAATAGTGGTGCTGTTGGCAGACTGCTGCTGGGCAGGCAGAAGAGCTGATGACCATTACATGGGTGAGAAGGGCGGTTGTGCAAGCTGAGCCTGGATGGGGAGGGGGGACCGATCGTTCAGGGCCTGGTCAAAGATTTTACACTTCTCTCAAGTGCCCTGGAAGACCACTGACAGGCTTTAAGCAGGGGAAGAGGGTGACAAAATTTGTGCCAAACTTCAGAGCCTGTACATTAAGTTTTAGTGGGTGTCTTGCCCAGGCTTTCCTTCATGGAAGAAACACTGTATCTCCTCTGCCTCTCTCACCTTCTCCTTTCTTATATCTTTTTAATAAATAGATTCCATTGTCTTCTACCTAGAGATGAGGGACAAAGGCAGAATTGTGCTCTGGGAAAGCACTATTCTTCCATACGCCTCTATCAAGTATGATTTTATGAACTGCATCACATTTCAGAATTTATTTTCTGCTCTAGAGAAGAGAGTTGGAAATGAGCAAGTATTCTTATCCCAGGAAGTCATTGGTTTAATCCAATTAACTACCTAGTGGAAAATCTCTCTCTATCCCAGCTATACTTATGCTGTTACAGCCAAGTCCAGGACATTGCCAACATATCTTTGCAAATTTCATTAGTAGTGGCTATTTCCGTTTTCTTCTAGGTCATTAATGAGTTTGTTAAACGAGGCCAGTTCCAACACCAGCCTCTGACATGCCCCAGTGGACCTTTTGCTTCCAGCCAGACATAGTTCCCGTTTATCCCTGATTACGTAGTATTTTCACCCTGCCAGCATTCCATTTAGATGAGAGCATTCAAAAACAGGCCAATTTAACTTGGACCGCAACTTTTATGGAAGTGGTTGTTAAATGTGTTTCTGATGCCCACATAATGTTGCTGTACTCCTATCACCTGCTCACTCTTCCGTTCTATCTCTTTTATACTTCTTCCTATTGCTATTTGCCTAACTTTTTTTTCAACTGTAGTAAAATGCACATAACGTAAAATTTACTACCTTAGCCATTTTAAGTGTACAGTTCAGTAGTGTTAAGTATATTCATATTGTGCAACAATCCCCAGAATGTTTTTGTCTTGCAAAACTAAACTCTATACCCATTGAACAACCACTCTCATTTTCTCTTCCCCCAAGCCCCTGGAACCTACCATTCTACTTTCTGTTTTTATAAATTTGGCTACTCTAGATACCCGATATGAGTGGAATCATACAGTACTTGCCTTTTTGTGACTTATTTCACTTAGCATAATGTCCTCAAGGTTCATCCACGTTGTAGCATGTGTCAGAATTTCTTTCCTTTTTAAGGCTGAATAATATTCCATTATATACATATATATATATATTCCATTATATATATATATATCTCTCTACATATATGTATGTATACCAAATTTTGATTATCCATTCATCTGTTGATGGACACTTGGGTTGCTTCCACCTTTTAGCTATTGTGAATATTGCTGCTATGAACATGGGCGTACAAATATCTTTTTGAGACTCTACTTTCAATTTTTTGGTTATATATCCAGAAATGAAATTGCAGAATCATATAGTAGTTCTACCGTTTACTATTCCTACCAACAGGGCACAAAGTTTGCAGTTTCTCCATATGTTTCTCAACACTTGTTATTTCCTATATTTTTGATAGTAGCCATCTTAATGGGTATTCAGTGATATCTCATGGTGGTTTTGATTTCCATTTCTCTAATGATTAGTGACGTTGAGCATCTTTTCATAGCTTTTTAGCCATTTGTATATCTTTGGAGAAATATCTATTTAAGACCTTTGCTCATATTTTTATCAGGTTATTTTTATTGTTACATTGTAGGAGCTCTTTATATATTCTGGATATTAATCTTTTGTCAGATATATGACTTGCATTTCTCTTATTCCATAAGTCACCTTTTCATTCTGTTGATTGTGTTTTTTGACACACAGAAGTTTTAAATTCTGATATAGTCTCCTAATGGGTTTTATGATTTTAGAAATTACCATGTTTCCTATAAAAATTATCATTCTGTGGGCTTGCCGTACATTTTTCTCTATCATCCAATTCTGATTCTTTACCTTCATTAGGGTTAGCATTTCTGAATCATAACCGTTGGTATCAATGTCCACAATATGAAAGAAATCCTAGTAACAGCTTGAAATAAGAAAAATAAGTGGGATAGGTAGTTTGTCACTTCATTTGGAAAAATTAAGAAGTGGCAGGGGTTAGTGAAGACTAACTCTAATATTAATCATTACCACTGTGTAACATTCCACAGCTAATTGTTTCTTTTTTCCAATGACCCTGCATAAAAGAAATTGTAATTCCCACTTTACAGGTGAGAAAACTGAGAATAAAGAGAGGTACCTTGTTCAACTTCACATAATTAGTATGCGCGCATACACCATAAACATTTATATGTTCTGTGCCACATCTCCCAGGAAATATTCTCAAATCCCTCTGAAAATAAGTGAATTACCTCTTACCTCATTCCTCTCATTGAACCTGCCCTGTGTTACAAAATTGAGGCTAGTTTACCTATCACATGCAGGCATTGCTTTGTAAACTACACATGCCTTAGTTCATTAATCCACACTTTACTGTGAAAGACAGCCTGAGGCTCAGAGAAGTTAAAGAATTTTGCTCAAGATCACACTTCTAAAAAGAGGTAGAGCAAGAATTTGTACCAAGCTGGCCTGATTCCAGAGCTGCCTCACCTCAAGTTTAGATCACGAAAGAGAACGTAAGTCAGAACATACTCTGCTTAAATTGTCCTTATTATAAAGTATTTCAGAAGACCCTTTTATTGACCCACTTACTTTGCTTAGACTTAAAGGTCCCCTTTCATTTGTCATAGAAAGCAGATATAGCCTCAAATCTCTGCTCTGCAATGAACTAGCTGTGAAACTAAGTTGTGAACTCCTCTCAGCCTTGATTTCTTCATCTGAAAACTATCCATTATATCACCTACTTCATGTGGTTGACTGGAGAAGCAAATGAAATAATGTATGCACAAGTGCTTAGCAGACAGCCTAGCACACAGTAAGCACTCAGTAGATTCCAGCTATTATTATTATTCCAAATTTGATCCATATAATATATACCATAATGGCTGTATGCTCGTATATTAGTTCTTCATAATTTTTCCTTGCCAAACATAGTACATAAAAGGAGACCCATAGTGAAATTTTTTGCTGGAAAAGTTAACTACAGACAAGTTCTGTATCAGTTAGGACTTGATATAGCTGCAAATTATAGAAAAAAATAGGCAACATTACATTAGACACACAGAGCTTATTATCTCACATAAAAGAAGTCCAGAGATAGGAAATGAAAAACTGGTATGGCAACACCATGAAGTCATTCAGATACAGGCTCTATATATCATTTTTTTCTCACCATCTCTAGAGCATAGCCTCCAACATCAAAGTAACCTAATGGTCCAATATGGCTGCTGAAGCTCCAGCCATCATGCCCATATTTGAGAAAGCAGGAAGGAGGAAAAACAGAATAGAAAAAGCATAGCTCCCAGTTTTAAGGAGACTTCTTGGGAATCTCATACAACACTCCTATTTACATATCATTGGCCAGACTTTAATCAGTACTGGCTTTATGTAGCAGCAAGACAGGCTGGGAAATGTCATATTTTAATTGATTTCATTCCCACCCTTTTTAGAATTCTGTTACTAAGAAAGAAAGGGAAAGGGATACTGGGATGGTAATTTGCAGTCTCTGCCTCAGAGGCAAAAATTGGTGCTGACTAGGTGTTTTTTTTTTTTAATTAATTAATTTATTTAAATTTATTTATTTTATTTAGTTTTGGTTGCATTGGATCTTCATTGCTGCACGCAGGCTTTCTCTAGTTGCAGCGAGTGGGGACTACTCTTCATTGTGCTGTGCAGGCTTCTCATTGTGGTGGCTTCTTGTGTTGCAGAGCACGGGCTCTAGGCACACAGACTTCAGTAGTTGTGGCATGTGGGCTCAGTAGTTGTGGCTCTTGGGCTCTAGAGCGCAGGCTCAGTAGTTGTGGCGCATGAGCTTAGTTGCTCCGCGGCATGTGGGATCTTCCCAGACCAGGGCTTGAACCCGTGTGCCCTGCATTGGCAGGCGGATTCTTAATCACTGCACCACCAGGGAAGCCCCTGATTGAGGTTTTAGATCAACTGTGTTCCTTAGATTCCAGGGTGGGTCCAGAAGCTAGAGAAGGTCTGCGGAAAGGACAGACTCAGAGATCTCTGTTTATGTGTTTAAAATATTGGAGTTGCATAGAAAATTTATTTTGCCAAAAGTATTCCACTGTCTATAGTAACTCTGCAAACCACTATTATGAAGCAAGGACAATGCCAGTCCTTTCAAAACAAGACTGAAGGCAGGAATATTACATAAAGGAATGGGAAGGGGATATACTGGGATGTATGAGAAGCAGAGGGGCAAAGGGGACCTTCAAGATGGCAGAGGAGTAAGACGTGGAGATCACCTTCCTCCCCAGAAATACATCAAAAATACATCTACATGTGGAACAACTCCTACAGAACACCTGCTGAATACTGGCAGAAGACCTCAGACCTCCCAAAAGGCAAGAAACTCCCCACGTACCTGGGTAGGGCAAAAGAAAAAGAAAAAACAGAGACAAAAGAATAGGGACGGGACCTGCACCTCTGAGAGGGAGCTGTGAAGGAGGAAAAGTTACCACATACTAGGAAGCCCCTTGACTGGTGGAGATGGGGTGTGGGCTGGGGTGGGGGGAAGCTTTGGAGCCACAGAGGAGAGCACAGCAACAGGGGTGCAGAGGGCACAGCGAAGAGATTCCTGCACAGAGGATGGGTGCCGACCAGCACTCACCAGCCTGAAAGGCTTGTCCACTCACCTGTCGGGGCGGGTGGGGGCTGGGAGCTGAAGCTCAGACTTCGGAGGTCAGATCCCAGGGAGAGGACTGGGGTTGGCTGCGTGAACACAGCCTGAAGGGGGCTAGTGCGCCACAGCTAGCCAGGAGGGAGTCCAGGAAAAAGTCTGGAATTGCGTAAGAAGCAAGAGACCATTGTTTTGGGGTGCGTGAGGAGAGGAGATTCAGAGCACCTCCTAAACGAGCTCCAGAAATGGACTTGAGCCTCAGCTATCAGCGTGGACGCCAGATATGGGCATGAAATGCTAAGGCTGCTGCTTCAGCCACCAAGACGCCTGTGTGCAAGCACAGGTCACTCTCCACACCTCCCCTCCCGGGAGCCTGTGCAGCCCGCCACTGACAGGGTCCTGTGATCCAGGGACAACTTCCCCAGGAGAACGCACGGCGCACCTCAGGCTAGTGCAATGTCACGCCGGCCTCTGCCGCCCACAGGCTTGCCCTGTACTCTGTACTCTTCCTCCGCACCGGCCTGAGTGAGCCAGAACCCCGTAATCAGCCGCTCCTTTAACCCACTGCTGTCTGGGCGAAGAACAGATGCCAGAGGGCGACATACATGCAGAGGTGGAGCCAAATCCAAAGCTGAGCCCCAGGAGCTGTGCGAATAAAGAAGAGAAAGGGAAATTTCTCTGTGCAGCCTCAGGAGCAGAGGATTAAATCTTCACAATCAACTTGATGTACGCTACATCTCTGGTATACCTGAGTAGACAACAAATGATCCCAAAATTGAGGCAGTGGACTTTGGGAGCAACTGTAGACTTGGGGTTTGCTTTCTGCATCTAATTTCTTTCTGGTTTTACGTTTATCTTAATTTAGTATTTAGAGTTTTATCATTGGTAGATTTGTTTATTGATTTGGTTGCTCTCTTCCTTTTTTAAATATATTTATTTTTTTCCTTTTTCTCTTTTTTGTGAGTGTGTATGTGTATGCTTCTTTGTGTGATTTTGTCAATAGGATTGTTTTTACCATTTGGCCTAAGGTTCTGTCTGTCCTCTTTTTTTCTTTTATTTTTAGTATAGATTTTAGCGATTGTTATCATGGGTTGATTATTTTATTGGTTTGGTTGCTCTCTACTTTCTTTTTTTATTACTTTTTAATTTTTTATTTTAATAATACATTTAAAAATTTTTTATTTTAATAACTTTATTTTATTTTATCTTTTTTTTCTTTATTTTTTTCTCCCTTTCCTTCTGAGCTGTGTGGCTGACAGTGTCTTGGTGCTCTGGCTGAGTGTCATGTCTTAGCATCTGAGGTGGGAGAGCCGAGTTCAGGACAGTGCTCCACCAGAGACCTGCCAGCCCCATGTAATATCAATCGGCGAGATCAATCTGAGAGCTCTCCCAGAGATCTCAGTCTTAATGCTAAGACACAGCTCCACACAATGACCAGCAAGCTACAGTGCTGGACACCCCATGCCAAACAACTAACAAGACAGGAACACAACCCCACCCACTAGAAGAGAGGCTGCCTAAAATCATACTAAGTTCACAGACACCCCAAGACACACCACCGGATGTGGTCTTGCCCCTCAGAAAGACAAGATCCAGCCTCATCCACTGGAACACAGGCACCAGTCCCCTCCATGAGGAAGCCTACACAACCCACTGAACCAACCTTACCCACTGGGGACAGGCACCAAAAACAATAGGAACTACGAAACTGCAGCCTGCAAAAAGAAGACCCCAAACACAGTAAGTTAAACAAAATGAGAAGACAGAGAAATACACAGCAGATGAAGGAACAAGGTAAAAACCCACCAGACCAAACAAAAGAAGAGGAAATAGGCAGTCTAAGTGAAAAAGAATTCAGACTAATGATTGTAAAGATGATCCAAAATCTTGGCTATAGAATGGAGAAAATAGAAAAAACGTTTAACAAAGACGTAGAAGAACTAAAGAGCAAACAAACAATGATGAACAACACAGTAAATGAAATTTAAAATTCTCTAGAAGGAATCAATAGGAGAACAACTGAGGCAGAAGAACGGATAAGTGACCTGGAAGATAAAATAGTGGAAATAACTATTGCAGAGCAGAATAAAGAAAAAAGAATGAAAAGAATTGTGGACAGTCTCAGAGACTTCTGGGAAAATATTAAACGCACAAAAATTCGAATTACAGGGGTCCCAGAAGAAGAAAAGAAAAAGAAAGGGACTGATAAAATATTTCAACAGATTATAGGTGAAAACTTCCCTAATAAAGGAAAGGAAATAGTTAATCAAGTCCAGGAAGCACAGAGAGTCCCATACAGGATAAATACAAGGAGAAACATGCCATGACACATATTAATTAAACCATCAAAAATTAAATATAAAGAAAAAATATTAAAAGCTGCAAGGGAAAAACAACAAATAACATAAGGGAATCCCAATAAGATTAACATCTGATCTTTCAGCAGAAACTCTGCAAGCCAGAAGGGTATGGCAGGACATATTTAAACTGATGAAAGGGGAAAACCTACAACCAAGATTACTCTACCTGGCAAGTATCTCATTCATATTCGATGGAGAAATTAAAACCTTTACAGATAAGCAAAAGCTAAGAGAATTCAGCACCACCAAACCAGCTTTACAACAGATGCTAAGGGAACTTCTCTAGGCGGGAAACACAAGAGAAGGAAAAGACCTATAATAACAAAACCATAACGATTAAGAAAATGGTAGTAGGAACATATATATCAATATTTACCTTAAATGTGAATGGATTAAATGCTCCAAGCAAAAGACGTAGACTGGCTGAATGGATACAAAAGCAAGACCCATATATATGCTGTCTAAAAGAAACCCACTTCAGACCTAGGGAAGTAAGGGGATGGAAAAAGTTATTCCATGCAAAAGGAAATCAAAAGAAAGCTGGAGCAGCAATTCTCATATCAGACAATATAAACTTTAGATTAAAGACTATTAAAAGAGACAAAGAAGGACACTACATAATGATCAAGGGATCAATCCAAGAAGAAGATATAACAATTGTAAATATTTATGCACCCAGCATAGGAACACCTCAATACATAAAGGCAAATGCTAACAACCATAAAACGGGAAATCGACAGTAAAAAAAACATAATAGGGGACTTTAACAGCCAACTTTAACCAATGTACAGATCATCTAAAATGAAAATAAATAAGGAAACACAAGTTTTAAATGACACATTAAACAAGATGGACTTAATTGATATTTATAGGACATTCCATCCGAAAACACCAGAATACACTTTCTTCTCAAGTGCTCATGAAACATTCTCCAGGATAGGTCATATCTTGGGTCATAAGTCAAGCCTTGGTAAATTTAAGAAAACTGAAATCCTATCAAGTATCTTTTCTGACCACAAGGCTGTCAGATTAGATATCCTGTAGATATTACAGAAGAAATCTGTAAAAAATACAAACACATGGAGGCTAAACAATACACTACTAAATAACCAAGAGATCACTGAAGAAATCAAAGAGGAAATCAAAAAGTACCTAGAAACAAATGGCAATGAAAACATGATGACCTATAACCTATGGGATGCAGCAAAAGCAGTTCTAAGAGGGAAATTTACAGCAATACAATCCTACCCCAAGAAATAAGAAAAATCTCAAATAAACATCCTAACCTTACACCTAAAGCAGTTAGAGAGAGAAGAAGAAAAAAATCCAAAAAATAGCAGAAGGAAAGAAATTATAAAGATCAGATCATAAATAAATGTAAAAGAAATGAAGGAAATGATAGCAAAGATCAATAAAACTGAAAGCTAGGTCTTTGAGAAGATAAACAAAATTGATAAACCATTAGCCAGACTCATCAAGAAAAAAAGGGAGAAGACAAATCAATAGAATCAGAAATGAAAAGAGGAAAAGTAACAAACTGACACTTCAGAAATACAAAGGATCATGAGAGATTACTACAAGCAACTCTATGCCAATAAAATGGACAACCTGGAAGAAATGGACAAATTCTTAGAAAAGCACAACCCTCCAAGACTGAACCAGGAAGAAATAGAAAATATGAACAGACCAATCACAAGCACTGAAATTGAAACTGTGATTAAAAATCTTCAAAAAAACAAAAGCCCAGGACCAGTTGGCTTCACAGGCAAATTCTATCAAATATTTAGAAAAGAGTTAAAACCTATCCTTCTCAAACTCTTCCAAAATATAGCAGAGGGAGGAACACTCCCAAACTCTTTCTACAAGGTCACCATCACCCTGATACCAAAACCAAAGACGTCACAAAGAAAGAAAACTACAGGCCAATATCACTGATGAACATAGATGCAAAAATCCTCAACAAAATACTAGCAAACAGAATCCCACAGCACATTAAAATGATCATACACCATGACCAAATGGGGTTTATCCCAGGAATGCAAGGATTCTCAATATATGCAAATCAATCAATGTGATACACCATATTAACAAACTGAAGAATAAAAACCATGTGATCATCTCAATAGATGCAGAAAAAGCTTTTGACAAATTTCAACACCCATTTATGAGAAAAACTCTCCAGAAAGTGGGCATAGAGGGAGCCTACCTCAACATAATAAAGGCTGTATATGACAAACCCACAGCCAACATCATTCTCAATGGTGAATAACTGAAACCATTCCCTCTAAGATCAGGAGCAAGACAAGGTTGCCACTCTCACCACTATTATTCAACATAGTTTTGGAAGTTTTAGCCACAGCATTCAGAGAAGAAAAAGAAATAAAAGGAATCCAAATCGGAAAAGAAGAAGTAAAA
This sequence comes from Monodon monoceros, assembly GCF_005190385.1. NCBI lineage: Eukaryota > Metazoa > Chordata > Mammalia > Artiodactyla > Monodontidae > Monodon > Monodon monoceros. The sequence continues at coordinate 60,775,423 of NW_021703774.1, read as the reverse complement.
CTGTCACTGTTTGCAGACGACATGATACTATACACAGAGAATCCTAAAGATGTTACCAGAAAACTACTAGAGCTAATCAATGAATTTGGTAAAGTAACAGGATACAAAATTAATGCACAGAAATCTCTTGTATTCCTATACCCTAATGATAAAATATCTGAAAGAGAAATAAAGAAAACACTCCCATTTACCATTGCAACAAAAAGAATAAAATACCTAGGTATAAACCTACCTAAGGAGACAAAAGACCTGTATGCAGAAAGCTGTAGGACACTGATGAAGGAAATTAATGATGATACAAACAGATGGAGAGATATACCATGTTCTTGGATTGGAAGAATCAACATCGTGAAAATGACTCTACTACCCACGGCAATCTACAGATTCAGTGCAATCCCTATGAAGCTACCAATGGCATTTTTCACAGAACTAGAACAAAAAATTTCACAATTTGTATGGAAACACAAAAGACCACAAATAGCCAAAACAATCTTGAGAAAGAAAAACGGAGCTGGAGGAGTCAGGCTCCCTGACTTCAGACTATACTACAAAGCTACAGTAATCAGGACAGAATTGTACTGGCACAAAAACAGAAATATAGATCAATGGAACAGGATAGAAAGCCCAGAGATAAACCCACACTCATATGGTCACCTTATTTTTGATAAAGGAGGCAAGAATATATAATGGAGAAAAGACAGCCTCTTCAATAAGTGGTGCTGGGAAAACTGGACAGCTACATGTAAAAGAGTGAAATTAGAACACTCCCTAACACCACACACAAAAGTAAACTCAAAATGGATTAAAGACCTAAATGTAAAGCCAGACACTATAAAACTCTTAGAGGAAAACATAGGCAGAACACTCTATGACATATATCACAGCAAGATACTTTTTGACCCACCTTCTAGGGAAATGGAGATAAAAACAAAAATAAATAAATGGGACCTAATGAAACTTAAAAGCTTTTGCACAGCGAAGGAAACCATAAACAAGATGAAAAGACAACCCTCATAATGGGAGAAAATATTTGCAAATGAAGCAACTGACAAAGGATTAATCTCAAAAATTTATAAGCAGCTCATGCAGCTCAATCTCAAAAAAACAAAAACCCAATCCAAAAATGGGCAGAAGACCTAAATAGACATTTCTCCAGAGAAGATATACAGATTGCCAACAAACACATGAAAGGATGCTCAACATCACTAATCATTAGAGAAATGCAAATCAAAACTACAATGAGGTATCACCTCACACCAGTCAGAATAGCCATCATCAAAAATTCTACAAACAATAAATGCTAGAGAGGGTGTGGAGAAAAGGAAACTCTCTTGCACTGTTGGTGGGAATGTAAATTGATACAGCCACTATGGAGAACAGTATGGAGGTTCCTTAAAAAGCTAAAAGTAGAACTACCATATGACCTAGGAATCCCACTACTGGGCATATACCCTGAGAAAACCATAATTCAAAAAGAGTCATGTACCACAATGTTCATTGCAGCTCTGTTTACAATAGTCAGGACAAGGAAGCAACCTAAGTGTCCATCGACAGATGAATGGATAAAGAAGATGTGGCACACATATACAATGGAATATTACCTAGCCATAAAAAGGAACGAAATTGGGTCACTTGTAGAGACATGGATGAATCTAGAGATTGTCATACAGAGTGAAGTAAGTCAGAAGGAGAAAAACAAATACCATATGCTGACACATATATATGGAGTCTAAAAAAACCCCCAAAATTGTTCTGAAGAACCTAGGGGCAGGACAGGAATAAAGACGCAGACTTAGAGAATGACTTGAGGACACGGGGAGGGGGAAGGGTAAGCTGGGACGAAGTGAGGGAGTGGCATGGAGATATATACCCTATCTAATGTAAAATAGATAGCTAGTGGAAAGTAGCCACATAGCACAGGGAGATCAGCTCCGTCCTTTGTGTCCAGCTAGAGAGGTGGGAGAGGAGGGGTGTAAGGGAGATGCAAGAGGGAGGGGATATGGGGATATATGTATACGTATAGCTGATTCATTTTATTATACAGCAGAAACTAACACACCATTGTAAAGCAATTATACTCCAATAAACATGTTAAAAAAAAAAAAAACAGAGGGGCACTAGGTAAAGAAAAGTTTACCTGTTTGCATGTCCCTGTAGCCATCCAGGGAAGCGATCACCTTGATTTGTTGCACTGTGCTGTGGAAGCTGTGTAGAAATAGGTGAAGTCTCTTTCCCTTGTACAGATGGCTGTACCCATGTTTGATGTTGGATCTAAACTCATGTTATGATTACACTGAATTTAACCCCATGTGTGCAGAACCAATTAACTGTTTTGATCAATGATTCCACTGACCTTTCCAGCCTTATTTCGAGCAAACAAATGTTTTGGCTTTTCTGAAGTAGACCTGTATTAAAATTTTCTGTTCCAGCAGATTTGCAAGGACAGTTATGCTTGTCAGATCATGTGCTCTGATTTCTGGTACTCTATGCTCTGCCAAAGGATTGATTCACTCTTGCCCACATGTTCCTCAGGCCTAGCGCATCAGTAGATATTTGATAAATGTTTGTTGACAGTAATTGATACTAATCATGCAATGCAATTGAGTTTCAAAATGCACGGGCCCTCACTCTGAAAGTGTCTTCAGAATCTTATAAGATCACCTTATAACGAGGGTTTTTTTATCCTTTGGTGGCTAAATTTTTTGGAGGGATCGAATACGGAACCTCCAGATGCTGAAGTCCATTCCAAAGAGAACAGAGCTTGGAGGAGGACCCAGGAGAGGGAACCCTGCAGTGAGCACTTGCTTGATAAAAGGCTTGCTCTTACGCTAGGCTTGGCCATCCCATCCTCTTGATGGATTGATCCTCATGGGGCCCTGGCTGCTTCTGCCTGAGGGATCTGAGGCCCAAGCCCTCCTCCCCTCCCTAAAGATGCCTCTTCAGCCCAGTCAACGTCTTTTCCCTCTCTCAGTTCAGAGCCCTGACACTGTGAAAGAAGCCACTTCCTGGGGCCCTTTCTATGAAAATCTTGCTTTTTGCACCCCCTCCTAATTGGAGACCCACTTCCTGGTTCTGTGGAGGGTCACCTTTCTGATATCTTTCCCAGTAGCTACCAGAGCTCTGGGCTGCCTCTGTCACCATCTGACCTTCCCCTCCTGCCACCAGTCCCCCAGAAAGGAGAGCAGTCAAGGTTGGCCTCTTGTTGCCCAACCTCAGGGAGAAATTGTTCCTGGCAGCTCCAGTGGGACTTTTGTGTATATTTTCTCACAAAATCACTTGTCAAAGACCTGCAAAGCTTTGGAGCACTCTCCCAGGCCCACAGGGATCTCCCAACCCTGTTCTCTGGGGAAAGCATTCTGAGCTGCACACCACCGCAGACTAATATATTTTTGAAATTCACAGGGTTCAGAAGCTGAGGATTGCTTGTGTTCCTGGGACATCATGTTGTCAGGAAGACCAGATAGTAGAATGGGAGTTGGGAGAATATTCCTGTTCCTGTGGGCATGAGTGACTCTGTAGCTTAATTCTAAAGCCCTTGTGGTGTAAGGCAGTGCTTCAAAACCTGACTATGCCTCAGAATCACCCGGGAAGCTTATTAAAAATGTGGAATCTTGGGTCTCACTCTAGGATGCTCTGATTTGAGAGACTTGTGTGCAGACCAGACATCTGTATTTCTGACATGTTCCTTGGGTGGTTCTGAAGCAGTCACTGGTTAAAGGATATACGCAAAGAGAGCAGCTTTGCATGAACAGAGCGGTGCACATCCATTGCACAATGTTGTGGGAGAGCATGGGCTCTGGATCAAAGGACTGCACCAAATGCTGGAGTCATGCATACTTATAGAATGCACTTGGCAAGTCAATGGGAAAACTGGAGAGAGAGACCTTGGAGAGGCTAAACTTTCAAACTAATTGAGGCTACACAGGGCATGAGACCACTCCCCATGAGGCAGAATAGACCCAAAAGGGGTGAACTAGAATGGGGAGGAGGCATGAGTTTTGTTAGAACATTTGGGGAGGGTGGAGATGGGGATCTTTCTGCGGCTGTGGGAGGATTTTAGGAGGAAAGATGTGTAAAAAGGAGTTTCTGCTGTAGGTTTTGCCATATAATTGTCCCTTTTGCCGTATCTTTCAAGACATCATTGAAGACCTACATAACTTTTCAAGTTGTTGGGTTTGGGTTTGGGTTTATTTTGGATGTGGCACCATGCTGAGACTGGCCTACAGGCGGCCCAGTTTTTTATTCAGGTTATAGATGTAAAAATACTGCCCTTGCAGGATTATTGTGAGGAGTTGAGATACTCTATTTAAAATCTCAGTCAAATAGTAGACGTTCAAAAAAAATGATACTATTATTGGATTACCGGTAATTACTGAGAGCCTGCCATGTACCCCATGGTGTGTTGGGTACCAAGGAGAAGCAGAGAAATGAGGAGGTCACAGTTTGAGTCAGTTAACTTTTAGCATAAATATGTGCTCCAGAAACACCTTCTGTGTGATTCAGACATCGTCAGGACCTGACTGCATAAGATTTTCAGAAAGTCTATGAGGAGTAGAACCACATATTTAAGAATCTGGCTGGATTCAGGAGTGTGTGAGCTGGAAAGGGCCTTAAAGAGCATCCATTTCATTTTTCACATGCTCCTGATGAGGAACTGAGACTTGCAGAGGGGAAAGACTTAGACTGTGATAAACTGTTATGATTTTATTAAGTGTTTAAGGATGTGGTCATTATTTACAGGGCATCTCTAGAAATTATTACAATAGAACCCTTCTTAATAGATAGATAGATAGAGCATGAAGCATAAAATGTCAGTGCTGAGATTTTTCTAAGGATCACCTGGTTCATATTGCTTATTTTACTAATGAGGAAACTGGGGATATATTTTATTCTGTTTACTGCTGAGTCATAGCCTGCAGATGAATGCAGCTAAGCAAGATTTGGGGTAGGGGATTGGTAAACAATAGCACAGCAGTCTTGAATTTTTTTTTTTCCCAAACCGTGTTGATAAACTGCTGCTCAAATATATTTCCTTTCTTTCCTTGACTGCCTGGTTTTCATTGACCACGTAGCTACAAGTCAACTGAGATAAAGAAAGGTGAAAAATGTATAGCTATAACATATATCTGTACATAGATAAAGGATATATATATAAGTTAGGATGCATTTAGAGGCAAAGTGACATAATGCCTTACAATGGCTTAAGGAATCAAGATGTATAACTATCCTTGTAGCAAGAAATCTGGAGACAGAGGAGTCCAGGTTTGATGTGTAGGCTCCATCTGTCATCAGAAACCCAGGTTTTAAAAAAATCTTTCTGTTCTGCCATCCTCAGCATGTTGGCTTTTTTGTCCATAGGCTGACAAGCCTAAAATAATTGTCTCAACGCCTAGCATCATGCTTTACACACATTCAAAAAAGGAAAAATGTAGTGGACTCTCTCAATATATCTATTTATCATGGAGCAAAACCCTCCCCAGTCACCTCTAGCAGAATTTTGCCAAGGTCTCATGGCTGGATCTGTGTCACATGTGCACCAATCACCAGCAAAGGGAAAAGAAATAGCCCTGCATGGCCCAGACCAATCATAGTCCCCCTCCTAGGTCTGAAGAAGGATCCCTCTTTCTTTGAGATGTTGCTTCTCCAACAGTGTGAAATTCTATAAACTACAGACAAGGCTAACTATAGCTATTGGGGGGGAAAAAGAGGTGTGTGCTCTATTATAGGTAAGACTCATAGATCCTGAAATCTTTTTGGAGTAATACCTTGTAAGATTACTTCCTAGATAGATTAGCAGTTATGCTTATGAGCTTTAGAGTCAGAAATGTGAAGTCTGAATCTTGGCACTAGCACATACTAGCTATTATTCAGTTTTCTCGTCTGTAAATTAAGGATAGTAATAGCCCCTACTTCACAGTTTGGGGGAGATTGTTATTATTATTACTTTGCAAATAGTGAGTTGGTAATATTGTATAGTTATTAAGTACTTGAAACAGTGTCAATCACATAGTAAGTGCTCAATAAACCTTAGCTCTTTTTATTTTGGAACCATTGGTACTATAAATTTAAATTCTGTTTGTCTTCATTCAAGTCATAATTGTATAAGATCCTTCCCCATTCCCTAAGCCTGTGGCTGTACTTTTCTAAATGTAAAACGTACTGTCTAGTATAGATGGGTCCCCTTGCTGGGTGGGGTGGGGCTTCTCTTTTTTAGCTCAGGAAGCATAGGCAGAGTTTTGCTGGTGCAGCGTTCTGATTTTCAGACTGCTCTAGAGTGAATCCTATTTAAAAAGCTTATTCAGGCCCAGAACCCATTTATTTGATCTCAAATTGGATGTTTGCCTCTCAGGTCCAAACCAAAACAACAATACAGTTTACCTTATCTACATTACATTTCTGGCTCCCAGAGAGTGGTCTGGCAACACCTCAGCTCCCAGGGTGCTGGGGCACACAACCCGATGAGCTTTCTTTCCTAGGTCCAGGAAACTGAGCTGATTTGGGCAATTTGGAAATTTTCAGAGGACTGTTAAATCATTGCCTCCATTCAGTTTAGGATATTGACAGGAGGGCATATTTGCTCAGAATCCAATCACCGGTGCTATACATGTATCTGACAAGAAGTGGAGCTGGTTCTCAGAGGACAGGCCACAGTCACTCTCATTCTTTACAAGATAGCAGGTGGGTAGATCTGTTCAAGGTCCTTTTGCCCATATGGCCCTTGACAAGCTTTGGCGTAATCAGTTGTCTGGACTTTACTGCTCCCCTTCTACGTATTCCTGAGAGCCTCCCTGAGAGTTCTCGAAACAAACAAGCTGTCCCCTGTGGGGGACTCGGTGCTAGGAATTGACGATCTGAAGGTAGATGCTTCCTGCACCATGGGCTTCAGACAATAATGGGCAAACATCTGGCTTCACACTGGTGGGAAAAGGAACACTTGCCCATACAGATTCAAATGTAAACTCTGCTGGGTCTTACAGGCAGGTGCTTTTATTGACCTTGAGAAAGGTCACAAAACTGGTGAACTTGGGTGTTGGGTGATCATCTTGGAAATTGGGAAAACCCAGGAAATACAGTTTTTATTTTCCTGTGTATTCTTCCTTGATTTCCCCTCTCTTTTTCTTGCGGTACGCGGGCCTCTCACTGCTGTGGCCTCTCCCGTTGCGGAGCGCAGGCTCCGACGCGCAGGCTCAGCGGCCATGGCTCATGGGCCCAGCCGCTCCGCGGCACGTGGGATCCTCCCGGACCAGGGCACGAACCCGTGTCCCCTGCATCGGCAGGCGGACTCTCAGCCACTGCGCCACCAGGAAAGTCCTCCCCTCTCTTTTTATTTTTTAATTTCCTACCTTTTGGTGAACCTATCTTTTTCCTTTCTGTCATATCTCTGCTAGTTAGGAAAATAGAAATTATATTTATATTCTTTTGGTGGTTATTCACAAAAGGTGGCTGTGGCCTTGCCCTGCTGTGATACTGTGTTTCATGTAGGTACTCTGATCACAGAACCACATGTATGCCATGACCCCAAACAACAATTTGTTGTAGCTTTTCTCAGCTCCCTTGCAAGTGCAGTGGATCCTGGGTTCAAGAAGTGATCTAGGTTTTGGTTGCTTCACAGGAGAAACTTTACCTCTTGGGAGCTGACACTGGGCCACTTCTGCCTCCTTCTGGCTCCTGGCCCAGCAGGTGTGCTTTAAGCTTCCTTCACCACCTCAAATTTCTTTTCTATTTCTGGCATGAATAAATGATCTCTCTCTCTCTCTCTCTCTCTCTGCCTCCCTCCCTCCCTCCCTTTCTGCCACTCTTTCTCTGTCTCTCTCGATCCATTCTTGCTGTGTGTTGGTGGCTGTGATGGTGCTGAAAATATGATCTTCCAGTCTCATCCTTACTGGAAGTTCTTGACTTGTAATAGAAGATACAAGCCACAACCCATCACTCACATCACTAAACAGACTGCCAGCCTGCTGGGGAGCATAACAGGTCAAGCCATCAGATACTGGTTAACTCTGTCAGATACAGTGGTCCCAAACTCGAATTCCTTCAGAATCCAGGTGTGCAGAAGTGGGGGACCGTTGCTAATTGGGAAACACTTACCCCACCTAAAGCTGCTACTCAGCATTAGCTGATTATTGCAATCAAGGAACAAAAACACTGTATAGTAGGAATATCTGATTTTTCAAGAGAAGAAATTGTGAATATTAAAAACATACTTGAAAAAACATATTGTTAACACTTAGAGAAACTGTTTGGGCTCTGAACTGAAATCCCCAGAGTTCTAAATGTTGACCGCTGATGCTGTGTGAGCTGATGAGAATACACGTGGTGGTCGGTGTGGCCCATGTGCTTCCTGATGTGACCCATAACGTGTTTGCTATACCTCCCTCTACTGTGGTCACATCTGGACTCCAAGAGGTATGATGCTTGCCTTACACAACTAACTGACATTTTACGTCCTATATGGTCTTTTCGGAAGAAGGAAAATATAACCTGTGAATTACAGATTAAAAAATTAAATGCTCTTCTGTTTATTTGCATTGTTGGCAAGTATTTATATGTTCTATCTTGCATATGTCGTGGGAGATATGAGAGGAAGCACGTTTGGTATGAAACCTGGCCATTGACCATCAAGTTTATGGTCAGACAGCCTTGGGTTTGAATGCTGGTTCCTCTATTTTCCAGAAGTTTGACCTTGGGTAAATTACTTATCCTCTCTGAATCTCACTTTCCTCATCTCTCATGTGGAAAACAATGCCTCCTTCCCATGGCCCTGCTGTGGATTAATTGAGATTATATGCACAGGGCAGAGTGCCTGGCACAGAGGAAGGTTCAGTAGTGGTGGCCATTATTAGTAGCTCATATTCATGCTTCTAAAATACTGAACTCATTTGTGGCAAAACCTGACGTGAACTGATAAAAAGCTGATTATAATCTCCATGTATCCCACTTGGCGTGAATATTCACAAGTTTCATGGAACAAATATTAATGTGTTTGATTATAGGTGCTACCACAGAAGCTCTATTATTCTTCTAAAATTTTTAAAAGTTCTGAATTCCACAATACATTTGATTCTACAGGTTTTGGATAAAAGACAAAGAATCTGTAGTCACAAGGACATATCAACAAGTGGAGAATGACACGATCAAAACTGAACACAAAACTTACAATACTGCTAGAAGGTGACAGAGTAATATAAATTATTAGAGATGGTGGGTGGGGAGGTAAATTTGGGAGTGCTTCCTGGAGGGAGTGGCCTTTTGAGCCTGATCTCAGGAGAAATGAAGGAATTGCCTTCGGTGAAGAGGTGGCAGGTTCCAGGGGAATACACAAGATTGTTGGGTGTCTTTCAGAGGTCCCTAGCAAACCAAGCTGCTTTTAGGTCTGTGCAGTGTCTTAGAGAGTGTGTGATCACCTTTAGAAGGATGCACCTGGCGACTTGACAGGGAAAAGAGTTGCTGGTAGGGAGGAGTGTGAAGAAGGGAGTGAGAAGACCCACTTTATGATGAGGCGCTGTAGGAGAGGAACACATTTCGAACAGCCCCTGAGGAGCCCTTCGCCTCTCTAGGCTGAGGACCTAGCTTTGCACACTCATAGCTCTCTTCGTATGGCTTCTGCATATGCCAGCAAGCTATTACTGCATTTAAGGATGCTCTCCTGGGGCTGGGACCATGGCCCACCAACATTTCTAAATCTCACACCCCAGATCTTTCCCCACTCGGCTTGTCTGTTTTTAATGACCTGAAGATGATGCTGAAGAGATGGTCTGGCTGAGCAGGGGAGTGATGAAACTTGGTTTATGTTTCAGAAAAAGCACAGTGCCGCTATGTGGGTTGGAGATGGGCAATATGAGACACAAAAAATATATATGTCTTATATATCACTCTCTTCCCAGCACTTAGGACAGTGCCTGGCACATGCTTGTTTAACTAATTTATTAACAAACATAATGCCCATCTCAGCACAGTCTCCTCCCTGGCATGGAAAATGAGGCATTGATGACCCATTGAAAGGTGGCACTGGGCCTGCGCTTCCTTTATTCTGTGGGTGCAACAACGGTAGGAAAACAAGGAGTCTCTGAAGCGGTATTTTTAACAGTTAGGAACAACTGAACTGCTCACATGCTACTTCTGTTGTCTACAAGTGTAACAGGAGGGCAAAGAGGAACCTCAGGGAACAGAAAAACGCTAAGCGCCTCCTGGGACATGCAACACTGAGGGGTTAGCTGGTACTGCTGGGAGAAGCTCTGATCTCTGAGTCCAGTATGGAACCCCAAGTCTCTCTAATGAGACGACACTTTTATTTTCCTCAAAGTCTTCTATTCCCTGATGGGTACTGTGATTCCAGGCACATGAAGTGTTGAGATGAGTTGTGTGCAGTTTGACAGGTTGAGTCCCTGATGGTTGGACAGGATGCCGGGAAGGCCGTCATGAAGGAGCCTAGGAGACCTCTGTAGATTTTGGAGAGGGAGGGGCAGAGTCACTTTTCTACTTAGCAGTGATAATTTGCTGGTTGTAAATCACTGGTTTGAGGCAGACTTATTAATCTAGTTCTGGTTTACCCAGTTATTGTGTATCTGAAGTTCTCCCCTACACATCTGCAGCGTTAGGATCACAGCTCTTCCCAATGTTGTACATATGTTGGAGAAGGCTGCCTTGCTGCCATGTTGGGCGTATGACTACCCAGCTACTCTATGTTTCCCAGTCTCTGTGCCTTGATCTTGGACATCTAACTTCCAGAACTGTGAAAAATAAATGTTTGTTGTTTAAGCCCCCAGTCTGTGAAATTCTGCACAGCAGCCCGAATTGACTAAGACACTCTGACTTCTAATACTTGGCCTCTTGGATCTATGCATGCTCCTACTTCACAGCCTTTGTCTCTAGAATCATTGTCTGAGGCTTTCCTGGCAGACTGAAAGCCACAGGAATCCTGGCCTTGAGGGCCAAGAGTTAGAGTGAACAACTGTCCTGGTTTGCCCAGGACTGAAGGATTTCCTGAGACTCTGGACCTTCAGTGCTAAAACTGGAAGAGCCCTGGATAATCAGGATGGTTGGTCACCCTACTGAAAGGACATTGCAGAACAATAATGGCCCAGGGTAGCTGAGGAACTTTTGCAGGGGACTATAATCAGTAGAGCAAAGGGAGATTAGCAGACTAAACTGAGTTTTCTCTGGATTTCATATTTTCTGTTTTCCTGAATGTAGAGCTGAGGGCAAGAAAGGTGACAAGTGGGAGAATACACATATCACAGCTGTGACAATGATTATTGACACAGCTGTGACCCTCATCATTGCCCTGTCTATTCATTTCTGTACACAAATCCCTAAAGTCTAGTCTCTTAAATGACCATGTAGTCTAGAGACACCCAAGTCTAGGTCAATGGCTCATTTATTTCCCACAGTACTTGAGACAATGACATTCTAGCACAGTCAGGTAGTCTGGGCAGTCCCTTAGAAGGCGATGGCCTAGGACTTGACCGTTTCACCAGGTTTGGTCAAGTATTTAGAAGGGGATCAATTCAGTTCCTCTTTAGGATTGATTCCATGCTTTGCCTGGGAGAGAGGTCTGCCCTAGATTACTGCACAAGCATTTATGCTATTCTTTCTTTCTTTATTTGGGGCCAGGAAAGGGTACCTATTTGTGGTAGGAAGAATAACATGTATACAGTGAGTTGTGTGCTGGAGTTAGCTTGTACTGGCTCAGAAAAGCCAATGGTTAAATTTTCAGGAGACTTGAGAGCCTGTTATTTAAAATTTAATTCAGCAATTATTAAAATTACATTATGCAAACTTACAATTAAATTACATTAAAACAGGGCTTCCCTGGTGGCGCAGTGGTTGAGAGTCCGCCTGCTGATGCAGGGGACATGGGTTCATGCCCCGGTCCGGGAAGATCCCACATGCCGCGGAGCAGCTGGGCCCGTAAGCCATGGCCGCTGAGCCTGTGCAGCCGGAGCCTGTACTCTGCAACGGGAGAGGCCACAATGGTGAGAGGCCTGCATAACGCAAAAGAAAAAAAAAAATTACATTAGAACAAAAGTAACAAATACTTAAAATTCTTCACTTCCTAATTATTTTCCTATTATCTATGTTCTCAAGATTATATGTATTTATTGTATCTATATGGTAGAAATTCTCTATATTAGAATGTTACTGGGCATCTCTTCCCATATCTGTGTTCACTGGTGTCAGGTTGGTAGCTGAAATCAGCCATGACAGGAGACACCAGCAAATAGGACAAATCCACCTCCTGCCTTCTGAGAATCAGTTATTAAACATATACCAGCATACCTCTTTGTAAAGTTATCATTCATTGAGGACCTACTGTGTGCTAGGCATAGTTCCAAGAATTCTGTAAATATTTATCATTTGTACAGCCAATACTGAGTCATTACCTGCAGTATACCAGGTTCCATTATTATTATAGTTAATATTTATTGAATACCTACTGTGTGCCTAGCACTCTTATAAATGCTTTACATGTATTAGCTGCTCATTCCTTGGGATAACTCTTGGAGGGAGGTTCTATCATGGTGCTCATTTTGCCGGTGGAAAAACTGAGGAACTGAGAAGTTGAGTAATTTTCCCAGGTCCACATAGCTAGTAATTTGCAGTCCCTGTATTGAAACCCCAGAAACCTGGTTCTGGAGCCCGTGTTCTTAACCACTAGGCTCTCCTGCCTCTTGTTGCCTCTAGGCACCAAGGATACTGCAGTAAACAAGCAAAGTTCCTGACTTCATGGGGCTTACATTCTTGTGGATAGGGAGACAGATGTTAAACAATAACCATGTAGATATGTTGGTGTCAGATGGTGATAAGTGCCATGGATAAAAATAAAGCAAAGTAAGAGTAATAGAAAACACTGAAGTAAGGATGGTAAATTACTTCCTTTATCTTATTTTTAATTTAATACTATCCCATTTTACAGATGAGGAAATTGAGGATCAGAGTGGCTAAAACTGTATCTAAGTTTACCTGCTATTAAGTGGTGGAGCTGGGATTCACACCTACAACAGCCTCGTTCCCAAGTCTGTGCATATTCCCCCTACAAGCTTTCCTCCCTCTGCTTCTTGGACCTCCCAGGTTACCAGGCCCTTAGTTCAAGTTTGAATTTCCAGTGCAAACTCGGCTCAGCTGGAATCTGCCCTGTGTCCATCCTCCTTTATTTCTCTGCCCTCCAAAGCCACATGAGGGGATAAATCAGTGTTCAGCTCACAGTGATCCTGAAAGCTGGCAGGGCCGGGGGCCCCTGAGAATCCTGCGTGAATGAATATAACATCTGCAGTGTGGAACCAGCCACACGATCTTCTCCACGTTGGTCACCAAAGGGGCTTTGTCTGTGAAAACAGACTTATTGTGGCTAATATAGGTCACAGGTGGAAAGGCCGGGGACTGACAGAGTTTAATTGGATTCCATTACCACTCACAACAAGTTCAGAGAATAAGCATTGCAGGGGCTTGTGGGAACTGCTCTTTCAAGCACCCCACATTGCCCCACTGGAAATACTGTATTTAATGTCAACTTAGTTTGACCTTTAGTTTTGGTGGCATTTACTAATTCTATAGAAGCAGCCATTTCTCACTTCCCCTGAAGCTTAATAGAAAACCAGACCACTAGTTAGACACAGCTCAGCTTATGCAAAGGGGAAAGTCTCTCAAATGTTTCTCCCACAACGTGAAAAGAATATATAGAACAACCTCTATTATTTTGGTTCATTTAAATTTCTGACACCAGGGAAATCAAAAGAAAGTGGTGATTTAATGATAGTTCAAAGCATCAGTTTGACATCTTTGAGAAGGCAAGAGAAGCCAGACCTCTCAAAGTGGGCCTGATTCTTGGGTTGGAGGAAAGCTCTCTTGTTACAAATATTTGTGTCCCTGATCACTCAGTGATAGATAGCTACTGGATGTATTAGCTTTTCACTGCGGTCATAACAAATTATCACAAACTTAGCAGCTTAAAATAACACCCATTTTCTATCTCACAGTTTGGGCAGAAGTCCAAGGAGCTCAACTGGGTTCTCTGCTCAGGGGCTCACAGTGCCAAAATCAAGGTGTTGGCCAGGCTGGGCTCTTGTGGGAGGCTCTGAGGGGGAATCTGCTTCCAGGCTCATTCAGGTCATTTTCAGAGTTCAGTTTCTTGTAGTAGTAGAACTGAGGTCCCAGTGTCCTTCCTGACTCAGTTAGAAGTTGTTTCCCCTTCTAGAGGCCACCTGCCTTCCCTAGCTCATGGATATCTGTACCCCATGTTCATCACAGCATCACTCACAATAACCAACATACGGAAACAACCTAAGTGTCTGTCAACAGATGACAGAAAAAGAAGATGTGGTACATATATACAGTGGAGTATTAGTCAGTCATATAAAAAAAGAAATCTTGCCATTTGCGACAACATGGATGGATCTAGAAGGTGTTATACTCAGTGAGAGAAGCCAGACAAGAAAGAGAAATACCTGATGATCTCATATGTAGCATTTTAAAAAGTTCAACTTATAAAAACAGAGAGTAGATGAGTGGTTACCAGGGGCTCGAGGGAGGGAGGGAGAAATGGGGAGATGTTGGTCAAAGAGTACAAACTTCAGGTTAGAAGATAAGTTCTGGGGATCTAATGCACAGCATAGTGATTATAGTTAACAATGCTGCATTATATACTTGAAAGTTGCTAAGAGAGTAGACCTTTAATATTCCTACTACACACACACACACACAAAATGGTACAAATGAACTTATTTACAAAGCAGAAATAGAGTCACAGATGTAGAAAACAAACTTATGGTTACCAAGGGGGAAATCAGGGGAGGGATAAATTGGGAGATTGGGATTGACATATACACACTACTATATATAAAATAGATAACTAGACAAGCCTCTTAGATAGCCTCATCCACCAGAGGGCAGACAGCAAAAGCAAGAAGAACTACAATCCTGCAGCCTGTGGAACAGATTGACAGAAAGATAGACTAGATGAAAAGGCAAAGGGCTATGTACCAGATGAAGGAACAAGATAAACCCCCAGGAAAGCAATGAAATGAAGTGGAGATAGGCAACCTTCAGAAAAAGAATTCAGAATAGTGATAGTAAAGATGATCCAGGGCCTCAGAAAAAGAATGGAGGCAAAGATGGAGAAGATGCAAGAAATGTTTAACAAGACCTAGAAGAATTAAAGAACAAACAAATAGAAATGAACAATACAATAATTGAAATGAAAACTACACTAGAAGGAATCAATAGCAGAATAACTGAGGCAGAAGAACGGATAAGTGACTGGAAGACACAAAGGTGGAATTCACTGCTGCAGAACAGAATAAAGAAAAAAGAATGAAAAGAAATGAAGACAGCCTAAGAGACCTCTGAGACAACATTAAATGCAACAACATTCGCATTATGGGGGTCCCAGAAGGAGAAGAGAGAGAGAAAGGACCCGAGAAAATATTTGAAGAGATTATAGTTGAAAACTTCCCTAACATGCAAAAGGAAATATCCACCCAAGTCCAGGAAGCGCAGAGAGTCCCATACAGGATAAACCCAAGGAGAAGCACACCGAGACACATAGTAATCAAATTGGAAAAAATTAAAGACAAAAAAAAATTATTGAAAGCAGCAAGGGAAATACGACAAATAACATACAAGGGAACTCCCATAAGGTTAACAGCTGATTTCTCAGCAGAAACTCTACAAGCCAGAAGGGAGTGGCATGATATACTTAAAGTGATGAAAGGGAAGAACCTACAACCAAGATTACTCTACACAGCAAGGATCTCATTCAGATTCAATGGAGAAATCAAAGCTTTACAGACAAGCAAAAGCTGAGAGAATTCAGCACCACCAAACCAGCTCTACAACAAATGCTAAAGGAACTTCTCTAAGTGGGAAACACAAGAGAAGAAAAGGACCTACAAAAACAAACCCAAAGCAATTAAGAAAATGGTAATAGGAACATACATATCGATAATTACCTTAAACGTGAATGGACTAAATGCCCCAAACAAAAGACTTGCTGAATGGATACAAAAACAAGACCCATCTATATGCTATCTACAAGAGACCCACTTCAGACCTAGGGACACTTACAGACTGAAAGTGAGGGGATGGAAAAAGATATTCCATGCAAATGGAAATCAAAAGAAAGCTGGAGTAGCAATACTCATATCAGATAAAATAGACTTTAAAATAAAGAATGTTACAAGAGACAAAGAAGGACACTACATAATGATCAAGGGATCAATCCAAGAAGAATATATAACAATTATATATATATGCACCCAACAAAGGAGCACCTCAATACATAAGTCAACTGCTAACAGCTATAAAGGAGGAAATCGACAGTAACACAGTAATAGTGGGGGACTTTAACACCTCACTTACACCAATGGACAGATCATCAAAAATGAAAATAAATAAGGAAACAGAAGCTTTAAATGACACTATAGACCAGATAGATTTAATTGATATTTATAAGACATTCCATCCCAAAACAACAGATTACACTTTCTTCTCGAGTGTGCACGGAACAGTCTCCAGGATAGATCACATCTTGGGTCACAAATCAAGCCTCAGTAAATTTAAGAAACTTGAAATCATATCAAGCATCTTTTCTGATCACAACGCTATGAGATTAGAAATGAATTACAGGGGGAAAAGCGTAAAAAACACAAACACATGGAGGCTAAACAATACATAACTAAATAGCCAAGAGATCACTGAAGAAATCAAAGAGGAAATCAAAAAATACCTAGAGACAAATTACAATGAAAACACGACCATCCAAAACCTATGGGATGCAGCAAAAGCAGTTCTAAGAGGGAAGTTTATAGCTCTACATGCCCACCTCAAGAAACAACAAAAATCTCAAATAATCAGTCTAACCTTACACCTAAAGGAACTAGAGAAAAAAGAACAACAAAAAAATCCCCAAAGTTAGCAGAAGGAAAGAAATCATAAAAATCAGAGCAGAAATAAATGAAATAGAAACAAAGAAAACAATAGCAAAGGTCAATAAAACTAAAAGCTACTTCTTTGAGAAGATAAACGAAATTGATAAACCATTAGCCAGACTCATCAAGAAAAAGAGGGAGAGGACTCAAATCAATAAAATTAGAAATGAAAAAGGAGAAGTTACAACAGACACCACAGAAATGCAAAGCATCCTAAGAGACTAATACAAGCAACTCTACACCAATAAAATGGACAACCTGGAAGAAATGGACAAATTCTTAGAAAGGTATAACCTTCCCAGACTGAACCAGGAAGACATAGAAAATATGAACAGAAAAATCACAAGTAATGAACTTGAAACTGTGATTAAAAGTCTTCCAACAAACAAAAGTCCAGGACCAGATGGCTTCACAGATGAATTCTATCAAACATTTAGAGAAGAGCTAACACCCATCCTTCTCAAACTCTATCAAAAAATTGCGGAGGAAGGAACACTCCCAACTTCAGTCTATGAGGCCACCATCACCCTGATACCAAAACCAGACAAAGATACTACAAAAAAAGAAAATTACACACCAATATTACTGATGAATATAGATGTAAAAATCCTCAACAAAATACTAGCAAACAGAATCCAACAACACCAAAAGGATCATACACCATGATCAAGTGAGATTTATCCCAGGGATGCAAGGATTCTTCAATATATGCAAATCAATCAATGTGATACACCGTATTAACAAACTGAAGAATAAAAACCATGTGATCATCTCAATAGATGCAGAAAAAGCTTTTGATCAACACCCATTTATGAGAAAAACTCTCCAGAAAGTGGGCATAGAGGGAACCTACCTCAACATAGTAAAGGCCATATATGACAAACCCACAGCAAACATCATTCTCAATGGTGAAAAACTGAAAGCATTTCCTCTAAGATGAGGAACAAGACAAGGACGTCCACGCTCACCACTATTATTCAACATAGTTTTGGAAGTCCTAGCCACAGCAATCAGAGAAGAAAAAGAAATAAAAGGAATACAAATTGGAAAAGAAGAAGTAAGGCTGTCACTATTTGCAGGTGACATGATACTATACATTGAGAATCCTAAAAATTCCACCAGAAAACTACTAGAGCTAATCAATGAATTTGGTAAAGTTGCAGGATACAAGAGTAATGCATAGAAATCTCTTGCATTTCTATACACTTATTATAAAATATGTGAAAGAGAAATTAAGGAAACACTCCCATTTACCGTTGCAAAAAGAAGAATAAAATACCTAGGAATAAACCTACCTAAGGAGACAAAAGACCTGTATGCAGAAAACTATAAGACACTGATGAAAGAAATTAAAGATGATACCAACAGATGGAGAGATATACCATGTTCTTGGATTGGAAGAATCAATATTGTGAAAATGACTGTACTACCCAAAGCAATCTATAGAGTCAATGCAATTCCTATCAAATTACCAATGGCGCTTTTTACGGAACTAGAACAAAAAATCTTAAAATTTGTATGGAGACACAAAAGACCCCGAATAGCCAAAGCAGTCTTGAGGGGAAAAAATGGAGCTGGAGGAATCAGACTCCCTGGCTTCAGACTATACTACAAAGCTACAGTAATCAAGACAATATGGTACTGGCACAAAAGCAGAAACATAGATCAATGGAACAAGATAGAAAGCCCAGAGTTAAATCCATGCACCTATGGTCAACTAATCTATGACAAAGGAGGCAAGGATATACAATGGGGAAAAGACAGTCTCTTCAATAAATGGTGCTGGGTAAACTGGACAGGTACATGTAAAAGAATGAAATTAGAACACTCCCTAACACCATACACAAAAATAAACTCAAAATGGATTAGAGACTTAAATGTAAGACTGGACACTATAAAACTCTTAGAGAAAAACATAGGAAGAACACTCTTTGACATAAATTACAGCAAGATCTTTTTTGATCCACCTCCTAGAGTAATGGAAATAAAAACAAAAATAAACAAATGAGACCTAATGAAACTTCAAAGCTTTTGCACAGCAAAGGAAACCATAAACAAGATGAAAAGACAACCCTCAGAATGGGAGAAAATATTTGCAAACGAATCAACAGACAAAATCTCCAAAATATATACACCTCTCATGCAGCTCAATATTAAAAAAACAAACAACCCAATCTAAAAATGGGCAGAAGACCTAAATAGACATTTCTCCAAAGAAGACATACAGATGGACAAGAGGCACATGAAAAGCTGCTCAACATCATTAATTATTAGAGAAATGCAAATCAAAACTCCAATGAGGTATCACCTCACACCAGTCAGAATGGCCATCATCAGAAAATCTACAAACAACAAATGCTGGAGAGGGTGTGGAGAAAAGGGAACCCTCTTGCACTGTTGGTGGGAATGTAAATTGATACAGCCACTATGGAGAACAGTATGGAGTTTCCTTAAAAAACCAGAAATAGAATTACCATATGACCCAGCAATCCTACTACTGGGCATATACCCAGAGAAAACCATAATGCAAAAAGACTCATGCACCCCAATGTTCATTGCAGCACTATTTACAATAGCCAGGTCATGGAAGCAACCTAAATGCCCACTGACAAATGAATTGATAAGGAAAATGTGGCACATATATACAATGGAATATTACTCAGCCGTAAAAAGGAAGGAAATTGGGCCATTTGTAGAGACATGGATGCATCTAGAGGCTGTTATACAGAGTGAAGTAAGTCAGAAAGAGAAAAACAAATATTGTTTATTAACACATATATATGGAACCTAGAAAAATCGTACAGATGAACCAGTTTGCAGGGGAGAAATTGAGACATAGATGTAGAGAACAAACGTATGGACACCAAAGGGGGAGGTGGGGGTGGTGGTGGAATGAATTGGCAACTGCGATTGACATGTATACACTGATGTGTATAAAATTGATGACTAATAAGGACCTGCTGTATAAAAAAATAAATAAAATAAAATTCAAAAAAAAAATTAGATAAAGTCAAGATAAATTCAACACATATGTTAAGTCCACAAAATCAAGAAGAGATAAGAAAACAAACAAACAAACAAAATAGATAACTAATAAGGACGTACTGTATAGCACAGGGAACTCTACTCAATACTCTGTAATGGCCTATATGTGAAAAGAATCTAAAAAAGAGTGGATATATGTATATATATAACTGATTCACTTTGCTGTACAGCAGAAACTAACACAACATTGTAAATCAACTATACTCCAATAAAAAATTTAAAAGAAAAGCAGTGGTAAGTATGTGACATGATGGAGGTGTTAGCTAACTCTAAGGTGGTGATCATTTAGCGAAGTATATCAAATCAACATGTTGTACACCTTAAACTTACAAAAAGTTATGTGTCAGTTATATCTCAGTAAAGCTGTGGAAAAAAGCCAGCTATGGCAGGTTGAGAATCTTTCTCACATTTCAAATCATGTGACCTTTCTGCCAAATCTCTTCTGCTTCTAGCTGCAGAAAGTTCTCTGCTTTTAAGTGCTCATGTAATTAGTTTGGATCCACCTGAATAATGCAGGCTAACCTCCCTATTATAAGATTTATAACCTTAATTACACCTGCAAAGTCCCTTTTGCTGAGCACTGTAACATATTCACAGGGGGTTTGGACGTGAACAACTTTGGGGGTGTGCATTCTATATGCCATACTAGGTATCCCCCTGACTTCTGTGGGACTCAGATACCTGGCTTACAGTATTCTGGAGGCAACACTGTGAAGATGCTTTGGGAGCTGAACGTACCATATGGCTTTTAGGCTTGGGGCCTCAGAGGTGAGAATAAGCAGATGTGTAGTTAGGAATCAAGCTCACCAATTTTGTGTGAAATGGATATTTCCAATTATGATTTTATGCCCTTTAATATTATGACAGCTCCTGTAAGGACATTCATCCATTCATTTTCACAAGTATTTATTGAGCACTTACTATGTGCCTGGCACTATTCCCGGTTCTGAGAATATAGCAGTACAGAGCAGACAAAAATTCCTGCTCTCATGAAGCTTACATTCCAGTATTGGGAAGCACAAAATAAACTCAGTAAATAGGTTATATGAGATATTAGAAGGTAAAAAATATATATAATGAAGGAAAAGAAGTAGGGGAGAGGGATAGGGAGCAGCCTAATGAGATGGGGGTAGGTTTCATCTTTAAATAAGGGTGGTTGGGTAAGGCCTCACTGGGAAGGTGACATTTGAGCAGTGACCTGTAGGACAATGTAGAAGGAAATGCAGAAGGTAGTTAGAAAGTGGGAGTTGTGCGTGTGTGCTTACACAGTTTTTAAAGTTTTTTTTAAGGCATGAAACTGAATGAGTTCTTTGTGGGAGTAAATGTTGATACAGAACAGAAGAGAGCTGAGGAATGAGTCCTGAGGCACTCCACAGTTAGAGGTCAAGAAGATGCAGAGGAACCATCAGGGGAAATGAAAGTGAGCAGCTGGTGAGGCAGGGGGGGTGATCAGATGAGGGTCATGTTCTAAGAAAGAGTTTTGAGATGAAGGCTTTGTTCATCTGTGTCAAATTTTTGCTGATGCGTCATCTAAGATGAGAATGGGTAGTTGACCATTGTTTTTAACGACTTAGAGGTCCCTGGTTTCTGTGTCATGGGAACTACATCCTGATTGCAGAATCTCAACAGAAAATGGGAGGACAGGATTCAGAGACAGAAGTAAGTAGTGTAGACCACTTGGGAGTTCTGAAGAGGAGAAAAAAGTGGGGAAATACCTGGTGGGGCACATGTGGTCAAGAGATTAAAAAAAAACTAGACAGCGTGTTTGTATGCTGGTGAGGGTGAGGAAGTAGCGAGGAAAAAAATAGATGACATAGGAGAGAGATTGATCATTTCCTTGAGTGAGAGGGTGTGGAATCTGGAGGAGGGATTGGCCTTGAATACAAGATAGACAACTTGTCTGTGGTAACAGGAAGCAAGGCAGAACATACTGGCATAGATACAGGTAGGCGGGTAGGTGGAAGGTATGGGTGTGGTCTTCTGGTGGCTTCTGTTTTC
Source organism: Monodon monoceros (assembly GCF_005190385.1). Taxonomy (NCBI): domain Eukaryota; kingdom Metazoa; phylum Chordata; class Mammalia; order Artiodactyla; family Monodontidae; genus Monodon; species Monodon monoceros. The sequence goes on along the minus strand of NW_021703774.1, from coordinate 60,753,455 downwards.
TCAGGGGGATAGGAAGAAAGGGCATTGGGGAGGGTGAAGTAAGGGAAAGAGATAAAAGGAATGACCCTCTCTTGGTGTGGCCATTGGTGAATAGGAGAGATTGGCTTTGAATATAGGACAGACTCACTTCTCTGATAAATCTAAGAGTTGTTGACCTTTTTAAAGTTTGTTCAGCTTTTATTTGTTGTTAAGAAAGAGTGACAACATCCAAGCTCTTTACATGCTGGACCGGAAACTGGCAGTCCCTATTAGTTTTTCGTGTAATCCTCATCACAACTCTGTAATGTGGGTATCATCAGCTCAGTTGCAAAGATAAGGAAAAAGGCTGGAAAAGGTTAAGGGACTTGTGTAAGGCCACAGTGCTTGGAAGTGGCAGAACTGGGATCAAACTCAGATCTCACTTCTCCATGGTGGCCGTTGTCCTTCCACAGTGCTGTTTGTCTCTGCTCATGCAAAACATCACAGGCTTATGCTTCATTTGACCAGATTTGTTCTGGTGCTTACCTTGAAGCTCTTTAAATTAGAACTTGAATATTTTGACCTGGTTTTGAAAATTGGTGGGTCTTCTGGGTAAATATAGCTTTTGATCATACAGTGATCTATTACCTAATTCTTTTTTTTTTTTTTTTTTTTTTTTTGCGGTGCGTGGGCCTCTCACTGTTGTGGCTTCTCCCGTTGCAGAGCACAGGCTCCGGACGCGCAGGATCAGCGGCCATGGCTCACGGGCCCAGCCGCTCCGCGGCATGTGGGATCTTCCCAGACCGGGGCACGAACCCGCGTCCCCTGCATCGGCAGGCGGACTCTCAACCACTGCGCCACCAGGGAAGCCCCCTACTTCTTTTTTAACGTGTGACTTTTGCTTCTCCTTAGGGAAAGAAAAAGAGTGAAAAGTGAAATATGCTCATTTTATTACTTGCTATTAGCTCCAGTAAAATGATTTAGGATGGCATAATTTCAAAGAGAGAGCCAAAAGGTAGCTGTAGGAATACACATGATTCCTATTAATTCGGGCAGAAAGAAAATAGGGACTTAGAGCCATCAGGCCGGAATCTGGGTTGAGTCCTGGCTTTGCCCCTCAGTCTGCAAAGAAGTCTGAACCTCAGCTTCCACATCTGTAAATAACTACTTTCTTACGTTTGCATCATGGTTGAATTAAAAAGCATCTATCAACAGTTATTGAATACCTTTGTGCCCAGCGTTATGTAAGTGGAAAGGAATAACATAAAAGATATATAATGATGCCTGTCTGCTGGGTATTTGTGGAGAATGGAGAGCTGTGTGCTTCTGGAGATAGCCTGCAAACTGTCAGACCTTGTATTGGACTCACTTCTGCCCTGCAAAATCTGCTGAGACACCTCACACCCTCTGCTTTGGCTCCTAAATTCTGAAGGTTTTTTTTGTTTAATTTCCTAATGTCTTTGGCGACTGCATATTTCTGTTGGTCCAGGAGTCTATCTAATCCAGTTGGTTACAAAACTCTAGTTTCATTTAGTACAGCATCTTTCTGCTGAGCTAGCTTACCACTTTCCACCTGTAGACCCATCCTGACCCAAATGCCCAGGGATCTCTTCCTCTGTTAATTCCATAATTCACCTCATTTGGACTTCCTTTACCTTTAAAGAAAGCCAACACCAAAAGAATGCCTTCCCAATGTGTCCATATTAACCAATATAAAATAAGTAATGCTTATAATTGAGCACATTTAATGTAAGACCTCCCACTCCTACACCCAATGGTGGACACAGGAAAGTCTGCCTAAATTGTGCCTGGCAGACTTGTCTGCATTAGTCATTCTGAATCCTGCTCTGATCAGGTTCAGCTCAGGAATAGAATATGGGAGTCTGCAGCGAGTTGCCTCAAAAACGTGGCAGATGAGTCATCATCCAAGAGACAAGCCAGGAAGACTCAGCAAACAGTGGATGCACTTGGCCGTGCCAGAGGGGCTACCCTGAGAAGTGCTTTGTCAACGTGCTGCTGATAGAGACTTAAGAAATATTAAAGTGCAGCTGAGGGTATGTCCTTAGGCTTGGATTTCACTGCAGGAAATATTTGTATAATAATCCTTTGGAAGGAGTGGTTTGGCAAAATGCCGGGCTGCGTTGGACTTGGGAAGAAAGAATTGGGCTGTTAACTCTCATCAAAACCAACGATGCAGGGCACCATATCCAGCAGCCATGAGGATGTGGGTCCTCAGAAAGGTTCTATTTTGGTACAGATTTCCCATAGCCTGTCAGGAGCATCCCTCACTTGAGAACCTTGAGTGGTTCTCAAGTGGGGGTGATTTTGTCCCCAGGAGATATTTCTCAATCTTCTCTATTATCCAGTTTTCTTGAAGAGTACACTTTGACCTGGGAAAGAGTAGAGCATCTTCTTGCCATGTTTTCTCTTATCCTTCCTCAGTTCCTGACTCCTCAACTTGAGTGGCTGGAGTGCCATGGTCAGAAGGAAACAACGAAACCTCGGAGAAAGGGATGAATAGAGGGTGATGGGGGTACAAACATGGTGGAAAGATACCCAGCGGAGCATTTTTCTTATTTTGACTCCTTCCTTCATCCCTTTCTTTCCTCAAACAATTACTGAGGGTTCACTGTGGCCAAGCACTGTGTGGGGCACTGAGAATACAAGATGAATGACATAATCCCTACACTTGAGAAATTCATAATCTAGTGGGGAAGATAGACTTGTAAAACAATAATTAGAATATGTGGTTAGTACTTCAACAGAAACATAAGTTCATGAGTGATGAACTGCTGAGGGAGTTTGTCTTAGTTTTCTATTGCCGCTGTGACAAATTACCGAAAGTTAGTGGCTTAAAATGACACACATTTTTTCTCTTCTAGTTCCGGAGACAAGAAGTCTGAAATCAGTTTCACTGGTTCAGCGTCAAGGTAACAGGAGGGCTTGCTCCTTCTGGAGACTCTAGAGGAGAATCAGTTTCTTTGCCTTTTCTGGCCTCCAGAGGCCACTTGCATTCCTTGACTCATGACCTCTTCCTTGCATCACTCCAACCTCTTGCTTTTGTTGTCACATCTCCTTCTTCTTCTTTTTTAGTCAAATCTCCTCTGCCTTTCTCTTATAAGAAGTCTTGTGATGACATTTAAGGTCCACCTAATCTAGGATAATCTCTCCATCTCAAGATCCTTAACCCAGTCACATCTACAAAGTCCCTTTTTTGACATATAAGGTAACATGGTAACAGGTTGTAGGATTAGAGCCTGGAGTCGTATTCAGTCTACTACAGTTACAGAATGATGAAAAGGGCATTGGGGCTGGGCCTTGAGGAATGAGTAGGAGTTCTGCCAATTTTCTAGGCTGAAGGGATGTAATGTGGAAAGACTCACCTGCTCAGGAACTACAAAAATCTTTAAAGTAACTAGACTATAGACTGCATGATGAAGGAAGACAGAAGTCGAAGCTGGTGAGAACAAGGCCAAATCACGAAGAGCCTTGAATACTAGACCAAGAAGTTTGGATCTGGCCTTTTAAACAACAGATGGAATGGGCTGTTGACAAAGTCAAGTGGAGAGATAATGAGGTCTGAATGAAGGCAGATGCATTGGCATTCATCAACTACTAAATAACAGAGCTGTTCCTGTCGAGGGGGAATGCTGAACATTCTTAACTCCTGCCCCCATCACTATGTTCTGGTTTAAGCCCTGCCATCTAGATGATTATGAAAGCCTCCAAAATCCCCCAGTTTTGCTGCTATCACTATCCAATCAATTTCTCACTCTGTAGCCAGAGTGATCTTCTAAAACACAGGGCTGACCACACTACTGTCTGCCTAGTTACCAATGGCTCCCATTTACATTTAGGACACATATAACCCTCCAGCAGCTGGGCCCTGCTCACCTTTCCACTCTCTCTACTATGCTTTTCTTGGCCATTGTTCCTAAGTAAATCTCAGTACAGCCTCAGCTGACTACTGGGCCTAAGACATCTCTCCCAGGAGACTTTAAACCTTCATGTGAGACCAAGTCACCATTCCCAACCTCTTCTATCTGTGGGAGTACTTTTGAGTCCCTACGCATCCTTGCTTGTCAGTTTGACCTTGATCAGAATCACTTGAGTCCTCCCCAATATGATTTAGTAATTTTGAATCTCAGGGTCAAGGGTGGTGTCCTAGGCAGGATTCCAAGATGTCTCTCAAGTTTCACCTTCCCCAGTCTCCCCCACCTCATGCCCAAACCTGGGTAGATGCCCTGTATAATCCTATCTCCTTTGTGGGGTTGGAATCTGTGAATATAATAGGTTATCACTTACATGATTAGTGATCAAAAGTTAATCAAAAGGCAGATTTCCCTGAATGGGCCTGACCTCAACAGAGGAGCCTTTAAAAGAAGTTAGAAACCTATGCTCCTGCTGGCCTTATGGAAGAGGAAGATATACCAAGTGTGAGAGGGCCAGTGGAGCTGAATGCAGGTGGGGGATGATATGGCGAGGAAAAACAGTAAACTTCTAGAAGCTGAAAGCAGCCCCAAGCCAACAGCCAGACTGTAGGACTCAGTCCTACAGTCTCAACCAATCAAATTCTTCCTACAACATCTGTGTTTGGAGGAGGACCTCCAAGTTCCAAGAATGAACACAGCCTGGGCAACACCGTGGTTTCAGCCCCTGAGGAAGAGAACCTAGCTCAGCAGTGTGTGGATTTCTGTCTACAGAAACAAGGAGATAATAAGTGGGTGTTATTTTAAGTCACTAAATTTGAGTCCCTTCACACCCAACAGACCCCCCTGGTCTCCTTATGCAAATCAGTCCATTCTCTTCCCTGGGCCCTGCATAGCAAGAGGCCCTGGGGGGACATCAGGCCACAAAGTCTTTTTCCATCTTTCTCTTCTGGATACTTTCTGGTTTTAGAGTTGCATAACCAAGAGGGTCATTCCAAAGATTCTTCTCTAATAAAGTCCTGTGTCCAAAGGACTTGCTGGCTCTACCTACACAGAGAAGCAATGCTGAGCTGCTATCTTAGGAAAACGTGAAGTTAAATTGTATCGTGCATGGCTAAGAGTGAGGAAAAGAGTAGAAGGAGGAATTCTAAGGAGATGGTTTTAAGTGGTTTGCACAGTGTGGTCCCAAATGCAGCATCAGGAGCAGCATCTGGGAACTTGTTAGCAATGTGAATTCTCGGGCCCTGACCCAGATCTCCTAAATCAGAAACTGTCTTAACAAACCCTCCAGGTGATTCTGATGTACAATAAACTTCAAAACCACTGACTTAGACAAATCATTCTTGATTACATTAATGACGTATAGCATCATTTTCTTTTTAAATTAATTTTTATTGGAGTATAGTTGATTTACAATGTTGTGTTAGTTTCTGCTGTACAACAAAGTGAATCAGTTATACATATACATATACCCACTCTTTTTTTGATTCTATTCCCATATATGTCATTGCAAAGTATTGAGTAGAATTCCCTGTGCTACACATTAGGTCCTTATTAGTTATCTATTTTATTTATTTATTTTTATTTTATTTTTTTTTGCGGTACGTGGGCCTCTCACTGTTGTGGCCTCTCCCGTTGTGGAGCACAGGCTACGGACACGCAGGCTCAGCGGCCATGGCTCACGGGCCCAGCCGCTCCGTGGCATGTGGGATTTTCCCAGACTGGGGCACGAACCTGTGTCCCCTGCATTGGCAGGCGGACTCTCAACCACTGCGCCACCAGGGAAACCCCAGTTATCTATTTTATATATAGTAGTGTGTATATGTCAATCCCAATCTCCCAGTTTATCCCTTCCTTCCACCTTTCTCCTTTGGTAACCATAAGTTTGTTTTCTACATCTGAGACTCTATTTCTGTTTTGTAAATAAGTTCATTTGTACCATTTTTTTTAAGATTCCACATCTAAGCAAACCCTTCTGAAGACTATCACAGTCACAAAGGATGCAGAGCATGGACGAGGCTCAACCATGCCCACACTGGCCACAAAGTGACCAGCCAGTCTCACGCTCTCATAGACTCTGATAACAGGATGGTCAGAGAATCTGTGATATTAGGGTGTCAGGGTCACCTTGGGATTTAACCCCTGCCCATGATTTAACCTTTGTCCTCATGAAGCCTGCCACATAGTTGATGTTCAATAAATACTTGTAAGGTCCATGATTAAAATAATCCTCTATGATGGAACCAGAGAGATTATATCCCTTGCTCAGGCCCTGGGGTTGGTTCACTCAGGGATAAATCCACCCTCATTAAGAGAAAAGACAGTCTCCTAACCTAGCCCCCTTAAGGAATCTTTCTGGAACATCAGAGGTATGGTGCTTGGTGAGTAGTGCCTTGGCATTCAGAAAGAAGCCATGAAGCAGAAGAAAGTACCATTCAAGAGCCCGTGGAGCCGATCTCTGCCAGCTTTGGTCCCAATTCAGGTTGCTGGAGTGGGTCTATCACCCGTGCTTGCCTGAGTCAACACCCTCGACTGCCATTCCCCTATAGGGAGTCTTGGACAGAAACTACTGCACCCCTTCTTGCCTTACTGAAATTAAAAAGAAAACAATTTGCATTAGTGTGCATGACCAGCAGATGGGAAATTGAATGACCCTTTCTGGGCAGCAAAGGTGTTCCCAGGGCTAACAGTTACTAGTACACATTCCAAGAGCACAGGTACTTTTTTAGTATGGCTAACCAGACTTTTTTTCCGGAATCATGCATTATTATGCGATTCCTGTTGCCTTGGAAAACTCAGATGATTAAAAGAGTTTATGTTTGCCACTTCCAAGAATCCCTCTTGCAATTTAAATGATTCATGCATCCAAGTTTTACAAAGAGGAAAACAACCTCATTGTTATTTGCTCTGTTAAAGCCCTCAAGTGTTCAGCTTATTATTTTGTTATCTGGTAAAAAGGGGGAGTTTATCTCTAATTCTCTAATCTTTTCCATGGGGAATTCTTATGGGATAATAAAAATTCCTTATTTAACTAGCAGAGAAACAGCCTCTCATCTTTTCTTCTTTTTTGGCGAGGGCGGGAGGGAGAGATAATGTCAGTCACATGCTAGTATTCTCATGCCATGTAGCAAATTTCAGGAGAAATGGGCAGAAGTGAGGTGAGAGTGATAAGAATATTCCTCTATCTCTACTCCTTGCACCAGAACAATAACACAGTTGTGGAGACTGCTAACTGTCCCCCAGCGGTCATCTCCTCCTTCTTCCTTTTTACAGGTTTTTTGAGTTTTACTTGTACTTATTTGTGTGCTTGTATTTAGCTCTATGTAATTTTATCACCTGTGTAGGTTTGTGTATCCATCACCACAGTCAAGATGGAGAAGGGTTCTGTCATCACAAGGGTCCCTTGTGTTGCCTTGTTATAGCCACACCTCCCTCCCTCCTGTCTCTTTCTCCCCTCCTCCCCCCACCATCCCATGGCCCTCCACTACTGTCCCTATCCCTGAAAACCACTGATCTATTCCATTTCTATAATTTTGGCATTTCAAAGATGTTGTGTAAGTGGAATCCTACGGTATGTAACATGTTGAGATTGACTTTTTTTATTCAACATAATTCCCTTGAGATTCATACAAGTTGTTTCACGTATCAGTCATTCGTTTTTTATTGTTGAGTAGTATTCCATGGTGTGGGTGTATCACAGTTTGTTAGCCATTCACCCACTGAAGAATATGTAATTGTTTCCAGCTTGGGCTATGAACATCTGTGTACAGGTTTTTTAGTCAACAGTTCATTCCTCTGGGATAAATGCCCAAGAGTGCAATTGTTAGGGCGCATGGTAGTTACATATTTAGTTTTATAAGAAACCGCCAAGTGTCTTTCCTACCCCACAATGGGGTAGGAAAGGTATTTCCTACCCCTAAACCCCAATTTCTCCACAGCCTCACCAGCATTTGGTGTCACTATTTTTTGTTTTAGCCATTCTGATAGGTATGCAGTATCTCCATGTGGTTTTAATTTGCATTTTTCTAATGGCTAATGATGTGGAGTATCTTTTGTGGGCTTATTTGCCATCTGTATATTTTCTTCAGTGAAATGTCCATATCTTTTGCTCATTTTTTAATTAGATTGCTCGTTTTGGGGACCATTAAAAATTATTTGTTGGGGCTTCCCTGGTGGCGCAGTGGTTGAGAGTCCGCTTGCCGATGCAGGGGGCGCGGGTTCGTGCCCCAGTCCGGGAGGATCCCACATGCCGCGGAGCGGCTGGGCCCGTGAGCCATGGCCGCTGAGCCTGCGCGTCTGGAGCCTGTGCTCCGCAACGGGAGAGGCCACAACAGTGAGAGGCCCGAGTACCGCAAAAAAAAAAAAAAAAAAAGTAAAAATTATTTGTTGAGTTTGAGAGTCCTCCGTATGTTCTAGATGGTGATCCTCTGTCGGATCTGTGGTTTGCCATCGTTTTTTTTCCTTAATGCCTGAACTTTTGGGGTATAAGTTGGGCATCTGGCTACTTTTCCCAACTCGCTTGCAGCTAGATGTAGCCATGTGGCAAAGTTCAGACCAATGAGATGTAAGCAGAATCCATACATGCTGTGTCTGAGTCATCTCCAATGAAAACAAAAATTACGAGTTCTGAAATTCTATCTTCTCTCCCTTCCGGCAAGAAGCATTTCGCAGCCACCCAGCTTCAACCATGCAGATGAGGACTGTGCCTTAGGGCAAGGTTGGCAGACTTTTATTGAGGGACAGATAGTAGATAGTTTAGGCTTGTGGGCCATATGGTCAGTGACTCTGCTGCTGTAGCACAGAAGCAGCCCTAGACAATATGTAGACAAATGGGCATGGCTGTGTTTACATAAAATTTTATAAAACAGGTGGTCTGCTCATGGACTTCAGTTTGCTGATTCTACTTTAGGAGTCTATCTTGAGAAAAAGCCACAGACAACAACAATGGGATCCCCAAACAGTCACATGGAAACATTCCGCCAACTTGAACTCCTTCCCTCTAGATTAATTCCCTCTAGATTAACTGCTTCCCTCTAGATTAATTAACTTCTGTCTTATTTAAGTCACTTTCTGTTAGGGGCTCTTTGTTGTAGCATCTCAGCCTATGCCTATCTAATGGCAATGAACTTGACATTCACGGGGCACTTGCTATGCTTGATGTGCAAAGATGATTCAAAGGTACATCATCTATATTCCTTGCCCAGACAGAGCTTGCAGTGTAGTGTGAAAGGATAGCCCAGTACCATAAGATTGAGCTGTAACTGAGTTATAAAAAAAAGTGCTCTGTAAACAGGGTGGGGATGAGAGTGGGGAGCAGGGAACGCTAAGTGTCTAACATATGGCAGACATTTTAGTGTTATTATGTAGCTGAAGGTTCAAAGATGTCTGTGAAGTATGTTGTTATATATCCATTTTAGAGATGAAAAAATGAGTCTCTGAAAAATTACTTAAGTTTCCCAGTAGGAGAGACAAATTTGAACCTTTGAAAAGTGTCCACTCCAATCATGGATTAATTCATTGTTGACATTCACAGACTGACCTGACTCCCCTTCCTCTGGACCACAGCAAGCCCTTTCCTTCCTCCCCAAATCCTCCCTGGTAGGTAGAGCCTCCGTCATCATATTCAATTAAAGTTAGCGCCACAAGCATTTATTATGCACCTTCTATCTACTCAGAACCCAAACCAGGAAAGTTAAAGGAATGAAGGAAAAGGACTGGAAAGGACTTTACCTTTAAAAGAACAAAGCTTTTCCCAGATATAAACCCACGCACATATGGTCACCTTATTTTTGATAAAGGAGGCAAGAATATACCCTGGAGAAAAGACAGCCTCTTCAATAAGTGGTGCTGGGAAAACTGGACAGCTACATGTAAAAGAATGAAATTAGAACACTCCCTAACACCGTACACAAAAATAAACTCAAAATGGATTAAAGACCTAAATATAAGGTCAGAAACTATCAAACTCTTAGAGGAAAACATAGGCAGAACACTCTATGACATAAATCACAGCAAGATCCTTTTTGACCCACCTCCTAGAGAAATGGAAATAAAAACAAAAATAAACAAATGAGACCTAATGAAACTTCAAAGCTTTTGCACAGCAAAGGAAACCATCAACAAGACCAAAAGACAACCCTCAGAATTGGAGAAAATATTTGCAAATGAAGCAACTGACAAAGGATTAATCTCCAAAATTTACAAGCAGCTCATGCAGCTCAATAACAAGAAAAACAAACAACCCAATCCAAAAATGGGTAGAAGATCTAAATAGACATTTTTCCAAAGAAGATATACAGACTGCCAACAAACACATGAAAGAATGCTCAACATCACTAGTCATTAGAGAAATGGAAATCAAAGCTACAATGAGCTATCACCTCACACAAGCCAGAAGGGCCATCATCAAAAAATCTACAAACAATAAATGCTGGAGAGGATGTGGAGAAAAGGGAACCCTCTTGTACTGCTGGTGGGAATGTAAATGGATAGAGACACTATGGAGAACAGTATGGAGGTTCCTTATAAAACGAAAAATAGAACTACCATATGACCCAGCAATCCCACTACTGGGCATATACCCTGAGAAAACCATAATTCAAAAAGAGTCATGTACCACAATGTTCATTGCAACTCTATTTACAATAGCCAGGACATGGAAGCAACCTAAATGTCCATTGACAGATGAATGGATAAAGAAGATGTGGCACATATATACAATGGAATATCACTCAGCCATAAAAATAAACGAAATTGAGTTATTTGTAGTGAGGTGGATGGACCTAGAGTCTGTCATACAGAGTGAAGTAAGTCAGAAAGAGGAAAATAAATACTGTATGCTAACACATATATATGCAATCTTAAAGAAAAAAAAAAAGATTCTGAAGAACCTAATGGCAGGACAGGAATAAAGATGCACACTTAGAGAAAGGACTTGAGGACCTGGGGAGGGGGAAGGGTAAGCTGGGACGACGTGAGAGAGTTCATGGACTTATATATACTACTAAATGTAAAATATATAGCTAGTGGGAAGCAGCCACATAGCACAGGGAGATCATCTCCTTGCTTTGTGACCACCTAGAGGGCTGGGATAGGGAGTGTGGGAGAGAGATGCAAGAGGGAAGAGATATGGGGATATATGTATATGTATAGCTGATTCACTTTGTTATAAAGCAGAAACTAACACACCACTGTAAAGCAATTATACTCCAATAAAGATGTTAAAAAGATATATATCCAGCATATTACCAGAGTCAGCAGGTCTGTGACTGCAAAATAATATTTTCTTTTCTTTGGTATTCAAGATACAAAGATTACTAGGCCTATTGCATGGACTACCGGAAATCTATTTTACTCCAGGGTTTCAGTTTCCAACAGATTTTGGAGAAGCTCCAAGGAATGTATCTACATAAATGGTTCTCTATTGGTGGACTCATGCACTTGTTCCTGCAGCCCCTCTGAACCACTGCTTCTCCAAAGCCAGGATTCTCAGTATGGAAAAAGGAAGAGACAGATGTAAGCTAGAAGAAGCTCCTGCTGGGTTTCAGGGTAGAAAAACTAGTTCAAATCGAACGCGGCCAAATACTTTTCTGGCCTCGAGGCATGTGGGATCTTGGCTTCCCAAACAGGGATCGAACCTGCACCCCATCATTGGAAGGCGAAGTCTTGACCACTGGACCACCAGGGAAGCCTCAAAAAAATCATTTCTTTAGCTGTTCAAAGCATACTCTGTTTAAGGCTGACCTTTATTCACGTCATAAGCAAAACATTGTCATTTTATTCTGAAATATAATTGAGGTGTATGGAGCACTGTTTTCTCCTTTAAAAAAAATAAAAATAAAGAACAAAGCTTTTGACAGTGTTGGACTTTATCTGAACCCTGCGGTCCTGGAAGCTGCAGTTAAAAAAATCCCTCCACATTTCTGTGTTCCTGGACTGGCTAACCACAAAGAACCCTGGGTCCTTGCATATTCTGAGGTAAGATCTGTCTCCATCCTTCCCTAGGACTCCCAAAAGACTCCTAATGACTCACTTGTTTACCTGCCTCTTTAAATCCCAAGTCCCCTTCCTTTTCCTTGAGACAGTCCTCATTAATGAACATTCTCCCTACTGTAATAGCCTAAGTAAAATCATATCCTTAATTGTCCAGTGCATTTTGCCTTGCGCAGTTTTGGTGCTATGACTCCAATAGGATTGGACCTCATCTTTGAATCTTCATTTACTCCATCTACATATTGAAGCTTCTCAGAGCCATTGTGCTCCCTTCCTGACTTCTGACTTGGGACCCCAACAGTGGGCTCCACCCTGGGTCCTGTACTCTGGGCTCTTGTCTGTTACTAGCAGAGTAAGTATCTGATGTTGATTCTTTTTGAGTACTCACTTGACTTCTGGTCCTGGCTTCTCTTGGTTTTATCATCTGACAAGTTGGTGTTCTCTGAAACAGGTTAATGTAAATGTGACAGATGTAATGTCATGAAACAGATCTTTTCTCTGTTGGATGAAAGATGGCACAGAATCAGAATTGTTAGTCTTTTCTGTTTGTCTGAGTTCAAATCAATTAAGAATTTGTAAACACTGGGAAGGGAAGAATTCCTTGATGTGGACTGGTTAGGTTTGTATTTCTGTGTTTACCCTTGACCCATAGCTGAAATTTTAAATTTGAAGCTATAAGCTTTCTCTCTGTCGTGTCTGTATATTTATACGTCTGTAATTCAGAAAAATCTTCACTTTCATTGTGTGTGTAATATTTTCCTACTTCTGAATTGTATTACCAAATTAGATTATAAATCTCTTATAGGAGCTCTGTTTTGATTACCTTAGAGGTAAATAAGTGCTTATGTAAAAGGAATATTCCTAAAATTCTAAGAAATTAAGGAAATTATACCTCAAATATTTTCATTATACCTCAAATATTTTCAATGTGAAAAGAGAGATATTGCTATATAAACTAACTCAGAAACGTTTTAAGAATTCAAGTTCATGGGGATTTCCCTGGTGGCGCAGTGGTTAAGAATCAGCCTGCCAATGCAGGGCACACGGGTTCAAGCCCTGGTCTGGGAAGATCCCACATGCCGTGGAGCAACTAAGCCCAGGCACCACAATTACTGAGCCCACGAGCCACACTACTGAAACCTGCTTGCCTAGAGCACATGCCCCGCAGCAAGAGAAGCCACTGCAATGAGAAGCACACGCGCCACAACGAAGAGTAGCCCCCGCTTGCTGCAACTAGAGAAAGCCTGCACGCAGCAACGAAGACCCAATGTAGCCAAAATTAAATAAATAAAAATAAATAAATTTTTTAAAAAAGAATTCAAGTTCACATAATTTAGGTAAATCTTTGGCAAAGAAGACTACTTTAATAATTTTGGTTTAATAAAAACAGCTGTTTTTTCTGTGTTATTGACAGTAAGTATAAGAGAAGCATATATTTTTATTCTACTTTGGTATGGGTTTTCTGAACATATACGTGTTCACTTATCAAATAAGTTAACAGTACTTTTACTTAATGGTTAAGGTTATGAAAACATACATTTGTATTTAACCAAATTGAATCATTATTCTGAAAACTTTGTTTCAACAATAATTATGTTTTATAGTATGTAAGCTGGAAGATAACTTCCAAGGACATTAAGTGACTTAAAACCTTGGTCTTCTACTGAATTGAGTTAATTAATGGGTATTCATTGGATACATACATCACCTCCAAGTAAGACAGAGTACTAAAACATTAATTACTAATCATACTTTTAGGTTGAAATACGCTTACCTCTTATTTTCATATGCTGCAGGGAGTCTATCTATTTTGGGTCTGTTAATGAGCACGTTCAGTTTTTGCCACTTTGAGACACTGTACTAGAAGGGATGTGTATGGTTATAGGAAGTGGTGAGCTCTGCTAACCTGCTGCTCAATGCTGGTGTGTGGCAGATTGTTCACAGTTATTGGCCTCCTAATTTTCTCTGTGGAATAGAAGTTACTGTGGTTAAAAGTTATAATCAATATATGTGAAGGAGATGGTAGAGAGGACCAATTTTGTATGCAAGGTAGGCAGGATGTGCTTTTGTTAATGAAAGGGGAGAGTGGTTTGGTCCTAAACTGGTAATGAACAGTTGCTGCAGAATGAGAAAGAGGAAAGAGGAAGGCCAAACCTAAATGGATATAAAATGTTACAGAAGATTTGTGGAAAGGAAATTGTATTTTTTGTGGTCAAAACTAGCTTGGGTTTGATAGGTTTCTTTATAAGATTTCAAAAGGGACTTCTGGTGTCAAATATTATGCTGATGGAAAACTGGGATTGTTCTTATCTCTGTTAAAATGGCAAAATTTTCTCTCTAACCTCTTAATATGAGGTTATAAAATGTTATTCTTTGCCTTCTGTATAATCTGTCTTAGATCACAAAGGTTTTGTGTCTTAACAGAATAACCTTCTATGGTTTATATTGATTTTAATGTATCTTTGATGATTTAAGAAAATAAAAGCTTATCACTTAGAAAAGAACATGTCACCTTCAGTGTTTATTTTTGAATGTTTCATTCTCACTTTGAAATGAGAAGCAAAATGATGTGACACAGGTACCCATGATCCAATTCTATCTTAGGTGTTCAAATCTCCTAGCAACTTTTGATTTTTGTCTTTCCAAAATCCAATTATAAGTGATATCTTTACACCTAAAACTGTCTTTGAGATTTCCCAGAGGGCCCCTAGAAAATCACAGAGGATTTGTCCTTTCACCTTGTAAAAATAGAGGTGCTAGAAATAATAAAATTTATTTGATATGTTACTATTGATGAATGCAAGCAAAGAGTTAGCAAATCAGAAGAGATGCTTAGCCTTCCCTAGGTAAATTTGTATGGGTGATGTTATTAATACAAATATTTCAAATTGCATGTCATGTGGGAAGTTTCTAGAGATTTGTCAGTGCCCTTGCTGTCTATAATATGTTCCTATTTATCAGAGTCCTGGTTCTTCTTTGCCTTATATTAGACAACAACAGTGTAGAGTTAGTCATATTTTCAGTATTTAAAAAAATGTTAACTTCAATGCAACTTTACTTCTTTAGTTTAAATCTAGCAACTTCTAGAACTAAAACCTGACTGCCCAGATCCCTATCAGGACACTAGGTTTCCCTAAGATCTGAAGAGGCCCTGCAAGCTGAAGCTCAACAACTTGCGATAAACTTATAAGGGCTCATCACTGCAGCAGAATTCTCCCTGGGCAAGTTGCGTCTGGACCACTAAGGGAGTCCAGTGAAATGCTCAGGTCATACATGCTCTTTTACAAGACATAACCAAGACAGTGGACAACATCACCAAAAACATTGATATCCCAGCTGGAAAGCTTTAAGAAACTCAAAGAGTAGTGCTGAATAACCTCTACCAACCACCTGGAATCCACTGGACTGGCTGCCCTCAGAATTCAGCTCCTGGCTCTTTAATACAATATTCAATGCTAATACTTACCTTTTTAATTTTAGACGTCCCTCTTTCAAGATGCCTGATCTCCAGAACCCTAAAATGACTGATCTTGGCCACCACTTCTCAACAGATGGTTCAACTGGTTTTACAGGAATAACACTAACAAGAATCCTTGGGAAACTATTTCATAGACCCTACTTTGCCCTCTCAAGAGGTTTATGATCACCTCTGAGTTGTTCATCAATGAATGATATTTGTCTGAAAAAAAAGGTTCTGAAAATGAATTATTTTCTGAAACTTGTGCTTCCAGAAAGTTGCAACAGTTAAGAAGTTCCCACACTACTATATATAAATAGATAAACAACAGGTTCTACTGTAGAGCACAGGAAACTATGTTCAGTACCTTGTAATAGCCTATAATGGAAAAGAATTTGAAAAGAAATTCAGCTATATATGTATATGCATATTTGTGTGTATGTGTGTGTGTGTGTGTATTACTGAATCACTTTGCTGTACACCAGAAAGTAACACAACACTGTAAATCAATTATACTTCAATAAAATAAAATAAAAATGAATGCCAAAAACCAAAACCCTAAAACCAGCCAACCAAATGAAAAAAGAGATCTGCCCCCCTCTTGTGTCCCAGGAGCAGCTAACCACAAAGGACCCTCCTTCCTTTGTATAATCCAAGGTCCATTTCCATCCTTCCTCCTGACTCCCATAAGACACACAGATAATTTTCTTGTTTACCTGCTTCTACAAAACCCAGGTCCCAGTCGTTTCTTTGAGATGTTCCTCATTAATAAATGTTCTCCTTATTGCAATAGCCTGAATAAAATCATATCGTTAATTATCTGGTACATTTTGTCTTTCATACTTTTCTTTCCTCTCATTTCTATGGTTGAATTCTCTCAATTTCTTCATCTCTCTGAGCCTCGGTTTCCTCACCCATAAAGGACCATTACTTCTACCTCCAAAAGGTGTGAAGATTAAGTGAGATAATACGTAGGAAAGAACAAAGCTAGTCCAACAGTAAGTGGTCAATAAGTATTCATCCTTCTCCCTAGAGGAAAACAATCTCAATGCAATTGGTGGCCAGAGCGGGAGCTAGTTAAAAGAGAGGGGATAAGTCAATGTAACCTTGTCTCCACAAGTGGGAAAACAATTCAGAACAGGTGCTCTGACGTTGAAGTGAACAGCACAGGGCAGGAGCGCGATTTCATATGGGGCAGAAACTATAGCACTAATGGAGGTTGGAAGTATGTCTTCCTTCCTTCTAGAAAGTAGATATCCTGTTCCATTTGGATTTGAAAGTGAGTGGAAGCCTGTTCCCATGTTAACACTGAAATTGTTAGAAAAACAGTTTACCTTCACAGCCCAATGGCAAGGAGCATCTCAAATGGTAGCCATCTTCCTACTTTGGAGTGGCTGGCTGGGTAGGTGCCCACATTGTAGGTTTACTAAATATTTCCAGGGACATCCCGGAGATTCTGTCTGGCAAGTAAGGGTGCCAGGTGTGTTGGTTGTGTTCATATCTCTGGCCAAAAAAACACAGGTCTGGGGAAAAGTTAAGAGTGATATTTCTGACAGTGCTGTATAAGGTTTTCCATAATTCTCCCAGCTCTTTGTGGAGCCCCCTCCAGTTTGGCTGACAGAGACTGACAGCTTCTAAACACACCTCAGGATTACAGGAAAGGAGAAAAACTGAGGAAACCATGAACATTATGTGGAAATTTAAAAATGAGAGAACAAAGTCTCCACTTGACAATTCAACTGGAAACTCAAATTGCAGCAGTTAGCATTCATGGAATTCCAGTTTTAGATACACAAATGCAAAGTAATCAGAAAAACATTTGCTTCTGAAAAGTGATCACCTTGTTGCTTAGTGTGAAGCCGTAATCAGCCTGAATGTAAAATGAACAAATTCTGAAGACCTGGAGATTTTAACCTCTGAGAACGTGAGACTGCATTTGAGGACCTTACAGAATTCGGCTAGCTTTTTTGCTGCTTTCTCTAACTTACCACTCTATGGTCGTCAGCGATGTTTATTTTTTTCGTATTTCCAATTCTCTTCTCCCTGCCATTGCCTTTTTAAATTTCTCACCCCATCTGAGCCAAATTATCTAGTAAGCACAGTAGGCACAGTGCATAGGGCCCATAAAACTGTTTTCATTTCTTTTAAAATCAGGAAAAAATGAATCTTTTAGGTCAGAGAAAATGTTTTAATATATTCGTCTTTATTCCAATGCATAAATATAATTAAAAAAATTTTTTTATGGAGTAAGGAGCCCGTGGAAGTCATAGCACAGTCCTGAGCAGTTGGATTTGCTTGTAATTTGTAACTTGCTTGTAATTTTTTTTTTTTTTTTTTGCGGTACGCGGGCCTCTCACTGTCGTGGCCTCTCCCGTTGCAGAGCACAGGCTCCGGACGCACAGGCTCAGCAGCCATGGCTCACGGGCCCAGCCGCTCCGCGGCATGTGGGATCCTCCCGGACCGGGGCAGGAACTCATGTCCCGTGCATCGGCAGGTGGACTCTCAACCACTGCGCCACAAGGGAAGCCCTGTAAGTACTCTTAAACCTGTAGGGACACAGAAGCTAAAGTGGTATACTTGTTTTGTCCTACGGTAAAGCCAACATAGGCCAAGGCTAATTTCCAGGCCACCTGCCCTGGGTTGGGGACACCTGCCATTTGCAAGCAGCATCTTTCACCTTAAGATTTCAGAAGTTTCCCTCCTGGCTCCAGGTGTGGGCTCTTGGTGTCAGTAGCCACACTCCAAGGTCTTTGGAAACTGGCAACTTTCTGGTGTCAGTGACCATTAGGAACCCTGATTTGGGTATTGTTGACCGAAAAAAAATGCATATAAGAGTTGTGAGTTAAGTTTTATTTGGGGCAAAATGAGGCCTATAGCCTGGGAGACAGCATCTCAGATCTTTCTGAGGTACACGCTCTGAAGAGGTCAGAGGAGAGGTCAGTGTTGTGTATGATTTTAGTGAAGGGGGTATGTGCAGTCGAGCACACGTGTTGGCAGAGGCTGGCTGCTAGTCACGAGGAGCAGATGTCGCTATTAATGATTTTAGTGCTTTTCCAGATATGAGAAGATGCAAGAATTTGGGCTTATAAAATCTTCTCCTGAAAATATCTGAAGGCCTGTTCTGCCAGCTTTTCCCAGAGCACAGAGTGCCTCGTTCCTGATCTCCACCCTGAACTCCTTTCAGGGGTTGTTGAAGGTCAGAGGTTGCAGTGGCTTGTGACTTAATCCTTATAGAGGCAGATGGCAGGTGACAATTTTTACTTGGCAGTATTATGGAGAAACCAGAGCTATGATTAAACTTACTATTGTTCAGAGCAAAAATCAAGGTACGTAGTCCGATGTGAGATTTTCCCTCCACTTTCATGAAATTAAATTTTTAAATTTATGTAATACAAACTCTAAAAAACAGTCACATAATTCACAGATGGTCTTTATGACAATAATAAAATGATGTGAAAATAAACAACAAAACTGGCAAGTAGAGCCTATTTACTAATCCAATGTTTGAATATTTATTACCTATGTGGCCCAGAAGGTCCAGGACCCAGGGACACGGGAGGCAGCAGTCTCCTTCCTTCATGAGAACAGTGCCAGAGGTCATATGGAGAGCCTGGTTTCTCTTCCCTATCTTTTTGGGTTTTTTTGCTGTACGCAGGCCTCTCACTGTCGTGGTCTCTCCCGTTGCGGAGCACAGGCTCCAGACGCGCAGGCTCAGCGGCCATGGCTCACGGGCCCAGCCGCTCCGCGGCACGTGGGATCTTCCCGGACCGGGACACGAACCCGTGTCCCCTGCATCGACAAGTGGACTCTCAACCACTGTGCCACCAGGGAAGCCCCCCCCATCTTTTTTTGAGGAGCATAGTAACCTGGCCCAAGAGTAATAGTAACTACCATTTGGGGGTGCCTACTATGTGTCACACCCATTTCATAAATTATATCTGAACAATATAAACACTCTGCAAGATATCAATAGATACTAAAATTTTCATTTTATAGACTAGAAAAATTGGGTAACTGGTCAGGGACATAGAGCTAGGAGTGCAGCAGGAAATCCTCCAAATCCCTGCTATACTTCTGGAAATGGAGGACTCTATGCCTTGTGTTAGGCAGGAAGAAAGATCCAATCCACATCCTCTTGGTTTTCAGTTCTGAGAGATCCAAAGGAACAGTGAAGGAAGGTATAAACTCTTCCTGACCATCATTCCCCCCATTGTTGACACCCTAATATGAAATCAACCTTTCACCCCTGAGAGGGCCTCTGGATATTATTTATCAGCTGACTGCCCCAGCACACTGAGAAACAATGCAACTGCTCTCAGAGATCTTAAGTTTCCTCTTTTCTCTCTTTCAAGGGAACACAGAGCTCTGTTTGAAAACTATGTTGCAGCCTGACTAAGGAAGATCATTTAACACAGGCCCACTGGTGCCAAACTCCTAGACATTCTTCCAGCAGAGACTGAATGTTCGGAAACCTGTCGGTCATTGAACATGGATGTGTGATGTCAATTAATAATCAAGCCCAAATGTGCATTTTCTCTGGTTCTTTTCCTGTGCGTTCTTAAGATCTTACCAACTAGACTTGTAAATTCCTGGTGGGCAGAGATGAGTCTTACATTTCTTTTGTGCCATAGGCTTCCTCTCTTTCACTTACCACTGTTCAATATGTGCTTAGTAAGGATTTCATGCAATGGATGACAGGATGAACGTAGTTTTACTTTTTCTGCAATACTGACTTAGGAGTATAACTTCTCTTGGATAGGAGGAACAGACAAATAAAAAACAGCTTATCTAGGAAAACCTATTCCTAGTGGATTTCCTTGCTCTAATCCAGAAATTAGAACCCAGGGGAGGCTAAGGGAGTGTGGCCATGTGGCAACCCCTAGATCCCCTGGAATTGCACTTTCCCTGTGCTGGCAAGTCTCTCTGTATTCTCTTCATTGGAGCTGCTAACAGTTCTGAAAGAAAAAAAATGGTTCACAGTCCTAAAGATTACATTTGATCACAATTAAAAAAAAAATGCATTGGGTGCTAATAACATGAGAACAAAAGCAGAGACTCTTTTCAGAAATGTTCCCACCCATTTCCAACCAGGCTGTTTCCCAACCTCCTTCTGATCGTTAATGAGGTTATTAAGATTGACCAATCTGTTGGGACCTGCATGGAGACTCTGGTACCTCGCACTAATTTCTGTTCCACCTAGCCCCAAATAAGCTTAGGGCACAATGGCAAATTAGATTTCAGGAGACAATGGATTTTGGAACCAACGAAACCCAAATAAATCATGTTTACTGCCCTAGAGAAAGGACATTGCTTTAGTCCTCATGTCAAAGTCCAACGACTTGCTTTGTTCAGTCTCTTTAAGGGTGGTTTAGATCAGCAGGAGGGGTGAGAAAGGGGGTAGTGGGTGGGGTAGTCAGGGTGGGGCAGTCAGGGTGGGGCAGTCTGCTGATCAGTGTCTCAAGAAAACCTCTGAGTTGGCAATTGGTCTGCAACAGATCCTTGGACCTCCTGTTTTTCTGCATTCCCTCCTGAGCTCCTGAGTTACGTCTCATTTCTGTAGATCCTTGGTACCAACAGAGTCAATGATCTACTAGCCTCAGAACTGATGGGGCTTAAGTTAAAGACCCAGAAAGCTGACCAACTGGTACATCCCAAAGCTATACAGGACTGAGTTTTAAATCCTTAAGAATCAGAGAAATGGATCTTGAACCACAGCAGTTAGCGGGGAGCCATGGGCAGGGGATAGTGATAAATAATTCTGAGCCATTTTGATTAGAATTCAAATCCCATAGTGAGCTCTCATATCATTTTCTCTTTTCTTAACACTTAGTCATTTATTTTAAAATAATAATATGAGTATGGTACAAAAACAAAAATATTCAAAAAGGTTGATAGTAAAAGGTAGGATTGTCTTCCATTGTCACACCCCCTACCTAGTTTCCTTCTCAAAAGGTAACTGCTGTTATCAATTTCTTGTGTATCCTGCCTATCAAATTCTATGCATAAGCAAAAACATGTATAAATGTTTCCTATTCTTTAAGAAAGCAGAAGTTAGCATTCTGAACTGACTCCTTTACACTCTGATCTTTTTTATTTAACAATATATAATACCTTGGAGATTAGTCCATTTCTATGCATATTGAACAGTCTTATCCTTTTTTAAATAGCTGTATAGTATTGAAATATAAGAATGTATCAATTTTTTTAAAGTTCTCTATTGGTAGATAGTTTCCAACAGATTGCTTTTATAAACAATGCTGTAATGAATAACTGTGTACATATCATTCATATGTATGCTGGTATATATATGAGATAATGTCCTAAAAGTAGAATTGCTGGGTAAAAGAATATATGCTTTATAATTTGATAGATATGGCCAAATTGCTTTCAACAGAGATTCTATCAATTTACCTCACCACCAGCTATGTGAGGAGAGTGCCTGTTACTCTATATTATTGCCAACATAATGTTTCCAAATATTTGATTTTATATTATCTAGATGGTTAAAAAAAGGATAACATTATCATTTTACATTTCACTTCTTTTACCAATGAGGCCAAGGGTCTCTTTACTTTTAAGAATCCTCCATGGGCTTCCCTGGTGGCACAGTGGTTGAGAGTCCGCCTGCCGATGCAGGGGGCGCAGGTTCGTGCCCCGGTCCGGGAAGATCCTACATGCTGCAGAGTGGCTGGGCCCGTGAGCCATGACCGCTGAGACTGCGCATCCAGAGCCTGTGCTCCGCAACGGGAGAGACCGCAACAGAGAGGCCCGCGTACCGCAAAAAAAAAAAAAAAAAAAAAAGAATGTCTTTTCTACATCATTCTACCTTTTTAATGTTAGTTGATGTGTTGGGTTGTTTTTTTTTTATCATTATTCTATTTTCTAAATTGTGAATTTCTGTTTTCATTTATAATATTTTCTTCCTTTGCTTTTTAGACATTTTATTGTTCTTTTTTTACCTCCTGGATTACTTTTATTCTTTCATATTTATTAATGTAAGTTTATTTAAGTATATTTTCTTGTTTATTATTGAAATATGTAAGCATAAACTTTTCTTCTTGTTTATTAATATAAATGTACATTTTTGAGCACTGCTCATAGATTATGA
This sequence comes from Monodon monoceros, assembly GCF_005190385.1. Classification (NCBI taxonomy): domain Eukaryota; kingdom Metazoa; phylum Chordata; class Mammalia; order Artiodactyla; family Monodontidae; genus Monodon; species Monodon monoceros. The sequence continues at coordinate 60,731,011 of NW_021703774.1, read as the reverse complement.
CACTGTTTTAATTATGTTTATTTTGTTGATGAGATACAATTTCGCTTTTCCTGTTTGAACTAATTGTTGTATAAGGGAGAGGTTTTCTTATATTTTTCTAGCTTTGATTTCTAGTTCTATTGTATTGTGACCAGAGAATAGTGAGTATACTCATTCTACATTTTGGAATGTATTGACTTTCTTTTGGGCCTAATAAATGGTCAATTTTGCAAATATTTTTGGGATCTTGTAAAAAAAAATATGGTCAATTTTACCACAGGATAGAGTTATGCATATTTTAGAATTACATATTATAACTCATATGACCCTAAAATTTTACACACAAACACACACACAGACACACACACACATCATACTATTGTATTAGTCAGAGTTCTCCAGGGAAATAGAGAAAGAAATTTATTTTAAGGAAATGTCTAATGCAAATGTAGAAGTTTGGCAAGTCCAAAATATGCAAGGTTGACCAGTAGACTGGAGACCCAGGAAAGAGATGCAGTTTGGGTCCCAGGGCAGTCTGAAGGCAGAATTCCTTCTTGCTCACAGGAGGAAAGTTTTTGTTCTATTAAGGCCTTTATCTGATTAAATGAGGCCCACCCATATTATGGAGGGTAATCTGCTTTACTCAAAGTTCACCAATTTCAATGTTAATCTCATCCAAAACCACTTTCACAGAAACATCCAGAATAATTTTTTTACCAAATATCTGGGCACCATGTCAACAAAGTTGACACATAAAATCAATCATCACAATTATACAAATTATGTAATACATAAGTATGCATAATATATATTTTAGAGTTTTATGTATTTTGTTCTAGCAGTCATTTTGATATCTATACCTTTATAAAATACACCAGTCTTCTATTTCTGCAGGTAGTATCTTGATTATCTTCAATAAGGAAATAACATTAGTATACTTCCTCTTTCTCCTCGTATCCTCCCTCTTCTAAACCATTCAATTTCTACTTCCTATATAATTTTTTAAGGTAAAATTCCTGTTTTTCCCATATATTTATATATTTATGGCTTGGTGTAGAACTTTAAATAGTATATTTTTTACCTAGCCATAAAAGATAAATCATAATACGTTATTTCCACCATTTGTCTTCATTTACCCTCCTAAACTTTGCTAGTTATTTCATATGTACATGGTAGTAAAGATTCCTAACATATCATTTTGTTCTGTATCTCTAATGTCCACATCTGGTTGAGTTTGTGACAAATTTAAGGATTCAGTGCTCACTGCTGCCTTTTGCTGTGGTTTCTCCATTTATTACTTAGTTGGCTAAAGTTTGTCCTCATACTTTCTCCAAGAAGTACTCATGGTAAGTATTCTAAGTTCTAGCATGGTTCAGTAGAGATTTTCATGCTGTCTTTATATTTGAACTAATTTTTTCAGAGTATAAAATTTTGGGGTTATATCTTTCCTCAAGGACTTTGGAAACATTTATTACTTAACTGGGTTTTTTTTTTCTTTTTTCATTGCTTAGCCATTTATCACTTAGTCTACTTATCCTTTAGCTTTTTTTTTCTTTTTAGGTGACTCAAACATTTTTGTCTAGTTGCCCAAAAGATTCTTTATCTTTGAAGTCTTTATTTCTTTCTCTATTTCCCTGTAATTTTATCAGATTATCTCTGCTGTTGGTTATGGGGCAGTTTGTCTTTTCAATAGATAGAGCCAAAATTTCTTTCATTATTGTAAAATTTTGTTTAACTATATATTTAAATAATGTTTTTGTCCCTTTATCTGGATTATATTCTTTTGGGTCACTAATTATGTGTACCTTTTACATTTCTTTTTTTCTCTCTAATCCTCTTTAAGCACTTATTTACTTTGATTTCATTTTTAAAAATTTTCAGCCGTTTTGTTTGCTGTTTCTCTGTTCTGTTCTTCACATCCTTGCTATGTTTTCAAAAGGGTTTCTTCACATTTGTGGTGCTTTCAATTTGTTTTTTGTTTTTGTAATAGTTTTTACTTTTCTTTTTTGCTGGCTCATATTTTATCTACTTCTGTTGTCTTGACATGTTTCTCTGAACTCTTTGATCTTTGCTCTAAAGACGTGTTTTTATGGAGGTGATTAATTATTACTATTTTTTAAATGTGATATTAGTTTGGTCAAATTTTCCATCTGCTCTGATACAACAGTCTTCTTGTGCATGTGTTTTCAACTGCTTTTTCTTTTCCTGTTGCTTTTATTCTTAACTGCAAGTTAACCATAAGTAACTGATGGTTTTGCACTTATTTAAGCAATCATCTTTGAATGACCTGTATCTTTTCTGGACCAGTTATTTGCAGAAGATGTGTGTCCGAGAGGGCCAGGGCTCCATCCAGGCCAACAGGAAGTTTCTCTCTGATGGGACTGTGTCTGCATGAGTGCCTTCCTCTAGTGTTCCTTTCTCCCGAGCCAAACCAGGTTGGCACAGCAGAAGATTCCCAATTTAGAGCCTCTCTCTTTCCCCTTGGCATCCTGATAGACTGCTTCTCGCAAACGTGGCTTGTCTGTGTGATTCCTCGTTTAGCCGTACCTTCTCAACTTCTCAAGGATTTGTACCAAAAAGAAACTATGGAAAATCGTACTACCACACTGTGGTTTTGCCCCTAATAATGTGCCCATGTTTTTAGAACTCTTTTCTGCTAGCTTTGTCTAAACCCTAAAGCCACAGGCATCCTCTCTTGCCCCTTTGAGCACCCCTATGAAACCTGTCCTAGAATATGGGGACTCTTCTCTATATTGTGGTTTGTGTTACAGATGTCTTTGAATTTTATGAAAGAAACAGAAATTATCTTTCTTGTTTGCTCTTTGAAGATTTGTTAAGGAGAGAAGGGGGCACCATCAAATCAGAAATGTTCTCAGACTTATATGTTTGGCTAACCAAACTCCGGGATGCTTCCAATTATCCTTGCCTCTCGTACTCACAGAGTAATTCCCTTTTTGAGTGTGGGCAGGACCTGTGACTTGCTTCCTACCAATGGAATATGGCAAAGATGATAGGATGTTATTTTTACCTAAGATCATAAACTGTCATTCTGGGAGACCCTTGCTGTGTTTGATGTAGCAAGAGGCCATGTGGTGGAGGCCCACGTGTCAAGGAACTGAGGATGGCTTCTGGCCAAAAACCATCTAGGAACTGGGAGCAGCCTTGGGTCTACTTTTCATTCTACTAAATTCATTCTTTTCTGCAAGAAACAGAGGCCCTCAGTTTATAGCCTGAAGGACCTGAATCCTGCCAACCACCATGTGAACTTGGAAGGGACTCTTTTCCCAATCAAGCTTTGAGACGAGCCCACAGCCCTAGCAGACTCCTTAACTGCAGGCTTGCAGAGGATCCAAACAATAAGTATCTGGATTTTTGACCCACCGGAACTGTGAGATAATACATGTGTGTTGTTTTAGCTCCTAAGTTTGTAGTGATATTGTCATACATCAATAGATAACTAATACAGCATCTCAGGGCTATGTTGGAAACAGACCATGGCTCTGTAGGTTCTGGAAGGACACCTTCATGTCTTAGTGTTGAAGAAGATTGGTTTTGCAATCAAATGGATATGTGTTCAAGTATCAGGTCCAGTTTGGGTCAAGTGGTTCCCAGAACACTTAGTTGACGTGTAGCCTGGGATAAGTTGTTTAATCTGAGCTTCAATTTCCTCACTTTTAAAATACAAGTGTTAACTAGACTCACATCCTAGGATTGAGAAGGTGGCTTCAACAAGATTAATAAAATAAAATGCTTTACGTAGTCCCTGGTAGAAAATAAGTGCTCATTGAGTATCAATATTGCTGTCCCAGAAGTGCTGTGAGGTGCAGGTTCCTGGTTACAGAACTACCAGCAGATTCCAGGGTTTGATTTTTTTCCTCAGGGAAGGCTGCTGTAGCACAAGGAGCCCTGGAGTGAGAGTCAGAAGTTCTTAGATTTCATCCTTTCTATGTCACCAAAAAAGCTGGGTGACACTGGCAAGTCATTTCATACCTCTGAGCTTATTTTCTCACCTGAAATTAACAGTGTTTGCACCTACCTATGTCATAAGAGTCCAAGGAATGGATGTATATCAGATGCTTTGTGACCAGTAACAGGGTACACAGATATGAGCATTTTTACTTTAATAAAATATTATATTATAAATGGTAATTAACTTTTTGAAGGGAGCCTTTAGAATGAATACCCACGGCATTCTTGGCTAAGCCAGGGCAGGAGCTAGCTCTGACCACGCCAGAGGTGGCCCAGGCATGGCACAGTGGTTAAAAGCTTGGGTTCCAGAGCAGTACTGCCTGGGTTAAAAACTCCTGGGAAGCGATCTACTTCTCTGCGCTTCAATTTCCTCAGCTATAAAATGAGGGAAACGGTGACCACTCATCTCACAGTGTTGTTTCATGCGTCAAATATGATGAAGCATTTGAGCACTATGAATTCTTTTTTTTTTTTCTTTTTTAAATTTATTTTTTATTGAAGTATAGTTGAATTACAGTGTTGTGTTAATTACCGCTGTACAGCAAAGTGACTCAGTTATATATATATATACATTCTTTTTCATGTTCTTTTCCATTATGGTTTATCACAGGATATTGAATATAGTTCCCTGTGCCATTCTATATATACCCGTTTGCATCTGCTAATCCCACATCTTAGGAAAACATCTACATAGTCAGTGCTCAGTAAATATCATCTGGAATCATTCTTCTCTCAGATCACTGTATCATTAGGAAGTGGGAGATGTTAGTCTTGGTTGCTATCACACTTCCTTCATTTCTACATTTTTGGTGGGGGAATGAAGACTGAGTTTTGTTCCAATTCAGCCATCTGGCAGTTCCTGTTTGTCTCCCTACTCTGCAATAACTGATTAAGGGGAGGACTGATTTTGACCAAATCAAGTATTATAAAGGACATCAAGAAACTACTTAAATTCAATTTGTGATTTCACCTGCTCTCTTGAAGTAAATGATGGCTAATAAAGGATTTTAAGTTGGTATGGGAAAGAAGTTACAAAGATAAATGCTGGCTGCACTAAAAAAAATATTAAGTTCATTGTCCTAGGGCAAAATAGCATAAATTTCCCCAAATATTTCTATTACATGAACACACTCCCTTGATTGGAAGTGATTGGGTAATGCAATGTTTTACTTCAATGAAAACAGAGTCTTTGGAAGATAATTTCCTCATTATCCTCAGAGGTTCTGGAATCTGCTATGAGATTCAGAATTCAATTCTGAGTGACTTAAGGGAATAAAGCCTTTATAACTTTTCTTTCTAAATTGTGGAATATCAAAGGCTGAATGCCCCCTTTAAAGTAATTTATTATTACAGCATCTCACACTCTATATAACACATTCAGAAACTAATGATTTTTCAATAAATTTAACTTATTACATTAATTTTAAAATATTTTTTTTCATAAATTACCTTTCAGTTTTCATGTAATTACAGTCAGGTCGATTTATTCTAGACTAAAATTATAGAATATTAAAGCTACTGGGCACCATTGAATTCTACAACAGCCCTATGAGTTAGGTGTGATTTTTCCTCTTTATATATGTGCAAGCTGAGGCACAGATGGGTTATCCAGCATCCTGGTGCTGGAGGGATCTAAACTCAGTTCTATCCAAATTCTAAACCTTTGCTCTTTCTACCACAGATGCCATCCACATACTACTGAAGAACTTCTAGTGACACCCCATCCCCATTACATGGCACAAATGTGAAAAAAAATCAAGGCTATAGGAATTAAAGGGACCCATTCCGGGTTCCACTGTGAGCTGGGGACAGGATTGAGGCTTGCTCGGTGGCACACACATCTGGGTTGTCTTTCCTCTGCCACGTGCTAGTGATGTGAATTTATGAAATTCATTTAATCTCTTTGAGCTCCAGTTTTCTTACTCGTAAAATGAAAATAAACTTACACCATAAGGATGTTCTGAGGGTTTAAGGAGTTTATTATATGTAGAATGCTTTAGCACTAGCGCCTGGTACATGGTCAATCATAAATTAGAGGTAATTGTTTTCAGTAACACTAGAAATAATAACAGGAAATGGAATCTAGCCCTCTGAATTCTGATGAAGGACTTGTTCTAATTTGTTATCACTCTAGTCCAATTATATAAACATACCAACTTTATGACTGGTATACTTTATCCTACCTACTTATTTCTTTATGCAGTTGTTTAAACAGATCAGCCTTGCTTTAGGTAGCATTAACTTGCAGATAGAATGTATTTACATATATTCTCCAAGGACTAGGCACTCACAGAGATACAGCTTGATGCTACTATTTCTTGGCACTGGCCACTTGTTTCTCAGGCCTCTTGAGAAATTTGGAGTTGCGCTTTTGCTCTCTGCAGCCCCCGGGACCCCACCCTACTGTGTCTGCCGATGAGTCAGCTGTGGCAGTCCAGGTTCACTACAAATTCCCTGGGCTCTCTGGAAATCAGCGCCCTGCTAATTTGCCTGCATCCCAGCTCCCCAAGCCTTCCCCCTTTCTGGCCTCTGCTCCCACCGCTTTCTGATCTTATCACAGTAGTTCTTAATTGTCCACTGCTGCTTCTCTGTCTTTTTCTCTGTGAGTGAAGCTCAGCGTGTGGGTCATTTTGTACTAATCGTTTATTTAATATGCCTCCCCTTTGTCAGTGGGCTCACATTGGCACCGTTCTTGCCTTCCATGCCAGGGCAGGTATACAAAAAAGACTTTATTATTCTCTTAATCGCTTTTGTGGTTTTTTCCTTATCCTCATCTTCTTTCTTTACTGACACAGCAGATTCTTACCTTGTTCCCTTCGGTTTTCCTAAGTACAAATGGCTGTTTAACCCTTTCATATCAGATGCTTTATTTATAAAGACATCTAAGTCTTCTCTATTCTTCTCATGCTCCTGCTTGCCTTCATCTGACATTAATTTCAAAAGAATTCGCTTAAAAAGACAGAGTCAGGAAACTAAGGCGAGTACATGGAGGCTGCTTCTCTTTGCTTAATATCTACATCTATCCTGTATCTATATCAACTACATTTATTCTATATCTGTACCATCTACATCTATTCTATAACTATACCATCTACATCTATTCTATATCTGTACCATTTACATCTATTCTATATATCAACTACATTTATTCTATATCCATACATCTACATCTTTTCTATACTATACCACCACCATCTATTCTATATCTATACCATCTACATCTATGCTGTATGTATATCATCTACGTCTATTCTACATCTATATCATCTAAATCTATATCTATATCATCTACATCTACGTGTGTATCTACATCCACATCTATATCACTATCTACATAAAATTTTGGTTGATGTGAAATATAGCAGGCTGGGAGCAAACTGTGAGAATGGTGAGTGTTCAGAAAATCAGGAAGCAGGTGCCTAAATCCATAGCCTTACAGCAGAACCTCTAACTCCCATGTTGTGGCAGAAATGTAAGATTGTTATCTCTAGTCTGGTCCTCACCAGGTTACAATATTGCTTATAAACCCTCTGACATTTCAAAACATGGTAGAGATAAGAAACATATTGTCCCGAAATGTCCCCTCCACCTCTGCCAAGAAAGTTCTACTAGCTCTTGGGCTTCCCTGGTGGTGCAGTGGTTAAGAATCTACCTCCCAATGCAGGGGACACAGGTTTGAGCCCTGGTCCAGGAAGATCCCACATGCCGCAGAGCAACTAAGCCCGTGTGCCACAACTACTGAGCCTGCGCTCTAGAGCCTGTGAGCCACAACTCCTGAGTCCACATGCCACAACTATTGAAGCCCGCGTGCCTAGAGCCTGTGCTCCACAACAAGAGAAGCCACTGCAACGAGAAGCCCACACACTGCAACGAAGAGTAGCCCCCACTCGCCTCAAATAGAGAAAGCCCGTGTGCATCAACGTAGACCTAACACAGCCAAAAATAAATAAATTAAAATGAATTTTTTAAAAAAAGAAAGTTCTACCAGCTCTTAAACACCCATTTTCATTTCAAGTCTCACTCTTCCATGAAGTCATCCCTGATGATATCTGAGAACCACAAAGGCATTTACTACTTGACTCATGCATTTGGCATTGGATCAGATTTTTTTACATATTACTGTGTACTCTTTTCTATTGTGTTTATTTTCATTCCTAATTGTTTAACATGCACAGCTTTTAACTCCTAACACGTTCTATTAATTACTTAAAGGTAGAGCTGCTAATGTTTAGGCATCCTTCACCCTTTCATTTTAATCTACTGCTAGATTCTTTAGCCTGCATCAGAATGCTCTGGGGATCTGAATTTAAAAGATTTCTGGGTCTTTTTACAGCCCAGCTGAATCAGAAACTCCAGGTGTGGGGACTTGAAATCTGTTATTTAAATGAACTCTTTGGGGCTTATGATATCAACCAAAGTTTGCTAACAGCTACTTTTGGAGATGCCTGTAAAACAACTTGAAGATTTCTCTTCCTTTCTATTCTCACTATCATCTCACTAATCCAGCCCATATCACACAAAACACACACACACACACACACACACACATGCTTCTTTTTTTAAAAAAGTTTAACTTTTGAACACCTAACAAACATTGATGAGTACTTGATATGCACCAGACACTGTGGCAGACGTAGAGAGTAATAAACCGTGATCCTGAGGAGTTTACAGTACAGAAAGGCACACATACACATTGCATGCTTAAGTAGAGTACAGGCTAAAAACAAAATTTTAACTAATGAACTAGCCTGCCTCAAGTCCTGGAACACATGTATTACAAAGTACAATTGTCCATCTTGTACCAGGAATGGCAGGCTTGAAGACAATATGTCTTCATTTTTTGAGGTATGGGAGATGCAGCCAAGCAAAAAGAAAACAAAGGAAGGACATCAATGTCTTGTTATTTTCCACTGGATCAGTACTTGCTCCTGACTCAGACCTGAGCATATCAACCTTCATTTGATGTTAACATGAGTAGGAAACTATAAGTGGTCTTTGACTGGCTGAGGTCTCTTAGCTAGCTGCATGGCCAGAAGAGAGAGATGTCATCACATCCACTTGGGACTCAGGCTTGGGGTAGATTGTCAAAACATATGTTCTCTGGTCTCAGGAATAAATTCCTGGTAGAGTGACCCTACTGACTGGTGACAACCTGTTGGTACATGAATGTTGGCAATTTTTACTGACCCCTTCAGCATTCTCATTTCTCAAAACAGAGCCTTTCATTTCAGAATATCTAACACTTGAAAACAGCTTATTGTGGTGGTGCCATGGCAACAAAAAAGGCTTTCCTTCATTTGTATCAAGCAAGAACTAGAGGTGTTTGAAGAGCACAGAAACAGTCTGTAGTTCGGTATGGGAAGACGGTTAGAGAAATTGGCAGGAGAAATTTCTGCCCCTGCAAATTAACAGAGTTGATTTCTCTCCTCTGTCTCTCATGCTTGTGAGCTTTGAAACGTGGCAGGAGCTTGGATTCAGGGTGGCTGGCTTCTCTGAGTCATTGTTTCCCCATTTGTCCATCACATGAGCATTCTCTTCTGGTGATGTGGGGAATATTTATGCGAATGCCTTGGTTATGGGTAATATTTTGGTGTGACAACTGCTCCTTAATCCCTGGCTCACTACGTCCAAGTAGTACCCATTGCTTCTGAGGTGAGAGCCTCCTTTGCATCATGAGAAGTTTAGATTACATCAGCACGTATTTTCCAAACAGGGTTGCACATTAGAATAGCCTGGGTGCATGTTAAAAATACAGTTTCCAGAGACCTATTAGGACTTGCTGATTCAAATCCTCTGAGGGAGGGACGCAGGAAATTGTCTTTTTAACCTGTTCTCTGATTATTTCAGTGTAAGCAGACCTCTGCCTTATGTTGAGACCCTTTGGCCCAGATGTTCCCCAAGGCCCCTCTAACTTTGCATTCTATGGATTCAAGATCCCACAGCCAGGCTACACCCACTTATCCCTCGCTGCTCCTAACTACTGCCCCCCACACACCCAGAGCTTTTCGCTGGTGATCCCGTTGGGTGCTAGGAGGTCTAAGAATTTTGTCAATATTCAGCGAATGAGCCCTTTGTTACACCCTATGCAGGTAGCCCATCAGCACTGCTGTCAAATTGCTGAGTAATGGTGACTCTTTCCAGAAGAATACACTGCCTTTTTAGAGCACTTAAAGCTTATTTTTAGGCACTTGCACACACTTTCACACAGGGCTGGAATCGTGAACCATTTCAGTCTGCCTAGCTGTGTGAGTTGGAATCTACAGAGAGGACAAAGACCAGAATGATGTTGACCTGGGGAATCTGTGATGAAAAATCAGAGAAGGGCTTGGAAGCATTTTCTGTCTATAAATCATCCAGTCCAGTGTTTCATTCCGAGTAAAGCAATCTCCTAGTCATCTAGGAGAGTAAGATTTATGTCAGGTGAGAAAAAAGTCAGCTGATTTCCTATCTATGGACTCCTTGAAGGGTAGAAGGAATAGAGATGGGAAAAAAAAAAAAAAAAAACCCTACCCTTGAATTTGTCAATTTTAAGTCACCGTTCCAGTCTGATTTAAACACCCCAAAGCTAACAATGCTAGCAGAGGACACACTTTGAAAGTGAAAATTAGCTAAAGTCAATTAAAAGGAAGCTTGCTTTGGCAGATAGGAGTTCCCTAAGAGACGGTTTGCTAATGGAGTTTTGGCAAACACCTAAATACAATCAAGGTGACTGGGGTGTGTTCACAAGATGGGCAAGTTTCCGCAGAGAGGTAGAACTAAATCAATAGCGTTGTAACCTGTCTCAGTGAGGGGTGTGGTCTGTATGGAAAAGAGAGCTGGGCAGAAAGGGTTTATCCAGTTCTATCCATGAGATGGAGGGCCTGTACCTGACAGACACAGATGACATGGTCACTCAGGGGAACACTGTAAGGGGAGTGGTGACAGATACTAAAACTATATTACATTATATTTTATATTTATACATAAAATGTATTAGCCATGTTATCGCATTTGCTGAACACCTGTTATATGTCAGGGCTTATAGGTGCTAAAGTGCTTTAATAGATTTTTACATTTAACCTTTAAAATATCCCTGTGAGGGCTTCCCTGGTGGCGCAGTGGTTGAG